>NW_005356173.1:139095-174701 GCF_000412655.1 Myotis brandtii
TGCGGAGCCTCCTGCCTGCGGAAGGTGAGCCCCGGGGTCGCTGGCGGTTGTGGAGGGTGGGAGTCGTTGTGCCTGGGGACGGAGGAATTAAGGTTTGCAAAATAGAGGGTCCCTCCAGCCAGGGCCTCTGCAGATGCTCGGGAGGCCTCCTGGGGGTGCCGAGTACCCCTCCCTAGGCGAGAGCCGAGTTCGCGAGGGGATGGGGAACTAGCCCACCTGGCTCCCTTGCCCTCTTAAGTAGCCTCATTGACACCCCCATTAGCCTACTGCCATTCCCACTGTTTGCAGACACTCCTCGGGCTCTGACATGGGGGTCCTGCTTTAGGGGTCCTCGCAGAGCCGGGGCTCCCGGCCTTCTGCAGAGGTTTGCCCACCCCTCCAGTGGCATCTCTCCAATCCCGGTGGAGCTGGGAGGAGCCAGGAGGTTAATCCCACACCTGTCCCCAGCTCCCCCCAGCTCTCCAGCTCCCCACCGCATCACCGCAGCTAAGTAAGCCATGTGGTGGCAGAAAGGCTTGATTCCTGCTCCCCAGCCCAAACCCCAAGTTGCACCAAAGTCTACTGCTTGCTGCTGCCCCAGCCCCGCCCCCTCACTTTCTGTCTGGGAGCTTGGCCTCCCTGGCCACCACCCACCAATCTTGGCTGTCTGGTACCCTCTCTCCTCCCATCCCTGGGGGAGCTGGCGTGGGCCCAGCATAGCCTAGATGTTGTAATGTCCCTGGCAGTGCCCGTGGAGAAAAGCTGCTGGGCCTGTTCCCAATCAGTTAACCTGGGCCAGGCCCTCCACTGCCAGGGGAACTTGACTCAGGCTCTGGAAGGGGAGATGCTGGTTCGGTGGGAAAGGGGCTGTGGGACTGTGGGCACTGCCGGGAAGCTGTCCAAGTAATGGGACACTGGGGGACTGAGCCATACTGGGAGCTGTTCAGAGGGGCCACTTGGCTCCTTCAGGGCAACGGACCTTTTCCGTCACAGGAAGATTAGGGTGGGGGTTCCTGTACCTACCTAGTGGCCCAGGGGGAGGACTCCTTTGGAGTCTTGGTTCATGTAGGGTGCAAGAAGATGGCTGGCAACGACAGCTGTGGCACCAGGATGCTGGGGAGCAACAAGCAGCCATGGCTGAACATGGGAAGGGCAGGACCATTCCTCCTTTGGGCCAGCTGTTCTCTCCCAGCTCGTCACCACCTCCTGAGCTGGGCCCTGTTCACACTGCACTCCTTACCGGGTTGAAGGAAGGAGGAGCAGAGTTGGGAGGAAAGGGGTTGGCCACCTCTGGTCTCCCTTTCTCTCTTTCCCTGCTTATGTCCCTCTCCCAGCCCAGGTGTTCCTACAGAAGCAACTCCTGGGGCAGAGGGCAGTTCACCGGCAGACTAGGGGTGGAGTAGGGCTCATGGGCATCTGAGGGCCCGATCTGCACTGATGGGCATGTACACACACACACACACACACACACACACACACACTCACGCATACCTCCCAGCACCTACCATCCACACCCATCTCACCTCATACACACTCCCTTACACTCTTACACTTGCTCTTACAGGCACTGGTCCTGGCACTCATGTGCTTTCTGCCGAAATTTCCACTTACTCATCCCTGTGCACACGTACCATTGCCCCAACACCCTCCCTTATGCTCTTTTCCAGAGTCATGCATGTCCCCAGTCAGTGCACAGCCAGAGAGGCTCATTCTAGGTGGCCATCTGGCTAAACCCAGACACTGCCTGCATCTTAAGAGCCTCCCCCAGCTCCACAGTGGGAGGCACATTCATCTGCATCCTCATGCTCTAGGGGACATTCTCAGGGCTGGAGGCCTCAAGGGACATAGGACTGTCCTTGCTAGGTAATCCACAAATTGGCTTCTCCAGCCAGGACAGAGAGGCTGGAGCCCCGGAGGACAGCCACCTCCTCACTGTCTGCTCTGGATGCTGCCTTAACGGCCAATGGGATCCCTTGCAAGGCAGGAGGCCAGAGCTCGAAGAGAGGGTGCCTGAGACCAGGTCCAAGGTGGAGATTAAAGGGGAGAGGCTGCAGCATTAAGCTGAGCAAGGATTATACTGGAATTTCCTGGGCGTTTAAACAGCTGCTGAAGAGGACAGAGGGCAGGGCCTGTGTGCTGACCCCTCCCACGCTGACCCGGTAGCTAACAGGTGTGAGGACCAGCTCAGCAACCACACCAGACACGAAACCATTGGTCCCTTTGCCCTTGGGATCGCCATTCACCCCGCAGGCCCCTGCAGCCTGTTTTGCTTCATGTTTCTGTCTGAGCTCAGTATACAACAGTGCCCCTTGAGTGTGTCCCAAGTGTCCAGTCCCCTCTGGTTCCTTCTTTCCTTTTGAAGTCACAGTTCTGACATCCTGTAAGAGAAGTGTGATGCTATCAGTGAGACAAGGTGAACTTCTTGGAAGAAAAGCTTAAAGAAAATACAGGGATAAAAGTTCTTTGCTTTTCTTGTTGACATTTCTTTGCTCATTCATTCCCAGCTCCTCCTGCCTCTCCATCTCTGCTTTCTTCTTGTAGTTAAAATTTCTAGATATTTTGAAACCTAGAGGGTAAAAAGGAGGGAGGATAAAATATAAGTATAAGCTACAGTAGTCTAGGTATTATAAATACGTCCCCTTTTTGTTTAGATTTTAGTCTAGATTTTAATTATGCAATTCTTGTTTTAATTATAAAAATAAGATATGCTCATTGTAATAAGAAAAATAATTCAAATATATGTAAAACAAAGTTAATGCCTTCCCCTCAGTTCCTATCCTACAGTAACCAATTTTAATGGCCCAATATATCTTCTGCCATACCTCTTCCAAGCTTATTTGGCTTAGATTATTTAATTTTTTAAAAAATCTACTCTGTGGATTGAGGTATGTAAACTATATTAAGTCAGCTTGGTTTGTTCACAACATTATCACATTTAGCATACTTTTAAAATTCTTACAGACTTACTCCTGTTTAAATCTTGCAGTTTTATAGATGACTGAAATCATAGGCTATGATTTATAAGCTAAGATTCTACACATCTTTCATCTTTGCCAGCTTCTGAAACAAAATACAATCCTGATGCTAAGAAACTGTCATATTTTTGTAAACCAAAGACATGTAGTGGGCTTGTGGATGTAGAGTCTCTACTTATATGAAAAAGGTACGAAGTGATATAGCCATTAAAGGAGCTGAGAAAAAAAAACAAAAGACGGGAAGTTACAGAAGGCACTTTTTGTCACAGGAAACTGTCTAATCCATCTCTTTTTCTGAGCTATCATTTGACGGCTACGTTTCTGCTGCTTCTGGTGTTTGATATTTTTAAAAGCATGTATACATCTGAAATTTGAAAGTTTTCCTGATTGGGATAAGTTTTTTGCTCTTTCATGGGTTAGAGGATTTCTAAACACTGGCCGATTCCTTTCACTAGTTGGAGAGGATAGAGTCTCAAGCAGGCCACAATGAAGAGGACCAGAAAGATGTCCTAGTCCTCAGCCATTTGAAAACCCAAGTTCTAAGTCCTGCTTGTTTAGTATTCGAGGCACGTGCATGGAGCTTCCATGTTCTTGTCACTTACATTTCTGAGTTTGGAACTTGTCTCAAAAGAATCTGCAGTGGTAGGAATTCACTGACAGCAATTGCTTTCATATCTTAATAAGGTTTCTTCTTTCTTCTATTTATTTTAGCCATAGAGATGTGCTCCAATTCTTTTCAGCTATTAAAAATGGAAAGACTTAACTTATCTGGTTCCTTTGATAAGCAAGAACTGACCTAACAGCCTAGTCTCACTCAGATACACTTTTTTTTTTTCCTAGAGAAACCTGTTTATAATCTTCAATTTTCTGGATCCAAATCTAAAAGATGTCCTCATCAAATAGCCAAACTACACTTCTGGGTACTTTATTATCTTCAATCATTTATTTTTAATGAATATTTTTGTTCTTAGTAAAATTTTTAAAAATTACTGAAGTAGCAATCCGTGTTATTCTTTCCTTTCTGATTCCTCTTGAGGACAGAAGCTGAGTGGCTTTAACATGTCTCAGAATTGCTTTTGCTCTTTTCGGAATTTCTGGAGCGAGGCCAGCTTCATGTTGTCATTAGGATGCCTGCTAAAGCGATGCACGCACGCCCCACAACAACCACAGCCGCTGCGTTATTTGTATTGTGTGTCATCACAGCAAATGCTTTGCCATTCCTAATCTTCCAGAATGTTCCATATTGTACGGCTGGTATTATCTGCATTGCATCTTTTCTTTCTTTGCTGCTTGCCCTTCCAAAAAAAATATATATCATTGAGATGTATCTAAAGTGTTTTTTATCCTTTCTCCATGACGATTTGTCTAGTTTATCAGTTTGGGAAGACCCAGTGCTTCTAGTTTCTTCTTTATGCAGATTCCAGAATGCATCCATGCTCTGACTGAAAGAGGCTATTTTAAAGAATAACTGCTGGGCAAATGGCACAATGCCTTCATTGTTTAAAGATGTTCTGCAGGAATTTTCAGTTTTTGATAAGAGTGATCTCTTCTCCATGACGATTTGTCTAGTTTATCAGTTTGGGAAGACCCAGTGCTTCTAGTTTCTTCTTTATGCAGATTCCAGAATGCATCCATGCTCTGACTGAAAGAGGCTATTTTAAAGAATAACTGCTGGGCAAATGGCACAATGCCTTCATTGTTTAAAGATGTTCTGCAGGAATTTTCAGTTTTTGATAAGAGTGTTCCTAAAGACTGTCTGGCCCTGGACAGATTCTGGTTGGTTTTGGTGAGTCAGGCATGTCTTCCAAGTTAAGCCATTGAGAGTTTGGGGGTGCACCTTCCCTGTGAATTAGTTCAGGATAGTTATTAAACAGCCTGTGGTGATGGGGCCATGCTTTTCACTTCATGATCTCCCTGTTCTCCTTGGAAGCATGCATTTAATCTGCGCATGATTCTAATAGCATTTACGACAGTATTGGCAAAGAACCTTTGTTTCCCCCCAACTTTACTGAAATACAGTTGACATATACCAGTAACATTGTGTAAGTTTAAGCTGTGCAATGTGATGATTTGAAAATGCTTCTTTATTGCCTCCATATGCACTATGTTGAACTCTCTAGGTCAGTGGTCGGCAAACTGCGGCTCGCGAGCCACATGCGGCTCTTTGGCCCCTTGAGTGTGGCTCTTCCACAAAATACCACGTGCGGGTGTGCACATACAGTGCGATTGAAACTTCGTGGCCCATGCGCAGAAGTCGGTATTTTGTGGAAGAGCCACACTCAAGGGGCCAAAGAGCTGCATGTGGCTCGCGAGCCGCAGTTTGCCGACCACTGCTCTAGGTAAATGTCAATGCTGGTTGGTACCCACCACACATCAGCTCATACAGATGTAGAAATGGTGTCTTTTCACAGTAACCACGTGGAGATAACACTGAAGATTTCATCTTACTGTATAGCCAGCATTACCAGAAAAAAAAGTAGATTTGTAGAAATCAAATCATATTTATCAAAGTTGAATATAGTTTTATTTTAGCATCATTGTGAAATGTGTCATTTTCAACGGCACTGTGGATCCCAGGGCCACAAATATCCAGGAGGAAACATGTTCCAACTTTCAATTGGCTTTCTTTCTTTCTTTCTTTCTTTCTTTCTTTCTTTCTTTCTTTCTTTCTTTCTTTCTTTCTTTCTCAGTCCTGTGCCTTTTGAGCAACATGCCTGTTTTCTTCTCAGCAGAAATAAATGGGATCTGCTGCTCTTGTCCGTGTCACTCATGGACTTTTGAGACTGAGCCATGAGGAGAGAGATAGGTCACCACTAATCTCTAGACCAAGAAGCAGGAAATTCTGAGCCTGTTTGTTGTCACTGTGACCCTGGAAGCAGTCATGCCTCCGGGTCCTGGGCTTGTGGGCTGCAGTGCGTGCTTCTGAGGGCTCAAGGGTGTTTTATATGAAAGGGTAGCTTATTACATAGTCATTCATTTTGAGGGCATGCACACTATTTCGATTCATTTTACTAAACAGATTTAAAGAAATTGATTTTTTATTATACAGATTTAAAGAAATTGATTTTTAATAAATGATTTATTGAAAAGATAGTATATATACAAATTTTTTAAACAAAAAAATTAAAGGGAATACAGTGGGTATGAGTCTTCCTCACACCAGCTTCCAGCTGTCCCTCCAACTTTCTCCCTGCATTTTGTCTCTTCATCATAAAGGACCACCCATGGATATGGACATCTTTAAATTTCCAATCAGGAGCATGCTTTATACTGTTCCTTACTGGACTTTCACTTGGAAATTATTTTCATATCAGTACAAAACAGTAGCTCTTATTCCTCTTGAAGGTTATGCCATAAATTTAAAAAATTTTTTTCAATTACATTTGACATACAATATCATATTAGTTCCAGGTGTACAACATAGTAATTAGACATTTATATATCTTATGAAGTGATCTCTTGATTAGTCTAGTACCCATCTGAACCATACATAGTTATTACAATATTATTGACTGCATTCCCTATGCTGTACTTTACATCCTCATAAACCATCTTTCTAATGATGTATAGTAACTTTATAGTCTTTTCCTTTACAAACAGTTCTGCAATAAATATCCTTGTTTGAACATCTGTGCAAACAGATCCAAGTATATGGTTCCTGGAGGACAAATTCATAGAAGTGAAGCTGCTAGGCAGACATCACCAATTGTCCTTCTAAGAGCCTGTTCCAAAATTCCTGAACCCCTAAGCGCAGGAATTTTCACAGAGCCCATTTTCCATGCCTTCTCCAACTCACTGCACTATCCATCTCGTAGGACAAAATGGCATGTCCCTGTTGTTTCAACATGCCTTCCTTTCATTGTGAGCAAACTAGAAGCATCTTTGCATATATTTAAGGCATGCATTAATTGTCTCCCCTTGTGGAGAGGACCTCGGTATGCCAGACCTCCATAGCTCTCTCCCTCCTGGATATTGGCTCATTTCTTAGACAGTCTTCACTCCTAGGTCTCTGTGCATCTGTTCTGGCACCCACCCTCCCGTCATACCCCACAGCTCTCCTTCAGCGGTCCCTCTCGCTCCACTGCCTTTCTGAGATGCCTGGCATATCCAAGTCTAACAGGGGATGGGAGTGTGGAGAGGGGGGATTGTGTGTCCCCAGTGAAGGAGTAGCTTTTAACTCACTTGCTTTTAATGAGAAGAATCTCCCGATTCCCAGCACAGGGAGGCTGGAGGAAGGAGGAAGAGAAGAGAGTAAATGAAGACAAAGAACTGAAATAGCTCCTTCCAGAAGAAAAGACTAAGATTGGCCCAGAACTAACTGCCCTGTGCTCTAAGAAGGAGGAGGGTCATGGGGGACAGGATCCACCCGGCACATGGCCCTCTAAGACCGGGGGTCTGGCACCAGTCAGGTCAGGAGAGAGTCAGGTCCTGCTCTCAAACCAAGGTTATGGGTGCTGCGACAGTTTGAGAGCTATAGGAGGAGACACAGCGTGAGGCTTTGGAGCCTGGGCCCTAATGAAGAAATGCATTTACCTCCCCAGGCCTCTCTGGTCCTGTCTCCCTAGGAAGCAAGTTTGGCTGCAGTCCCCAGTCTTGCAAAGCAGCAGCCCTGCCTGGGCACAGGGTGGCAGCCAGGGCAATGGTGGGAGCCCCAAAGATGCCCCATGGCTGCTGAGGGTGCTGCCCAGTCAGGGAGTGCAGTGGCGGGCATGGTGTGCAGCCTCCGGGTCCTGCTCCTGGTGTCCTCTGTTCTGGCTCTGGAAGGTAAGAGGGAGGGGGCACCAGAGAACCCCCACTTGCTATTACAGATCCAGCTCAGGTGGGAAATGGGGAAGATTCAAAGAAGACAGAAAAAGACCGAGGACATCAAGAAGGGGGAAGGAGTGGGGAGGGTTTCAGAGAAAGGCTCCCCAGTCAGCTGTGCTCCTGCTGGTGAATTACAGGGACCAGGGAGGGAGATTGTTTTTACTCCTGGGAATGAGCTGGGGGTTAGCAGTGCTGGTGGAGCCTTGGCCAGTGCTTGTCCCTTCTTCTCTCTGGGCAGAGGTATTGCTGGACACCAGCGGAGAGACGTCTGAGATAGGCTGGCTCACCTACCCACCAGGTGGGGTGAGTGTCACTTTCATTCTGAACCCGTGGCCCTGCCCTCACCCTTCTCCCTGGAGGGTGGAATTGGGGAAGGAACCCCTGGGTAGGGAGGGACTAATGGAATAAGACTTTCCCTCCAGAGGAACAGGGCTTTGGGGTATCCTTTACCCTGCTTTGCACGTCATTCATTTTAAGTCTCAGAGGAAGAGATATGCCCCCTTCCTGCACCCTCCAAGTCCTGAGCTGCTAACACCCATCTCTGCTCTCCCCTCCCTGCAGTGGGACGAAGTGAGCGTTCTGGATGACCAGAGACGCCTGACTCGGACCTTCGAGGCCTGTCACGTGGCAGGGTCCCCGCCAGGCACCGGGCAGGACAACTGGCTGCAGACACACTTTGTAGAGCGACGCAGTGCCCAGAGGGCACACATCCGACTCCACTTCTCTGTGCGGGCTTGCTCCAGCCTGGGTGTGGCCGGGGGGACCTGTCGGGAGACCTTCACACTGTACTACCGCCAGGCGGAGGAGCCCGATGGCCCCGACAGTGTTCCAGCCTGGCACCTCAAACGCTGGACCAAGGTGGACACGATTGCAGCGGACGAGAGCTTTCCTGCCCCCTCTGCCTGGGCAGTGGAGCCCCATGGGCCGGGGCCGAGGGCTGGGCTGCAGCTGAACGTCAAAGAGCGGAGCTTCGGCCCCCTGACCCAGCGTGGCTTCTACGTGGCCTTCCAGGACACCGGGGCCTGCCTGGCCCTCGTGGCCATCAAGCTCTTCTACCATGCCTGCCCCTCCGTGCTTCGTGCCTTCACCTCTTTCCCTGAGACCCAGGCCAGTGGGGCCGGGGGGGCCTCCCTGGTGGCAGCCATGGGCACCTGTGTGGCTCATGCTGAGCCAGAGGAGGATGGGGGTGGCGGCCAGGCCGGGGGCAGCCCCCCCAGGCTGCATTGCAATGGAGAGGGCAAGTGGATGGTCGCAGTCGGAGGCTGCCGCTGCCAACCTGGGTACCAGCCTGCACGTGGAGACAAGGCCTGCCAAGGTGAGACCCTACCCCCCATATGCTTGTCCAAGATCTCCCCACCTGCCCTGACCTTTCAGCTCCTTTCCTGAACACCCCAAACTTCATTTTGTCCCCCGAAGGTTAGGATTAAGCTACTTGAGGGAAGGACTCCTCTTTATTTCCTAAAGCACACAAACTCTCATCCACTCATCTGAAAACTTTAGCACCTCAAACTTCATTTTGTCCCCCAAAGGTTAGGATTAAGCTACTTGAGGGAAGGGCTCCTCTTTATTTCCTAAAGCACACAAACAAACTCTCATCCACTCATCTGAAAACTTTAGCACCTTCTGGAGACTTCCGCAGCCATTTCGGAGGCTCCTAGAGGTGCAGGCCTGAGAAGTGATGACGATCAGGAGTTGAACTCCTGGGTTATCTTGGGATGGGGTCCTTTGTCCGTATTTGCCCTGTATTTGGGGTGGGCTCATCCCAGGTCCAGGTGGCCAGGATGCAGGTGGAAAGCAGTGAATCCCAGCCGAGGACTAAGGAGAATGATTCTGCCACAGGTGGAGGTTGCAGGAGGCCTCTGCAGAGGGAGGTTATGCAATCAGCCTACAGACACCTACCTCTGGTGCTTGGCCTGCCCATAACCCCCGCCCACCTCACTTTTTCCATCAGTGGAAATGCAGTTCCACCCCAGTTAAGTGGCAGAAGTAATCTCTGCCTGAGGGAGGGAAAGAGGGAGGAGAGAGCTGGGGTTCCATCCCAGGAGAAAGGAGGAACCAGCCCGGTGTGGGGGCTCAGGAGGGGGGTATTGCGTGAGCTGAAGCCTCCACTCTTCTCTGTTCCTCAGCCTGCCCAGAGGGGTCCTACAAGGCCTTGGCCGGGAACAACCCCTGCTCCCCGTGCCCTGCCCGCAGCCGTGCCTCGGAGCCTGCAGCCCCCATTTGCCCCTGCCTTGAGGGTTTCTTTCGGGCCAGTTCTGACCCCCCACAAGCCCCCTGCACTGGTAAGTCCCCCACCTAGCCCAGAGGTAGAAACAGGACAGGGAGTGGGGCGGGAAGAGGGGGATCCCAAGGGCTACAGGTGGGGCTGTTGTGATTGGCGGTGACTTCTTTCTTCTGTGTCCTTGGTTTCCTCCCCTACCTGCCTTACCTGTCTCTCTCCCTGACCCCATCCCATCTGGTCCACCTCCTGCCTCTCTCCTCTCACCTGCCTCCTCTGCTTTTGGGCTCCACCCCATGCTGTGTGTCTCCGCCCCTGCCTCCTCCCTCCCTCAATCACCTCTTCTGTGGCCCTTCCCGCCCCTTCTGGCACCCAGGCCCTCCGTCGGCTCCCCGGGAGCTTTGGTTTGAGGTGCAGGGCTCGGCGCTCATGCTGCACTGGCGCCTGCCCCAGGAGCTCGGGGGGCGCGGGGACCTGCTCTTCAACGTCGTGTGCAAGGAGTGCGGAAGCCACCAGGAGCCTGGCGGCGGGGGCGCTTGTCACCGCTGTAGGGATGAGGTGCACTTCGACCCCCGCCAGAGGGGCCTGACTGAGAGCCGGGTGTTAGTCGGGGGGCTCCGGGCACACGTACCCTACATCTTGGAGGTGCAGGCCGTCAACGGAGTCTCAGAGCTCAGCCCCGACCCTCCCCAGGCTGCATCCATTAATGTCAGCACCAGCCACGCAGGTGAGCCTTTTCCTCCGCCAAAGGCCTTACCTCGCCTCCTTAGAACCCCTCCCCCCCACTCCCGTCTTCCGCCTACTGACTCCCCACCCCAGTTCCCTCTGCAGTCCCGGTGATGCACCAGGTGAGCCGGGCACCCAACAGCATCACAGTGTCCTGGCCGCAGCCAGACCAGACCAACGGGAACATCCTGGACTATCAGCTGCGTTACTACGACCAGGTGGGAATGGGGTGGGGCATCCCTGTAGGGCTGGAGGGATGGGAGGGGGTCGGAGGGGGAGTAGGGGTTCGGAGGTGCCCAGGAGCCCTGAGGAAGTGGGAGGGGCCGGAAGCCTTGGAGGGCTGGGTCAGGCAGACAGGGAGTGAGTGGCTGTCCCCCCCAGGGGGTGGGGCATCCCTGTAGGGCTGGAGGGAACTTGCAATGTCCCACCCTGTGGCTAGAGGGACCGGAGGGGGGGCGGAGGGAGAGTGGGGGTTCGGGGTGCCCAGGAGCCCTGAGGAAGTGGGAGGGGCCGGAAGCCTTGGAGGGCTGGGTCAGGCAGACAGGGAGTGAGTGGCTGTCCCCCCCAGGCGGAAGATGAATCCCACTCCTTCACCCTGACCAGCGAGACCAACACAGCAACCGTGACACAGCTGAGCCCCGGCCACATCTATGGCTTCCAGGTTCGGGCTCGGACAGCCGCAGGCCATGGCCCCTATGGAGGCAAGGTCTATTTCCAGACGCTGCCTCAAGGTGAGAGGAAGCCTGAGTGGAGGGCACCAGGGGTAGTGAGGGGAGGCCCAGGGGCCTGCAGGCCAAAGGCTGTGAGGGGAGTTCCTGGCTGAGCTCCCATCTTTGGCTCTGTGGGTGTGTGTGGGTGAGTGTGGATGGGTGTGGGTGTGGGTATGGGTGTGTGTGAGGGTGAGTTTGGGTGTGTGTGGGTGAGTGTGGGTTGGTGTGGATGGGTGTGGATGGGTGTGGGTGTGTGTGGGTGAGTGTGGGTGGGTGTGGGGGAGTGTGGGTGGGTGTGGGGGAGTGTGGGTGGGTGTGGGGGAGTGTGGGTGGGTGTGGGGGAGTGTGGGTGGGTGTGGGGGAGTGTGGGTGGGTGTGGGGGAGTGTGGGTGGGTGTGGGGGAGTGTGGGTGGGTGTGGGGGAGTGTGGGTGGGTGTGGGGGAGTGTGGGTGGGTGTGGGGGAGTGTGGGTGGGTGTGGGGGAGTGTGGGTGGGTGTGGGGGAGTGTGGGTGGGTGTGGGGGAGTGTGGGTGGGTGTGGGGGAGTGTGGGTGGGTGTGGGGGAGTGTGGGTGGGTGTGGGGGAGTGTGGGTGGGTGTGGGGGAGTGTGGGTGGGTGTGGGGGAGTGTGGGTGGGTGTGGGGGAGTGTGGGTGGGTGTGGGGGAGTGTGGGTGGGTGTGGGGGAGTGTGGGTGGGTGTGGGGGAGTGTGGGTGGGTGTGGGGGAGTGTGGGTGGGTGTGGGGGAGTGTGGGTGGGTGTGGGGGAGTGTGGGTGGGTGTGGGGGAGTGTGGGTGGGTGTGGGGGAGTGTGGGTGGGTGTGGGGGAGTGTGGGTGGGTGTGGGGGAGTGTGGGTGGGTGTGGGGGAGTGTGGGTGGGTGTGGGGGAGTGTGGGTGGGTGTGGGGGAGTGTGGGTGGGTGTGGGGGAGTGTGGGTGGGTGTGGGGGAGTGTGGGTGGGTGTGGGGGAGTGTGGGTGGGTGTGGGGGAGTGTGGGTGGGTGTGGGGGAGTGTGGGTGGGTGTGGGGGAGTGTGGGTGGGTGTGGGTGAGTGGGTGGGTGGGTGAGTGTGTGTGTGGGTGAGTGTGGGTGTGTGTGTGTGGGTGTGGGTGAGTGTGGGTAGGTGCACTTTCATGTGAGGCCTTGACCTCCTGTCATCCTGGGTCACTGGTTCCTCAGGTGAGCTGTCCGCCCAGCTTCCGGAAAGACTCTCCTTGGTGATTGGGTCCATCCTGGGGGCTTTGGCCTTCCTCCTGCTGGCCGCCATCACCGTGCTGGCTGTTGTCTTCCAGAGGTGAGCCCCGCCTCACCATGTCCCCACACCACCACTCTGCCTCACACCCCCGCCCTGGAAGCCCAAGGCCCAATGCAGAAACCCCCACACCCGGCTCTTTCTTGGGACCCGTGCAGAGGTGGGCAGGAGGGACCTGGTCTCAGGCTAGCCAGCAGCCTGTGTGGGGGAAGGGGGAGGAGGAGTGTCATTCCAGGACTCTGGTTTGACCCTCAGGAAGCGACATGCGACAGGCTACACGGAGCAACTGCAGCAGTATAGCAGCCCAGGTGAGAGGTTTGGGGGGAATGGGGCCCAGTTGGGGGGTGCAGAGATGAAAAGCTGGGAGCTCAGGCCAGGAGCATACCAGCCAAAGTGGGCTCCCCTGAGGTTGAGGGGACCAGGGCATGCCTGCAGTGTGGGGGCGGTCTAGCCTTGCACTACACCCTCATAATGTACCCCACGCACCTACAGGGCTTGGGGTGAAGTATTACATCGATCCATCCACATACGAGGACCCCTGCCAGGCCATCCGAGAATTTGCCCGGGAGGTGGACCCCACCTATATCAAGATTGAAGAGGTCATTGGGGCAGGTACTTCAACAGCAGAGAGGGTGGGCCGGGCAGGATTCCTTTTAACCGTGAGCCCACGGTCCTTCCTTGACTACTGCCCAACCTACACCTGTCCCCCCAGGCTCCTTCGGAGAAGTGCGCCGGGGCCGGCTGCAGCCCAGGGGCAGGCGGGAGCAGGCTGTGGCCATCCAGGCCCTGTGGACTGGAGGTGCCGAGAGCCTACAGATGACCTTTCTCAGCCAGGCCGCAGTGCTGGGCCAGTTCCAGCACCCCAACATCGTTCGGTTGGAGGGTGTGGTCACCAAAAGCCGGCCCCTCATGGTGCTGACTGAGCTCATGGAGCTGGGTCCCCTGGACAGCTTCCTCAGGGTCAGTTGGCCTGGGGGAAGGTGGAGGGCCCTTGGGTCTGGGAAAGTGTGCAGTTCTAGACTGTTCCAGGGGCAGAGCCCTATACCTTGGCTCCCTCCTGCCCACTTCCAGTGGTCTTCAGCCTTCATTCCCAGGCCATTTTCTGATTCCCAAACCCCCTACTCTCTCATGCTAATGTCTGCTGTGCATGTGTGGAGGTTCCCACGTAGTTGCTGACCTCTGCCCTCTGCCCCTCAGCAGCGGGAGGGCCAGTTCAGCAGCCTGCAGCTGGTGGCCATGCAGCGGGGAGTGGCCGCCGCCATGCAGTACCTGTCCAGTTTTGCCTTCGTCCACCGAGCGCTCTCTGCCCACAGTGTGCTGGTCAATAGCCACCTGGTGTGCAAAGTGGCCAGGCTTGGCCACAGCCCTCAGGTGAGAATAGTCTGGGGCTCTGCATTCTTCAGCGGGTGCTGGAGGATGAGCCAGAACCTGGGGTGGGGACCTTGGGCGGCATATCATTGTGTATGAAGGGATGAAGCTCACCTGTGCTTCATCCAGGATAGAAGCTTGGGCAAAGGGGGCATTAAAGAATTTCAGGACTTGAGAAGGGGAAGGTGGGAGACCTCAGAAACCTAGAACCACTTCCTGCCTTTCCCCTAATGATCACAGGTACTCTAGAGTCAGAGCAGCTGGGCCCAAATTCTGAGCACTCCACCCTAAGCTCTGTGACTTTTTGACCAAGTTCATATCACTTGATGCCTCAGCTTCTACAAAATGAAGATATCATCTACCCTGCAGGGTTGTTGTGAGGATTAAGAGAGATGCTTGATGTGAGACCTTTGACTCACGTCTGAGCAGAGAAGTTGCTCAATAAATGTGACTGTTGTTGTGATTATCGCTATTGGTACTTTTAACCCTACCCTCAGGGCCCAAGTTGTATGCTTCGCTGGGCAGCCCCAGAGGTCATTGCACATGGAAAACATACAACATCCAGCGATGTCTGGAGCTTTGGGATAGTGATGTGGGAAGTGATGAGTTATGGAGAACGGCCCTACTGGGACATGAGTGACCAGGAGGTAAGCTTTGACCTAGACATTGATGCTTCCCCACCCCTGGTCCTTCCCACCCACCAGCCTCACAGACTCCCACATTCTAAGACCTCCATTCTGTGACCCATTCCCTCCCTAAGATCTCATGGCTCTTGCTTTCTGTATTTTTAAGTTCCTTCACCAGTGTGCCCTCATGCTCCACCTGATCTCAGCCCACCCCCTTACTTAACAATATACTCTTTCCACTTACAAGTTTCCCCTCACCATATTCTTCCTCTAATCCCTAGGTGCTAAATGCAATACAGCAGGAGTTCCGGCTGCCCCCACCTCCAGGCTGTCCTCCTGGACTACATCTACTTATGTTGGACACTTGGCAGAAAGACCGTACCCAGCGTCCCCACTTTGACCAGTTAGTGGCTGCATTTGACAAGATGATTCGCAAGCCAGACACTCTGCAGGCTGGCGGGAGCTCTGGGGACAGGTCTGGAGCTTGGGACTGGAGCCTGGGAAAGCCAGGGAGGGTTGATACAAACCAAAAAGAAAACTGAGGAGCTGGGGCTAGGATGAAGAGGGGACTTTGACCTGCCTACCCCTTCCCCCTTAGACCATCCCAGGCCCTCCTGAACCCTGTGTCCCTGGACTTTCCTACTCTGGATTCACCTCAAGCCTGGCTTTCTGCCATTGGACTGGAGTGTTACCAGGACAACTTCTCCAGGGGTGGCCTCTGCACCTTCAATGATGTGGCTCAGCTCAGCCTGGAGTAAGCAGGGAGAGGTGGGTGGGGGAGCCTCTGGGCCCTAGGCCAGGGTCGTGCCTGGGATCTTGGAGACGCTGGCCCAGATTTGATCCACTCCTTCCCCACCAGAGACCTGCCTGCCCTGGGCATCACCCTGGCTGGCCACCAGAAGAAACTGCTACACAACATCCAGCTCCTGCAGCGGCACCTGAGGCAGCCAGGCTCAGTGGAGGTCTGAGGCCCTGGCAGGAAGCTGTGACTGACGCTGCTTAGGACACAGCTGGGACACAGGTCCAAGGAGGGATGTGGGAGACATGAGCCAGTCTCCATCTTGGCCTCTCATGCCCAGCATACTCAACCCAACCCTCAGGATGCTTCCTTCTCCTGCCCTCTGTCCCTTCCCACACTCCCTCTCCACATTAAAGGGAAAAAAGGGATTTTGCAAGTTGGAGGTGTGGTGAGGCCTCAGTCTGCAACCCCCCCCCCCAAGGTGACACTGCACAGCAGGGAGCAGAGTAGGGAACAATTTATTGGAAGATAGAAGGTGACAAGACTCAACCAGGGTCACCCCACCCCAGAGCATTGTCTGTCCCCACTCACACACTTTCTCCACACGCCTCCCCAAAACTCCCTAGAGCACCTGGACAGGGCTCACTCCTCCCGCTCTGACATGGGGTGGAGACTGGGTGCAAAGGTGGCAAGCCTGTCTTTAAAGTGCTTTGCTGTGACAGTGCAGCAGGACTCCATTAAAGCCCAAGACGGGGCACCAGCCACCTCCCGGCTTTCTGTTTGCTCCAGAGCCCAGCAAGGAATAGATACCTGGGCACAGGGATTCCCAACTATTCTACTCCTTTCCCCCTTGACCTGGGAGGTATTTTTGGTTTTGCAATATTCCCAGGAACATGAAAGCAACTGCTGGGAACCGAAGCAAGAACACACGTTCAGATCTGATATTCCCAGCCTTCCTCTTCCAGACCCCTGTTGACCGCCCCCATCAAATCTGTCTTCAGGGTCCCTTGCCGAAGTTTCTCCCAGTTGGTGCTGCTGCGGGAAGTGCTTCGAGACACTGAGGGGGTAGGAAGGGACAAGTTGGGGCCAGAGGGGTGACGTGGTTGGAGTTTTTCTGAGTCCTTGTCCAAGTCATCAGATCCCCGGTTGTAGAAGGCCCGTGCATAGTGCCGGACTCGCTGCTGGTAGAGGTCCTGCTTGTCTTCCACCCTGGGGAGGATAGATGACTTGGGAGGTGGCCAAGGGCCACGGGCTAGACATGCTCATCTCCTGTGCACATCCCACCCCGCCATGATGGGCCTTTTCCTTGTCTGCTGCTGGTGTGCCAGGTGGTCCCAGCCCCTCAGCAGCCAGGCCATCGGGACTAGAAAGGGCACAGGACCCCTGAGATCACAAGAACACCCAGCCCCTCGCTGTCACTCACCGGAGGAACCAGCGGTCCCCCAGCCCGTAATCTCCCCCAAAGATCCCCGAGCGAGGCCACAGGCAGCGAGGCAACTTCCGCTCCAGCATCACTGTGGTGGCCACAACCTGCATGTGGGGACAGAGGGGAAGTAGGAAGAGGCTGGTGTAGACTGAGATGAAGTGTAGGGAGAAAGGAGGGTGCTAGGCAGAGGGATGACAGTTAAGCAGCAGCTAGGAAACTCAGGAACTCTGGTTTCACCAAACAGCACTCCTAAGCTGAGGGTAGTAGTGTCAGTTTTGTCAATGGGATGTGAGCCTCACAGTTCTATGCCTAGTGACCTGACACTGTGCTGATGCTGCAAGAGGTTGGTGATTTTGCTCCAAGAATAATGGGAAGGTGAAAAAGCAAGGATTCATGGGATATTTTGACCCTATAGACATATAGGCCATTTATGAATGCAAACATCATACTGAGACATCTAATATCTACATTTGCCTGGAAAAAAAAATATTCCTGGCAAACCCCATTTAGTTCATTTTTCTTATAAACTCCATTTTCTACACAGCACCATTAAATGCTATCCAATTTTCAGAATTTCCATTTTTATTTTGTGAGAATTATTTTTGTTGAGATAAATTTTTTTTTGCATATATTTTAAAGTGATGATTTGATTCAATTAATGGCCTCTTGTCCCCACCATGATGCTCTGAAGATATTTTCTGCTACTACAAGGGGGGTTTTGTGGCATTATGTTTAACATGTCAAATTCTTCTGGGTCAAATTTTGAAGACTGAAATATTGCCAAAAAGATGGGATATTCCAGTTTTTATTCAGTAGCAAAATTTTCAGAATGCCATTTTAGCCACTATTAGCTTTATTCTTTAATTTTTATTGTTTTAGAAAATGAATGTTTTAATTTTTGAGCAAACTGTGAGGAATTATTTCCAGCTATTTCAGTATTGTTCAGTGGTATTGCTAATCCAGTTCTACTATACACTGCATTATTCTGTGTACTGCTCAAAAACTACCCAAACATGTGGGGTCAAAATATCCTGCTTCTATCTGAATTTGGCCTGTTCTTTGTAAAGGAAATGACTTGCACTAACCCTCCCAGCCACTAGGGGGCTCACCTGAGCTCTCCAGAGCTCATCCCGCTCGTGAGCCACCCTCCAGTGAGTATCGCCCATCATGGCAATAAGGAGGTTGAGCATGAGCAGTGTTGCGATGATGGCGAAGGCAGCATAGGTGATGCTGTACATGAAGGGCAGATCCACGTCATAGTTGGCAGGACCATCGATGATGGTGAGGAACATCTCAAAGGTGCTGAACAGTGCCATGGGGTAATTGTAGAAATGGCCCAACTCATCGGGATTCTCTGTCTGGAAGATGATATAGAAGGCTGCTCCACCCAAGGGGGTGAGAGTTACCATGGTGAGAGTAACCATGGACATGACCAAACTCCATCCAGCTCTTCTCTGCCCATTTCCCTCATCTCCATAGCACCATCCCAGCCCTTCATCACTCTATGCTTTGGGTTCTTAGGTTACCTTATTTTCCATATGGCTTATCCTTCTGATTCCAAGAGCCACCTCTCCCAAACACTCCCAGTTTTCCCTCATCTCTGAGGGATGTCCCATCCTCAGACACCATGGCCCCACTTACCTCAGCTGCCTCCTACCTTTCCCCAAGTTTATCCCAGCAGTTCTGTGTTCTCTAAAATCCTCCAATCTCCCCCTCCCATGGTCCCCATCCTGAATAGATGATTTACCTGAGGTAAACCCCAGGATGACCACAGCCATCAGCCAGCAGAATCTCATCAAGTCACCAAAAATCATCTAAAGAGGGAAGGGAGAACATCACACCTGTCACTTGAGCCACTGCCCCTCCCATCCTCGAATAGGTTCTAATTGAAAATTCTCACAGCTCCACCCTATAAGACAGGGCTGGCAAACTATGGCTGTAGGCCAGATCTGTTTGGCCTATTTTAGTCTGGCCCGTGGACTAAGAATAGTTTTTATATTTTTAAAGATTTGGGGTGGGGGGAGAAGGAGGAAGAGGAAAAGAATATACAACAAAGACCATAATGTGGCTCACAATGCCCGAGATATCATCTATTATCTGGCTCTTGATAGAAATGTTTGCAGCCTCTTCCCTAGGACCTTTTTCTAGGAAGCTTGAAGGGAGACACGAACCTTCTGGATCATGATGGTGAAGGGGCCCAACATCTGGAATCCTCGGGCGAAGTACATGACATTGCACCAGCCCAGCACCAGGGCAAAGGACATGGGCACCACCTCCCCACTTGTGTTGTTGAGCCTCATCACCATGGTTACCAGCACCATGAAGGCATAGGTGATGCTGGGGGGAGAGCAGAGAAGGGGTGGTGAGAGGGATCTGGGATTATCCTGGGGACCCAAGAGCAAGAGTGTGACTGAGACAGGACCCACACACTCAGATTCAGTCTTCGCAAGCTCAATACACAGGGTCACACACATCACTTGAGAGGGCCCTGTGGGGTTAAGGTTCTGTAGGGGTCAGGAATCCAGGAGGCAAAACTGGAGCCCTAGTGAGGGAAGGGATGGGAGTGAGGAAGGAGACTCACATGAGGACATGGAATGGCCCCCCAAGGATGGTATGTCCAAAGAATTGAGTGACCCCCACCCTGAAGATGTCTGGAATCTAGAGAGACACAAAGGCACTTATTGGCCAGGGCTCAGGCTAGAACCTTGGATCAGACAGTCCCACCCCAGACCCAGTCCACACCATACCTCTACAATCAGGATGAACACAGCTCCAATGACAGTTACCAGTTCCCCCACCAGCCGGATAGCATCCTGGGGGGTCACATAGGCCTCCTGGGGAGAGAAACATGGTCAGTACTCAGGGTTTTCAGGTATCTGCCCTGCCTGCCCCTGGTCAGAAGTCAGTGTCCTTGTTTGATTTTTCCTCTTAAAAAATATTTTTTTAAATTGACTTTTAGAGAAAGGAAGAGAGAGAGAGAGAGAGAGAGAGAGAGAGAGAGAGAGAGAAAGAAAGAAAGAGAGACATCAATTTGAGAGCAAAACATTAATTTGGGCATGTTCACTGACCAGGAATTGAACTGGCAACCTTTCAGTGCACAGGGGATGATGCCCAACCAAGAGAGCCAGTGCTCCATTCTTTTTAACCTGTTTGGCTAGCTCCAACTCCACTCTTTGAGTGTTATGTGTGTTTCTGCATGTGTGTATTTTGAGTTTGTGCCTATGTGTTTGAGACCTGGGTGAGGGGAAAAGTGTGGGTTTTAGGACAAGTGATAACAAGTCTGAGAAAGGGGAGAGAGTGGATCCTGCCCAGAAACTCAGCTGCTCCTAGTGTGTCACCTGAAGGAGCTTCTGCTGCAGGAGGGTGTTGTCCCTGGGCTGTGTGCGGTTATCAGTCCTGGGCTTCAGGGGGCGGTAGATGCAGCACATGGTGAAGCAGATGATATAGAGCACATACAAGGCACCCAGCAGGCAAAAGTAGGGTCGCCCGTATCTCTTCCACTTGAGGCTCACCAGCTCCTTCACTGGTGTCTGGTCCAGGATCTGGCGAGCCTGCATCAGGAAGAGAACAGAACAAGTGGCTCCGAGACCCTGATGTCCCTCCCCAGCCACTCTCTGACCTGAACTCTTTTTACCTCCCGCTTCTTGGTGGTGACAATAAGTTCCAGCAGTGATGGCTCATCCCCCGAGGAATCGATCTCTGTGAGATCATAGAGGGTATAGGTTGTCAACCCAAATGTCCCCTGGCTGTGCTTCCACTTCTGCAACAAGTGATTGAACATCTGGGGGAGGGGGAACACAGAGTCAGGAGGAACTGGTAAAGGGGAGGGTCACAGAGTGGGAGTGAGGAGCAGGTCCAGGAGAACAGCATCCCTGGAAAAGGGTGGCTGCTCTTTAGTCACTGATCACAGCCTTTGGGGCAGAAAGACCCATGTATACCCTGACCCCTGGATTGCTTTCTGATTCCCTGAATTGCTTTACTCCCTCTTGAACTTGGGAAGAGGTGAGAGTCTAGAGGGCTACTGCCCGTGGACTGGAAGTGTGGGTGGATGTGGGCATTACAAACCACCATAGCATGGGAGCTAGACTGTAGCCTCCAACACCTCAAAAAAGAGAAAGTAGGCAAGAAAGGGTCAGGAACAAGGGAGACAGGGGCTGAGCAAACACTTCCAACCTGAAAATGGGAGCTAGGCATCAAGGATGAATGTTTACACCTATTTCCTCAAAGGGCTAGAACAGCAGTTCTCAACCTGTGGGTCGCAACACCTTTGGGGGTCGAACGACCCTTTCACAGGGGTCGCCTAAGACCATTGGAAAACACATATATAATTACATATTGTTTTTGTGATTAATCACTATGCTTTAATTATGTTCAATTTGTAACAATGAAATTGGGGGTCACCACAACATGAGGAACTGTATTAAAGGGTCGCGGCATTAGGAAGGTTGAGAACCACTGGGCTAGAAGTATAGGATGGGGTCATTAGAAGGACACCTTGGGGTTGAAGGGTGTCCCTCACCACAGTGTTGCCCTCCACTCCAGCCAGCTTGAAAGGGGTGAGACCCTGGTGATTGGGTACAAGATCCAGGGACTGCAGGTGGCCCCCACGTTTGTCATAGGAGAGCAGCAGGTTGTACATCTGGCAGGCAAAGGTCTTGTTGGGCTGGAAGACGAGGATGTGCAACACTGTGTTTCCTGGGGAGGACACCGGTGTCATGTGGTTACTGGACCCTAGTCCCCGACAGTCCTCATGCCCACCCCAGAGTGGGCCTGACCCTTATCCCAAACCCTCCCCTCCCATTCCCTTCCTGTTCCCCAGGTCCTTTCCACACTCCAGTGCTTACCCAGGGAGTCCTGGGCCCGGATGTTAGCTCCATGTTCAATGAGCAGACGCACGATCTCCTCACTGCCCACGCAGGCAGCAAAGGACAAAGGGTGCTCCCCTGGGGAGACAGAGGGCTCCATGGCATGAGTGCAGGCTGGGATGGGCACCTCCCCAGTGACTGCCTGTTCCTCCACACAGCTCAGCTCTAGACTTGGGAACACTTATCAGCAAAACCAGAGGCAGGGATGGTGCAGAGGCCCTGGGGGAATGGGCTCTGGCCTTAAGCCCTATAAGGGCTGACCCCAGTTCACCCCACCCCATCAGGCACAGAGCTCTCCTCATTCCATCCTCCCCTGGCTCTTGCCTGCCACCTACCTCCCCTTCCCCAGCTCTGGCTCTGGTTCTCACCAAAGTAGATGTGGTTGTGGGGGCTGAGGCGGAAAGCTGTTCCTGTAGCTCTGGCAGAGACGCTGGCCCCGTGGGCTAGCAGGGCTCGCACCAAATTCACATTCTGGTTCATGATGGCCATGTGCAGTGCAGTCTGACCTGGTTCAGAGAGAGCCCTCAGGCATGGGGTCTGTCCCCAGGATTGTGCAGGGTCAAGTAGATATGGATGGGCCTGATCATTGTCCCAGCCACTCCTCTCCCACCCGCTTCCTATTCCCTAGGTCCTATACCATATCTTCACATGATCCTATACTCGGGCAGCCTAGTGGGTGGAGACAGAGAGCCCTGGGCCAGGCAAGGTTCCCAGGGTATCCAGCCGTAGCCCCCTTTTTCCCATTCTCTAGGCCTCTCCATTTGGGGGGTTGGTGCTCTAATAACATGCCATGAGGAAGACAAGGCAGAAGGGAAATGGGAAAGGAAATAGGGAGTAGTGGGGCTCAGGTTCCCTCTTTGGTTTCCCCAAGTTATCCATCACAAAGTCTGACTTGCAATATCCAACAGGTATCCCCTTCCCTCCATCTCTGGCCCCTAGTTCCTTACCCTCATACAGCTCAGATGTCATGGGCTCCAAGGCTAGCTCCGGGGCGGCCTCCATCAGCACCATGGCAGCCTCCAGGTTGTCATAGAGGGCCGCTATGTGCAGCGCTGTCTCCCCCATGACTCCTGAACAGAAAGAAGAGGTATGGGGCTTCTAAGGGCAGGGGAATGGAAACAATAGTGTCTTAGGGGCCCACAGCAGAAGGTCCTGGGCTATCCTGGGGAGCCACTCACATGCAGCTGATCCAGAAAGAGTTGGGTGCTGAGGGCTCTGCTCCTTTCTTACCTCTTTGGTGCACCTCACAGGCCTGATACTCGAGCAGCTTGTTGAGAGTCTGGACATCATTCTCTTTGGCAGCTAGAAGGAAAGGACACCCCAAGATCCTACAAGGAAATGGGATCAGAAAGGTATCAGTAGTGAGCATGCCCAGTGATGGGGTGACGGGTGAGGATTTGCTTGATTGTACGTAAACACGTGGACCTCAGTGATAATGAACCCCAAGGTCCCTGGTTCAGGGAAGTGAGGCCATTGGGGTTCAAAGAGTTTCTGATCTCTTTTTTTCCTGACCAGTTAGCCCAAAACTCAGTGACTGGTTTCTACATCTCCCCCACCCCGCCCCCTGCCAGGGTGTGGGCACCAGAATGTATGTACATAGCAGGCATGGAGGGGAGGAGCTCTACTTAGGCACTCACTCACCTCTTGAACTATTGACTTCTGGAACAACCCTGATTCAGCCTTCACTGAGTGTCCTGAGATGACCCTCCATGATAAGCCTTGTTTTCAAGGACAAGGAATACAAGGCATTCCTCCCTCTTGTTTGTGGAGGAAGTCAACACGCAGAGGTTAGCAGGTTTTCTCCTGTTGCATGGTGCTCTGCTTCCTCGACCTTCTCAGCGAAGCCCTTTGATCCTGGCTCTTCCCTCCCTGTACCAGCATCTTTAGGGCTCAACCCAAAAGGAATAGTGCAGCCTTTTTGTTTTCCTGGCAGATTATAGTCTCTTTCTACTTCCTATCTGTTTCTCACTTATTTTAAGTAAAAATTATCTTCTCTGACTCCTCAATCCTCTCTTAAGTTTAATTCCTACAATGAACTCAAAAACATATATTTTTTAAATTTTTTATTAAAACTTACTTTAAGACACTTGGGACCCCTTTCATTCAATTTTCTCTCTCGGCCCAGAGCCATGGGGTCTTTCCATGGAAGTGAATGAAATAACCCTGTTTATCCAGGGATGGCCAATTATGTGACAAAGAGAGAGCCAGACACCTGATGGCAGCAGGAAACCCACTCCAGTGCTGGGGGTAGGAGGGCAATGTGAGAGGAGGATTGAGCCCCGGACACATCTCCCAAACGCTAGCCACAGCCCCCTCATGCCACATAGGCAGCTCCTGGCCCTGCCAATTCACCATCTAATTCTTTCTCCATTCAATCCCTACCTCCTCATCCTGTCTGCCCCTCATTAATTCATGTCCTCATTCTCTAACCCAAGATTAGCAAAGTACTTTCCTAACTAGTCTCCCCACACACTGTTTACCCCCAGTTCACATTTTTCAATGCTGCCAAGATACTCTCTTTAAATGGCAATTGCAATCACAGCTTACAAAAGTTCAATGGGTCTTTAAATGCCCAAGGAGAAGGGACCCTTTACAGTTTCTGGACAACACTTTTCCATGCTCTTTTCCTCCCACTTACATCTCCCACCCAGCATTTTGGGCTCACCACCTGTGCCATGCCCTGATCTCACCTGATATGTACCCCCCCAACCCAGTAATTGCCTCTTCCGTGTCCCTAGAATAAGTGCCCAGCCTACAGTAGCCATCCCCACTCTCTGTAGAATGAGTGAATAAGGAGCATGGTTTGACCTCACTGTCCCTTCTTATTATCTTTATTGGCCATCCCCAAGCCAACCTTAAGCTAACATATAATCTAAGCAAAAAAAAATAAAAAATAGTATTCTCAGTATGCAAACAGCTGCAAAACAAGTTTGCTATACTCCCCTTCACCACATCCACCACCTTCTCAACAATTTGGCCAAACCCCTCCTCTATAAATATCCTAGAGTCAGCACTATGCAGGCACACAGATGGCCTCCCAGGAAGGTTTGCACTCTCTCCTCAGGCGTACTTTCTCTTAGCATGTGTGTTGTAATTAGCATCTATCTCTTCCTCTGTACTAGGGGGACTTGAAGACAGCGATCAGTCACTTTCTCATCTCTGTATTCTTTCCCTGGCCTCTTCCAATTAGCTTCTACTTTTGTGTCCATCTTTGACTCAATGTGTGAAAAATTAACAGCAAAGCTAGAGATGGGTCCCAGGGCTCTTCTTACCCAAGTTCCAGCTTTATCATAGCTCCCTACCTCCTAGGGCAGCAGTTCTCAACGTGTGGGTCGCGACCGCTTTGGCAGTCGAACAACCCTTTCACAGGGGTTGCCTAAGACCATCCTGCATATCAGATATTTACATTATGATTCATAACAGTAGCAACATTACAGTTATGAAGTAGCAACGAAAATAATTTTATGGTTGGGTCACAAGATGAGGAACTGTATTTAAAGGGCCAGAAAGTTGAGAACCACGGTCCTAGGGTATGTGTGCGGAGGCTAGTTGGTGGCAGGCCCAACGATATATAGTCCTTTTGGTCCCTACACATATCTGAAGCCAGTAAACAACCTCCATAAACGTCCTCTGTGTTCATTTCCTTGCCTCTGCTGACGGTCCTACTGGGCCTGGAAAAGTCAAGGAGTGACTGTCCGACACAGGCTTGCTAGGTCTACCAAGTAATAATATGGGATGCTCAGCTCCATTTGAATTTTAGACACACAAAAAATAATTTTTAGTGTAAGTTTGTCCCATACAATATTTGTGACAAACTTATACAAACAGCATATTATCTGAAATTGCAATTTAACTCAGTGTCCTGGACTTATCTGGCAAGCACAGTCAGACCACACTCTGCGTGAAGAACCAGCTTAGAACCCAACCCAGCAGGGTTTGTAGAGAACTGGCCTCCTCTGGTTGGCAAACTCCAGAATCCAGCAAAAAGGGGGGCAGCCTGTCAATGGTTCTGAGGGGATCAGGCAGAGCCGTTACTTGCAATAGCATCACAGGACCACAAGGGGACAGCAGAGAAAGCCTTTGCTCACATTCTTGGTAGGAAGGGGGTCCCCCAAAACACCTGACTATCCTTGGATCCCATAAAAAAGGCGCAAAAGCAGACCCATCCAAAGATTCTTATGCCTGAAGCACTGGTCATTTCTTTTATAGCAATCCAGCCTAGAAGTTTAGATCTGGAGCAAACTCTACACATCTTCACCAGATAGCTGCCAGACACCTCCCCGGGGCAAGGAAGAGGAGGCGATACGGAAGAAGTATCTTCCCATTTGAATGGTTAGATTATACTCTCTCCCTTCCAGGGGGAAAATGTCACTTTGTTTAGCAGAATGCTTCACAATATTACTGGAATCCCCTAGCTACAAACAGTAGTTTAGAGCAAGGGTTCTCAAACAGGGGTGATCCCCGGCTCCCTCCCCAAGGAACCTGGCAATGTCTGGAGACATTTTTGATTGTTGCAACTGGGGAAAGAGGTACTATTTTATTTCAGTGGCTGGAGGATGGGATGTTGTTAAGCATCTTATATAAGCAGCTTACCATAATAAAGTATTTTCCTGCCCGTCATGTCAACAGTGCCAAGGTAGAGAAACCCCAACTTAGAGGTATAATTATTCATAAGCCATCTTTTAAAAAGGATGCTTCACATTCAAAAGGATGAGAAATGCCCTATACATACATGTTTTCTTACACATCATTAAACAAATAGGTGAAGCCTTTTAAGCACCCATTGATTAAGTAGCAACACAAAATTATAGAGCGAATCTGCAATTATGACCATATGAAAGGTGTCTGCAGGATTTAGAATGTTTTATTTTGTGGGACAATTATTTATCAAATTGATAAATAGTTCTACATTAGACTGGTGCAGACCTCATTACAAGGTCCCTGGCATACAACCTAGCACATTCTTCATAAACAGATCTCCCCCTCGGGGTTCCCTTCGGCCACCAAGTGAGAATCTCCCACTTCTCTTCTCCCAGTTCCCACCACCTGTGCTCTCCCCCTCCATTCCTGAGCATGTGTGCCTGCCTGTGTGTATGTGTCCACCTGTGTGTGTGTGCATGCTCATGTGTGCGCAGGGTGCACAAGTGGAGTTTTGTATTTGGTTGCTGGGAAACAGGGCAGGATCAAGAGTGTCTGCAGGAGAATTGAGATCAGGATTTTAGAGCAGGGAAGTTCGTAGAAAGAAAACTAGTTTAATCTGTTCATGCAACAGATGGAGAAAGAGGCCTGGAGTCTGAGGTGACTTGTCCTAACAAGTCAGAGGCAGAGCTGGGACGAGCGCCCTATTTGTTATTTCTCTGTCCCCATTCTCAGTGTTAATCAGGGTTTGAAATGGGGTTACAAAAGGCACAGGGGACTGTATGGACCTGCGTGGGTTTCACTGGTTTTGCCACAAGCAGCCTCTCACAGGAGGCATGGGAGGCTGTCATTTGGGAAGGGAAGGGCACGGACAACATGGTGGCTCAGAGTTTGGTTCCAGAATGAATATGGTTCTGACAGGAGGAAATTGACAGCCCCTCTAAGTTCCTGCCATCACAGGAGGTGCCCTTTTACTGTGTGGATTTTGTTTATCACAATAATCCCATGTGTCAAATGTGCTTTTCAGCTTCCAAATCAGCATCTCGCTTATGCTCCCTCTTGCTCCTTACAGCCCTGCCACACAGGCTGAGTAATGCTCTCACTTTTCAGAAAAGGAAATTGAGGCAGCATAGCCAAATCACGGCTGGAGGATCACACAGAGTTAAAGGCAGAATGCTTCACCAAGAACCTAGCCTTAGGCGCTCACCACTAAATTATGTGGTTCTTCAAGTTTTATGACTCTTCCCAGGGGGAGGGGGCAGTCCAGAGCAGTGACCACAGATGAAGGAAACTGCAACCACCTTTGGGGAGGAGACACGCACTGGCCACTCATGGGTCACCTCCCTCTAGGTCAAGTTCTTGACAATGGAATGAGGTTCAAAGCTTCCAGGAAAGTGGCTGTTTCCAGACTTGGAGTCGGGCCACCTTTCTATCTGCCAGAACTCCGTCAAGCACGTCGGTAGCCCCGGTAGCCCCGTGTGCCTGCGAGGATGCATGTGCATGTGTTTACTGAGGCAGGGAGTCCGGAAATGCTGGGAAGTCCCAGGGCTTGCTTTTCATGGACACGTCAGTTCACATATATTTACAGGTGTCTATCTAAACAGAGGAGAACCTTCAGTGTTCATTGCCTTCCCAAAAACTAGTGGGAGGGCGACTGTGCCAGCAAGGGGGCCAGGTGTAAGGCTCAGGTTAGACAGCCTCTGGAAGCTGCCCAACACACCCCACACCAGCTGAAATCAGACACCACATCGTCCTCCTCTATGCTCCATGGCTCTGTCCACACCCTTTTCAGGAGCTCACCAAGCATTGACAAGTAGATGCATATTGGTGTATTTCATCCATGAGAATCTGAGCTCCCAGAAAGCAGGGAAGGTGCCATGTTCATTTTCTAAAAACCTAGCAGAGTAGTTTCTGCTCAATGAATGTTTAGGGCACTGAATGTCAGGAAAGACAACTCAAGGCCCAGGGAGAGACAGTTCAGGAGAAAGGGGAGAGTTCAGCTTGGATGGCAATGACAGGGATTCACCCAGAGTGGGCTGCATGACTGAGATACAAGAAAAGCCCACCGTGCCTGGCTGGTGTGGTTCAGTGGTTGAGCGTCAACCTATGAACCAAGAGATCTCGGTTCAATTCCTGGTCAGGGCACATGCCCGGGTTGCAGGCTTGATCCCCAGTGTGGGGTGTGCAGGAGGCAGCCAATCAGTGATTCTCTCTCATCATTGATGTTTCTATCACTCTCTCTCCCTCTCCCTCTTTCTTCCTCTCTGAAATCAATATATATATATATCCCACTGAGAAGAATGCTGGGTTCCCTGTCAGCCTGAAGAGATCAGAAAGCCCTCCCTCCTCACTGGACCATGCTACACCCTGTAGAATTCCCTCTGAGCCCTGGGCACAGGTCCCCAAGGTCACTGCTTGCTTTCTCTGGGCCTGCCTTCTTCACAGGGAATAAAGCCCTCCCTCCCACAGTTAGATCGGGGACTCTGAGATAAGATGGGTGCTGGTAACATTTTTGGCTACTTTCTTCCATCAGTGCACCCCCTGACCTGACTGAATTGTCCTCGTGTCCATGGATGTCTGGTATTTATCTAATTATCTGCATCTCCCCTTAGGCTAGGTAACTGCACAGCCTCATCCTCTCCCCTTCCTGGTTATTTCAGGGCCACCCAGAGGACAGTCAATACTCCTGGCTCCTGGTTGGGAAGACGAGGGCCAAGGAGCTGTGGAATGAGGCAGGGAGATCAGGAATGGAGGGGAACCCCTCACAGTGGTGACATCAGACCTTTCTAGTCTGAGATTCAGGAGGAGGCCCCCAGATGGTCTTAAGAATAAATAGAACAGAAAGGACAAGTGGAAGCAGCCCTCTCACAGCCAGGCTATGGTCCTTCAGAGACTCTGTCTGCGCCTCGCTTGGGCACACAGGGAACTTCCACCACTCCTTCCGAAACCCCAGGCCTCTCTGAGCTCTGTGTCTGGCTCCCCAGCCCTGGGGTCCTAAGAGTGGGAAGGGGATGAGTGGGACCAGTGATGGCCTCGTCTGCAACAACACCACCATTCTGTTGCCTCAAGATGTCATCAGCCAAACATGTGCTCAGCCCCAACTCTCCCAGGCCTGGGGGACAGAGGTGGGTGGCTGATGTGAGAGATGGGAAGCCAAAACTGGAAAAAAAGGGGCTCATCCCAGCCCAGAATCCTTGAGCTAAAGAAGAAAACCCACAGAGGCTCTATGTGACCTCTTAGCCTTCTCCCTCCTGGTCAGGCTCAGGCAAGCCCCTCCATTTGTATATGGACACAAAAAAGTTTATGCTTTCCCCTATGAATAGACATATTATCTGCCTTCTGAGGAGCTCAGGGAAACCCCAACAGGAGGATTTCCTTCAGGCATGCCACTGCCTGGGTGGGGCGGTCCCTGTAGACTTTGGAAGACTACACACTGGGATGGCTTCAAGCTTCCTCCATGTCCCCAGCTCCCAACTCTAAGCTGCCAGGGATGATGGGTGGGGACATTTTCAGGGGCTGGAAGCAACAAGTAAAATTTCTTTAGGGCTCAACCTCTAAAGCCTCTCAAATTCCACAATCTGGATGAGGGAGTGGGTGAGCATGGGTCCTAAGTATATTTTGGCCAGTTTCCAGTGCCCTCTCCCCCAGTAGAGAATCATGGATTCTAGGCTGGGCCCCAGCTGTTCATCTTCAGACCCTCCCATCAATGGCTGATGCAGTAAATGCACAGGAATGATAACCATGATCACATTTGGGCTTTTTGGGGGGGTTCCTAGGGTCTGCAGATCCTCTCATTCATTCATTCATTCCCACATGCCTACATATGTGTGCTATATGTTTCTGCCTGAGAGACTGTTCAAGGGGCAGGGAGTAGAGATATAAGGCATTGCTCTGACCCACCGGCACACCTCTAGTGGATGTCACAATCTCTCCAAGATCCAGCAAGTTGCCTGGCCATTAGGAAAGTACACTGGACCCTTGAACACCGTGGGTTTGAACTATGGGGATTCACCTATAAGCAGATTTTTTTTCAATGGACCCACTCAGTTCAATTGACAAGCGCAGCTCAATGGACCCTGGCAGCTGAAACCCACATTGCTCAAGGGTCAATTGGCGGTTAAGAATCCCTGTACGTGGAGGGTCGACATCAGTTATTCATGGCTTTTTGGCTGCACCTTTCAGCTCCCCTAACCCGCACATCGTTCAAGCATCAGCTGCACTCCCAAGAAGCTGCCTAACTGACTTGGATCTTACAGGTAGTGAGACCCGTGTGCACGCCAGCCCTCCTCTTCCACCTGGAGCCCTGAGGCCCCACAGGCTGAGACTCTTGAGACAAAATGCTCCCAAGGGGCCAGGCATGGAGTACAGTCTGTCCAGACAGAGGTGCCAAACAAAGACAGAGAATGAGGAGGGGGGAAGGGGGCTGAGAAAAGGGGAAGGAGGTGAGGGACACCTGGGGGGCGGCAGCAGCAGGTGGAGGCTTACCTCTTTTGCTGCAGCAGGTTCTGCTCATCTCGGCTCTGAGCCCAGGACTCCTGTCTCTGGAACCATCTGCAGAACTTTCTCCACAGGCAGAGAATGAGGCCCGTCTTCTTGGGCAGTGGCAACCCCATGTCGTGTAAGACAGGCTCCTTGTAGGGCTGAGGCAGAGACCAGACCCCGACTGAACTCCGCCTTGGAGCCACATTGGTCTCCCCAAGGGCCGGCCTGCCCTCTCCCTGCAGAGGTCCCATCTCCTACCTCCCTGGCCCGCACAGGAGTCTCGGGGAGGCGCCCCAGCCAGACTGCAGAGGGCTCTGAGTTTGTTACTCTTGGCAGAGCTGGGCCTCCCTCATTGGGCTCCTCAGGCAGGAGCTCCTCAAAGCGCAAACTCCCTCCCTCCTCCCAAATTACCTGAGATTTAAAGAGACAGGCCAGCAGCCCTGCCTGCCACCTGGGGCCTTATGTAAACTCCTTCACCTTGGTATGCCTCCCTGCCCCAGGCCAGTCCAGGGAAGGGAGCCCTTCATAGAGACTGGATTGACCTCCCTTGGACTTTGGGACACCTGCTCACCTTTCATAGAAAGGTTTGGGAGGGTCAAAATAGGCTGAGAGACTCAGGCAGTGAAGGAGGAGGGAGGGGTCAGGCAGGCCTTTGGGGGTTGAGGGCCTCTCAAGTGAGGAAGGGAGTGAGCCCACTTTTCTCACAGGTCCTGTCCTTCTGCTTCCCCCCACCTTTTCCTGTGTGTCCATGCTGGGGACTTAGCTTTTCTTGACTCTTCCAATTTAATTTTCCACCTGCCTAGAATAGGTATACAGTATTGAGAACTCTTAGTCTCCTCACCTACTGTGGGTCAGAAAACTGTTCCTGTAAAGGGCCAAGAGAGTAAAGGCAAATATTTTAGACTTTCAAGCCCCAGAATACAGTCTCTGATCACATTCTTTTTCTTCTTCTTCTTCTTTTATTTTTTTTTTTACAGCCCCTTTAAGATGTAAAATCCATTCTGGGTTCATGAGCTCAGACACAACATGGAGTTGTGGCAGGACCTGGCCCCTGCACAGAGTTTGCAGCCCCCACTCTGGACCTCAAGACCCTCCCCAACACAACATATATGTAGTGGGGCGCCAAATAAAATACAGGATGCCAGTTCAAGTTGAATTTCAGGTAACTTTTTTTTAGTGTAAATGTGCCCAAGTATTGCAAATTCTTTCTCTGGCAACCTCCAGCGGACACAGTGTTTATTCACCTGCTTGCTATTGTCTGCTAAGCCCTTAGCTAAGTGGTCCCAGGTAGGCTTATGTCATACCTATGAGGGGTGTTTATTACCTGCATTATACCAATAGGGGAAAAGCAAAGCTCAAAGTGGCAAAGTAGATCACCCAGGGCCACACAGCCATTCAGTGACCGAGGCCAGATTCAGACCCACTGGCTTGATGCAGAAGCCACATCTATCTACCTTACCACAGTCCCTCATTCCAACTGAGTTCCAGGAGGGAAAGGGAGCTACAGTCACAGTGATGAAGGATTGCAGAGAGCACAGCCCATCCTAGTCCCACACACAGAACTCTGCCATGTGTGAGCCGGGAGCCATTGTGAAGATCAGTTACTTCAATTTTTATGTTGGGAATAAACAGAGGCCATGGCATATGCAAAGTCCCACAGCGACCCAAAGACCCACTGGCCTGGCACCTGGGTACTCAGAGTCCCAGGTGTGTGGGAGCCACCCACTAGCTCCAGAGTTTGTTTTTTTTCTATGTATTCCTGGTTCAGAGGGAGAGAGAGAGAGAGAGAGAGGCAGAGAGGCAGAGAGAGAGGGGATGTATGGGGAGAAGCACAGCTTAGGTGCAGGGCAGGGTATCTCCGTGGGCGGGTGGAGGAAGGTCACTCTCAAAATGAAAGGGAAGCAAGGCTCCTGCCGTTGGCCCAGGGCCAGGCCAGAGCGCCCTGAGCAAACAGTGCCATTCGATTAGCTGCCTTCCCCACCCATCCAGGGTCAGCGGGTTCGGGCTGGGTGGGGGGAAGGCACTAGAACCCAAACCTTGAACCCAGGAACTTTGTGCCCATTAAGCCTGTGTTTGTCTGCCTGATGACCCACCCACCTTCTCTGTCCTGCTGGCTCCAGCCAAAGCCCCCAGTGCAGTCCTGTTTGGGGAGAGGACAAGGCAATGCCATGTTTGCATATGGGGGAGGAAGGCTACAGGAGGAATCAGTCATTCCAGACTTCTTTTTCCTCCTCTACCTGATGCTGCCTTGTATGGGTCACCAGGACAAATGGGAAATTGCAAACAGACTAAAAATTGGTGTGGAGGGCGAGAGGGGAGGGGGCAGTTTACCAGATACTAGCTTCTACTAACAGTGTCCTCTCACCTCTTGGACCCAACATTATATGTTTGAACAGTGGGCAAAGGTGGGCCACTGGGTGGGTGACACTACCTACATGGGTCCTCTCACATCTTAAAGCCACATTCCCTGTACCCTCCTGGGATTATGGATTTTGAGGGGATAGGGAGCTTTACTGGAGTGTGGCCCACTCTGAGGAGTATGGCAGGCTAACCTGGCCCATGCCAAGCCATGCTGGGCAGCACCTCCCAACAGAGAAAACTCAGTTGGCTCTGCAGCCCAGAGTCCCAGACTCGAGGTCCAAATACAGGAGGCTGTAGGTGCAGGGGCTGAGGGGGAGGATGGGACGGTCACATTTGCTAGCCTCATCTGGTGAGACTTGCCATCACACCCTCTCCAAGTCCCCTTGCCCAGACTCAAAATTTAAGAAAACTTTTATGACTATGGGCAAGTCATTGTCCCTCTCGATGGTTCCATCTATAAAGATGAGCATACGACTTGTGGTGGCGGTCATCCAGTCTGCCCTGACCTCATGGCAGTCAGTCTCCGACCTAGTTTTAGAGGAATGAAGAGGTCAGGGCCCCTGGGGGAGGGAGGACTGGAGAGTCAATGTTTACTGGGTCTGAAACAGGTTCTTCCTGCCTCAGGCTGAGCTTGAACTCTAAGCAAAAGTTAGGTCCTCAGAATTCAATGAAGGAGCCTGGGGGGAAGGTCAACCAGAGTCTGACCAGCCTCCTCTGAGGGCCACACTAGCATGGGCTGAAGGGGATCAGAGAGATGACATGTGTATGCATGTGTTGGTACAAACAGGGCTGGGGCACAGCCGGACTGGGGCTGAGAAGTTGCCTACTGATTCCTGCATTTGGGGCACCGTTTCTCATCCTGGACACTATTGATACCTTGGAACAGAAAGCTCTGTAGTGTGGGGTTTGCCAGCATTGTAGGATGTTTAGCTGCCATTCACTGGGTGACAGGAGCATTCCCTTGGCTCAGGGGTGACAATCAAGAATGTCTTCAGACATTGACTGTTGGCTCCTGGAGGGCAAAATCACTCTCCATTGAGAAACACTGATTTAGGGCAAAAAAGTGTATTCATATATTTTGTTCTGGCTTTGTCCCTCTTTTCATTTGTTCTATGTCTTTCTGTTTCTCTGTTGTTTTTTTTCTTGCTCAGGCCTCTGTCTCTGCAATTGTATCTGCTCCCCTGGTCTTAATCTCTGAGCTGGCGCATGTGGGATTTCTGTGGTTGCGGTGTGTGAGGTGGGGGGTGTGTCCGTGTGAAGTGTGTGTGTGTGTGTGTGGCATGTGTGGTGTGTGATGGATGCTGTGTGTGTGGTTGTGATGTGTGATATAGTGGGGGTGTGTGTCTGTGTCCAGGGCTCTGAATGGTCTCTCTGTGGTGTGTGATGGATGCTGTGTGTGTGTGGTTGTGATGTGTGATATAGTGGGGGGGTGTGTCTGTGTCCAGGGCTCTGAATGGTCTCTCTGTGGAACCCTGGGTTTCTTTGTCTTTTCTCTCCTCTCTGCCTCTTTGTTTCCTTGTGCAGCTTACTGTGTCACCCCATTCCTGCTCCCCACACCCTCTTTGAGGGTGTCCCTTAGCTCTGTTGTCAAGAGAGAGCAGGCCGGGGAGGCCAAGGGGCTGTGATGACAGAGCTGGCTCGGGGCAGTGAGGTCACAGCCACTGCTCACTCAGCCTGGAGTTTGTTCTAATGATTTTTTTTTATTATTGATTTCAGAGAGGAAGGGAGAGGAAGAGAGAGAGAGAAACATCAATGATGAGAGGGAATCATTGATTGGCTGCCTCTTGCATGCCCCCTACTGGGGATCGAGCCTGCAACCTGGGCATGTGCCCTTGACCAGAATCGAACCCGGGACCCTTAAGTCCGCAAACCGACACTGTATACACTGAGCCAAACCAGCTAAAGCTGGAGTTTGTTCTAGTCTCGGGGTTCACACACCTGTGTGCCAGCTCATAAAGCCTGTACAGGAGCAATGTCAGATCGGCAGAGAGTGTGCACACGTGTGCACACACACATGCAGGCATATACACACACATGCGGGTCACCGTACTGCCCAGGGCCTCGGGCGGATGGTGACTGGAACTCCTGGGCCCGTGGCCACCTGGATGGCAGCTGGTGCGAGAACTCTCGACGCTCCTTTTCAGCTCAAACACCTGTGGTGCTAAGGACTGCAAGTCACAGTGGCCCTTGGTGCACACAGGCACCTCAGCTGCCAGAGGCCAGGGGTCTAAACTGTTGCAAAACTCTCATACCCTTTCCCCCCAAATGCGACCTTAGTCCCTACCCCCTGTCCTCACCCAGGTGGGAACTGTACTCCAGCCCTTTGCCCTCATCATCTCCTACAGCCTCTCCATAGCTGTCCCTGAGCCTGCCTGAGTGCTCACGCCATGGGGGGCACTGCCTAGCAGCTTCAGGCCCTCCAGGCTTTTTTCTTTATATATAT
>NW_005356173.1:175166-191630 GCF_000412655.1 Myotis brandtii
AACAGGGACAGGCAGGCCTTGGCTCCTGTGTTCCCTACCTGCCCAGAGCCTTTTCTAAACTGGAAAGACCAGGAATCTGGCACTCCTGCTCCTCTTTTCTGGGGTCAAGCATTAAAATTCAAAGACAAACTTAAGCCAAAGAAAATAGCAAGGAAGTTACTCCAACTCTTCTAAATTTAGGAAAAGTTCTGTAAGTTGAGAAGTGGTCTTCCGTAGATTCTGGGGCTTGCAGTGGTTCCGGAGCAGACACACAAGCCCTCAGCCTGGAGTGAGGCTGGGCAGTGGCTGCCGGGTGAGAGTCCTGACCTGACTTTAACCCTCTCTCCAGGTCTCTGCAGGCTGGAGTCATGGCTCTTAGTCCCAGTGTGGCCCCTCTGGAGACAGGGCAGTGTGCAGGCGGGTGGCAAAGCCCACAGCTACCCTTCTCAAGCCTCTTCTCCTTCCTCCTGTCTTTCTCTCTTCCTTCCAGACCCCAAAGCCTTTTCCTTCCCCCAAGCTGGGCCTCTCCACTCTGCTGCCTCGCCCAGTCTCTCACCCCCTCTTACTTTATCCCAAACGCCTTCATATCAGGCTGAAGTCAACCAGGAATTAAGCCGCTGAAATGTGCACAGACCCCAAAGAACTTTCCAAATCTGGAGAGAGAACCACGAGGCTGGCTTCTGGAGGACACAAAGCAGAGAGGCAATGACATGTGATCAGAATGGCTGCATTCCAACCCCAGCTCCACCAGAAATCACTGTGTGGCCTTGGCCAAGTCACTTACCTTTTAGTGTCCGGATCTGCAAAAATAAGGACTCTTAAGTTCTTAAGTTTCTCTGGTCCTTTCAACAGGCAGCCCCTCCTCAACTCCCACCTGCAGGCACACTGGAGCTCAGAAGGACCTCATATCAGAAAGGGCTCTTCTCTCTCAGTGAAACCTGCCTGTCTTTGTCTCTGAATCACAGGGTCCCTCTCCACCAAGCAGAGAGGAGAGATAGAATGGAGGCAGGCAGGACACGGCGACACATGGCTTCTGTTCACCCTTTAGCCTTATAAATAGCAGGATCCTGGGACCCGAGTCATTTTGAGTGAGGAGAGGGGATAGCCCTCCACTGTGGTATCCCTGGAGACGGGGCTGGGGGCCACTTCCCTCCACTCCACTCTGGGCAGTAGGATACAGGGCTCAGACCAGGAGGCCTAGAGTAAAAAGATTGGTTTATGGCACAGAAGATAGGATCTAGTCATTATCCTAAATCAGATCATCACTATGAAAACCCCAAGCCGAAAGCAAGACCCTTTTCCAAAAGCACGTGTTCTCAATGGACACCACAGCTAGGCCAGCAGCCCTGCGAGGCAGCGTTTTATCAGCAGTCTTCCCCCACTGCGCCCCGCCTGCACTTCTAGTCTTTTCCTCCCCCCACTCCAAAGTCAGGGAAAGTGCAACAGGGTGGTGATAAAAACCCTTTCAAATTCTATTTATTTAACACAAGCAGTCTAAAAACGGCAATTGCCAATTGCAGGCAGGGCACACTGCAGGGGGAGCTGTCAGGGTCTGCGAGGCAGGGGAAGGCATGCAGGAGCAGGACAGAGAAGGGGGCTGACCCCTGAGAGGCAGACCTGGGTGGCAGTTCTGGGCCTCCTCTCCCCACAGCCAGGCTTGTGGCTTTGCCCCTGGACAGAGCAGCCTCAGGGAGGGAGTGCCCCTCAGGACTGTGAGGCAGCACAAGGCTGGGGCACGAGGGGCTGGGCAGATTCTGTGGTAGATACCTAAGCAGGGTGTGGTAGGAGTTGAGGAGGGTGGAGAGGCCAGGAGCAAGGAGACCAGGAGGCGGTGTCCCAGCTGGGTACAAGGCAGGGACTGAAGCTAAGCAGGACTTTCTCCAGATAGCTATGGGCAATTCGGAATTTCCCTAGGCAACAGGAGCGGCAGGTCCCTGGTCAGCCACTACCAGGGACCAGTACTAGGAGAGATAGAAAGTACTAGGTTCTATTCTACACAGGCCCCATGGCATAGGCTTTCCAGACACGGGTGCCCCGGGTGTGTGGAGCCCGGGGTGTGTGGAACCCTGTGCAGGTAGGTGGGAGTGTAAATGTCAGGCATTTGATAGTGCACCCTGTGATCTCCTCATAGGGATCTCCTTGCTGACCCCGAGGAATCAGCACCTTAGCGCATGCCCTGCCTGCTGGTGCCAGTACTCAGGCCCGCCCCCCTCCCGGGCTCCTCCCCCTTCTTCCAGCCTGCCTGAAGTTCCCAACAACAGCTGACTGAGATGTGTCCCCAAGCTACAGGGAAGTCCAGCATCAGGCAGCATCAGGGCTCAGCCTAAAACCCTCGGGAGCAGATCAGTGCTGAGAGACTCCAGAGCACAGGGCTACCCACTGCCATCCACGTGGAAGGTGCCAGTGTGGGTTGTGTGGCTGAGGATGTGTGCCATCGTCAAGGGTGACAGACATGTATCAAAACTGTCAGAGGTATGCAAGTGCCCATGAGCCAGCATGGCACCGTGGTGTCCCTGAGAGCCACCCTCTGTGTTGTTTTTTGCCAAAGACGTGGTGTAGAGGGTAGTCCCCCACTTTCCGGATCTGGAGGTCTGGTTTTGCCCATCTGTCCATGCAGGCAGGGGAGAGAGTGATGGTGTGGGACAGGTCTCTCCAGGAGCCCAGGAGCCCAGAAGCTGGGGTTGTAATCCTGCCCTGCACCGATGAGATCCTCGATTTCAATCACACAATCTGAGAATTGGCTTCCTCATTTGTGAACTGAGGACAGTCACTCTGTGCTATTGATTCCGCAGGGTTGTTGTTAGCATTAAAGATGAGGGACATGAGCCCTGACCACTGTTGCTTAGTGGTTAGAGCATTTGGCCCATGCACCAAAGGTAGTGCATTCAATTCCAGGTCAAGGGCAAGTCCCTGGGTTGTAGGTTTGACCCTCAGTTGGGGCATGTGTGGGAGGCAACCCATCGATGGACCTCTCTCTCTCTCCTCCCTCCCTTCCACTCTCTCTAAAAATCAATGGAAAAAAAACTAGTATCTTCAGGTGAGGATTAACAGCAACAAAAAAGATAAGGGACGCGAGAAGACTTTATATGCCGTAGTGTGTCATATGAATGTAAGTCATTTGCCTTTTTAACTTTGCTTGGGAGGGAGTATTTGAAATAACTTTCTGGTAAAGACTTTAGAGCTGTCTTGTCTCGGGGGCTCAGAATCTTGTCATAGAAGGAGCTAAGGCCTTGAGGACATATCAATTTGGGTTCAAAGCCGAACTATTAATTGCTAGTTGAGAGGTCTGGGGCAAATTAGCTACTTGTTTGAACCTCAGTTTTCTGTCTGCAAAATGAGCACAGTCATGGTCACTTGACCGTATGCTGGGCCCTCACCTGCTCTGGGCCCCAGGTGCCTGTCTGGAAAAGTAGAATAGCAACAGCTGGTGGTGAGAATTAGCTGAGACAGGTGTGGGAGGCACCTGGCCCCACGGCAGGTGCACAGTAATAGCCTCTGTTCTTACTCCCTCAGCCCTCTCTTCTGCTACTGTTTTGGGGTCTTGGAGCCCTTTCCATGCCCATGAGCAAATCCCCCCTGAGGACAAGAGCAGATCCCACCTCAGACTGTTACCACCTACACAGGGTGGGTTTCTGTATCAATCATCTCACGGCCCACACCCTCCACTGGCTCCCAAAGAGACTGTTGAACTCCAGCTCCTGGTTTACTGTTGGAGTGAGTAGTGGGAAATAGGGCCTCTGGCGTTTGCCTGCACCAGGTTCAGTAACCACACAGTCCTGGCCTGGTTTAGAAAGATGCCTCCCAGGAAGTATCTGATGTATAAACTCTAGCTCATCCCTTGAAGCACAGCTCAAATGTCATGTTCTCTCTTTTCTTTCTTCTGCATCCATCCTCACCCAGCCAGGACGAGTGCCAGCCTCCTCCGTGCTCCCTGCTCTGTGTACAGAATAGCACTGCCTTAGCATCCCCCCTTTACCTGCCCATCTCCCCCACTTGCAGGTCCTCAGAGGCAGAGTGGAAACCACATTGTGTCCTTGTTCCCTGTCAGAGTACCTGGCATGCAGTATATGTTGAATTGTGTTCTATGGAGAATGATCTGTGCCAAGGAAATTGCAAGCTATTTAGTGGATGCATTTCCCTGTCTAGGCTCCAAAGGCAAAGGAGGGTCAGTGTATAAGAGAGAGGCCCAGAGGGTGACAGGAGAACAAGGAAAGGTAGCAGGGAAGTGTGTGTGTGTGTATCCTGGGAGGGGGGAGGGTGTTTGTCAATCCCCAGCCCACACAGAAACAATGACTTCTGCCTTTAAAAGATTAATTGGTCTTCAGAAAGGCACCTGTGGCTGGTTGCAGCCACCCCGCCCACCCCCATCCTTTCCCGAGTCCCTCTCTTCCCTGGCCTGGGACCCAGGAGCAGGGAGTGATCACTGACCTAAGGCCCAGAGGGTCTGGGACAGAGGCTGTGGGGGGCCTGGAACTGTCTCCTCGTGCCCACCAGGTTCACTCAAGGAGGGAGAGAGAAGATAAAGAGGCAGAGACTTCTGCCAAGGATAAGAAAGAACAATTGGCAGGTGTCCTCTCCAGACCTAGGGAGAGGAGGGGCCAAGTCTGAGAGTCTTGGAAAGAGATACTAGTCATCCATTTAGGGGTCATGCTCTCTGAGCCGGGACAGGAGAGCATCTCGAAGGACTGGGCCAAAGGTCACCTTCAGGTAGCCACAGGCTTTGATCTATCTGTCGCCCTTCCTTACCTCTTATTGGAAGGAGATGGATGAGGAAAAACAGAGAGGGCAGGAGCATAAAGAGGTGAACCCGGGGACGGCAAGTATATCCCCATAAAAACTCCCTCCATGAGTAAAATGTTAGTGGCCCATGTGCTTTCATGAGTATGATGCTACTATCTTTCCACAATCATGTCAGGGAAACACTTCAGAAACCATCAGCTAATCCCATGGCAGAGCAGCGAAGCGAAACTGGTCCTTTTACCTGTACTCCTTATCCCTAAAGGGCCCAGCTGCCTGGTGGGGGCACTCGTGGCAATGAGAAAGCTGGTGGAGGTGAACAGGGTGGCCCTCAGATAAGCCCAGAACCCAAGCTAGTCTCTGGCCAATGTAGTCATTGGGGATGGGGGGGGTGGTGGCAGGGCTGGCATCTCTGGGAGGAACCTCATGCCAGCCCCCCACAGTTGACTTCACAGCTACATAAGGAAGGAGTTATGCAAGCAACTAACCCCAGCAGGAGGAAGGAGAGGAGTTAAAAAGCATGTTAAAAAGAGAGTGGCCCTTTAAGGACTACTTGCATGCGAGCGCACACGCAAGCAGACCCCTGTCACAGATGCCCAGCACGCACAGGCCACAGGCGAGTGGGGTCAGGCACACCCAGTCCCTCCAGCTGCAGCCTGGCCTTGCATAAGCCACCACTGCCTGGGGCCCCAGGGCTATAATCGCCTCCTCCTCCAAGCCAGGATAACAAAGAGGGAGTGGCCCTTTAAGGACTACTTGCATGCGAGCGCACACGCAAGCAGACCCCTGTCACAGATGCCCAGCATGCACAGGCGAGTGGGGTCAGGCACACCCAGTCCCTCCAGCTGCAGCCTGGCCTTGCATAAGCCACCACTGCCTGGGGCCCCAGGGCTATAATCGCCTCCTCCTCCAAGCCAGGATAACAAAGAGGCAGTACAAGCAAAGGAAGCAGGTGTGTCCAGTCCACCCCAGGTGGCTCCTGCCTGGCTGCCGTCCCAGGACAGAGACAGGGGCCACATTACCCAACGTACTCCTTGTTACCGTCAAAGCATTTCTTTCCTTGCACATTAGAACCAGGTAGGCCTGACCTGGAGAAGTAAATGATCCTTGATCCTGCGTCAAGGTATTTTCACAGCTTTCATCATGTGAACTCAGGTGTGCAAAGGTGCCTTGTGGAGGCCACAGTTGGCCCTCGCTCCACCTCCATTTTTCCACCCAGTTTTGCCATGTGCACCATGCCCCAGGGACCCACAAAGTCTTCCCTTCTTCGCCAGCCTCTCTGGTTTCTGCCTCCCTACCTGCAGGACCCAGACCTTATCTGGCATTCCTTCAGCGTGGCACAAGGGAAGGACAGTGACCTCTGCCCTTCCTTCCCAAGGCCACTGGCAGAGCCATTCCTGGGGGCTCCACAACCCTCCCTACTAGAACCTTGTCAATCAAATGCTTTCCAAGCAGCTGGGAGGGGACATGTTTATAAAGTCCAGGGCCTCCTGAGAGAATAAAATGTCCCTCCAGTCACCTCCCTGCCTCTGGTGTGTGAGGTGCTTGGAAATGAGAATTTTCTGCCTTCTGTATTCCGAAGTCACCAGGGAGGAGGGAGACGGGAGGGGAGAATGGTAACCGTTTGGGGGTACCCGAGGAATTCCTGAGGCAGAAACAGCAGTTTTTCTCTGTCCCCTGTCCCTCTCTCTGGAGCCCCAAATGGCTGCCCATTGGGGCAAGAGCATCTGCCGGCCACTGGAACCCTTCAGCTCCTGGTTCACTCACCTTGTCTGTCTGTCGTGCAGCAGTGGCTGTGCCTGCATCTTTGCCTTTCTCATCAGGCTCTTGAGGCCTTCACTGCTGCTTTCAGAGGATACCACACACCAGATGGTTCAGTAAGATCCGGTCCCAGAGCTCTGGGGCTGTGGTTGTTCTTCCCTTCTTTTCTTCTTCCTCATAATATCCACTTCTTTCTCCTCTGTCTCCTTCCCCCCACCTCTCTCTCTGTCTCTGTCTCTCTCTCTCTCATATAGACACACACACACACACACATACATACACACACGCACACGCACACACACACGCACACGCACACACACACACATCACATTTGTGATGGTGTTTTTCCTTTCCAAAGTGTTTCTACCCATACCATCTGCTCATTTTTTATGATTGCAACCCCACTCAAAGGCAGGCATTTGTTACCTCACTGGGAAAACTTAGAATAAAAACAGGTCAATCATTAATAGATTGAGTTAATAGATATTTATTTTCCACTTCGTTGTACCAGGAATTATGCCACGCATTGGCAACACAATGATGAATGAGATAGATGTCATCTTTGCCTTAGAATCCACTAAAGAAGATGGACATTTAAATAAGTAAGTACAATAAAGTTCAGGATGCATAATAAAAAGAAAAATTAGATAGCCTGAGAACATAGAGCAGGTGGACTCTAGCCCAGCCTATGTGTTAGGAACACCACCCCCACACACAAACACACAATCAGTGTATGATCATTGAGACCAGTAGGATGAACACGAGTTACAAAGACAGAAGGGGGAATAGGTGCAGGAAGGTAGAAAGGTCCACAAATTGTGAAGGTCAAGGATAAGGAGAATATAGCACCATCAAGTAACTAATAATAATATAATAATTTAGTGTGGTGACAGAGTGCAAGAGGAGATATATGTGAGGAGGCTGAAGAAGTTGCCAGGGGTCGGCTCATGGAAGGGCTTTCAGAAGACCACCCTTTGAGGCAAAAGTTGCATTTTACAAAGGTCATTTTGGCTGTAGTGTGCACTCTAAGCAGAGAGAGCAGTTAGGAACCTTATCCTGTGATGCAGGCAAGAGATAACAGTGGCCCATTTTAGAATGCCAGTGGGATTCAGAGAGGCAGAGACAAATGAAAGGGGTTGTTTTTATGTCATAGTGTCATGGAACAATCTTCAAAATATATTAAATGAGAAAAGCAAGAACTGTTTTCCTAATATACTGTACTGTTATATGTATTTATGCACATATAATATCGGCTGCCTCCTGCACACCCCCTACTAGGAATCAGGCCCAAAATCCTGGGCATGTGCCCTGACCAGGAACTGAACTGTGACTTCCTGGTTCATAGGTTGATGCTCAACCACTGAGCCTCACTGGCTGGGCTATTATATGCATTTATAAGAGGAACACACATACATATGCTTGGATATGCAGAGAGTAATTTTGGAAGGATAAATAACAAATGTTTATAAGTGAATGCCCCTGGAAAGAACACCAGAAGAGCTGGGACAGAGGTAGAAAAGCTTCTCCCCACCCCTGTATATCTTGTGTGCTCTCTCAATTTTGTACCATGTGATGCATTATTAATCACGACTAGTTACTTTTCAAAGGAGGTGTTTTAAGCAAAGAATCCACAAGACTTGAGATGTACTGGAGATGAGAGTTGAGACAGATGTAGATAGCACCAAGGATTCTGACTTGGGCAACTTTGATTTGGTTGGAAACATTGGTGGAGGAGCAGGTTTGGTGAGGAAGAAAAGTTGTTCAGTTTGGGACATGTTGAATTTGAGGTGTCTGTAAAATATCTAGGTACAGATGTGCAATAGATAGGAATCCAAGCTGTTCGTGCCTGGAGCTTGGGAGACATATCTAAATTGAAGATAAGGGGTTGGGAATCACAAACGTGTACATGCTGATGCACTCTACGAGGTGGATGGGGCTGCCCAGGTGGTGGGAAAAACAGAGCCCAAAATATTGAAGGGATTGGTGAAGAGAAGCAGACAGGGTGGTATAGTATGTGGCTGTGGATATGCTGAGAGGTTGCCTATAATCTGACAGATGCTAGAGAAAGTTCAAGCAAGACTGAGTATTTCAGTGGATTTAACTACAGGTAGATAGATAACCTTGATGAGAGTGATATCAGTAGCATGGAGAGGTAAGGTCACATCACAATGGATTGAGGAAACTGTGTAAGGTCAGTGGAAAATGGAGTCTTCTCTTAAGAAACTTGGCCCTGAAGAGAAAGAGAGAGAAAAAAGGTGGGGCAGCCATAGCTAAAAGGCGGTGGTGAGGTGGAGGTGCAACTTGTTTGAAGATGGAAAAGAATAGAGCATGGTTATTTGCTGACTAGAACTAGTAGGGAGGGAAGGGTTGAAGATACACACGTGAGAACATTAGAGAAAAAAGTGAAAGGCACAGATGACAGAAGAGACAGAAAGAAAACTGAATCTGGAACACAGGTGGGAATATAGCTGTCAACAGGGGAGGACATACTTCCAAGGTAAAAGAAAATACAAGGGATCATGGTGACTGACTGAACACTTTAAGAACCCATGCCACCTATGTACCCTCCATTTGTGTTAGTGTGTGCATGCATGCTCGCTCATGTGACCCCTCACCATCCCATACTATTCTGTGCTTTGCATGAGTACCTGGGTGAATCTGTCTATGGTTTCACAAATTTCACATATCTCTTTGCTGTTATAGACCATAGTCCTCTTAAAAGTTATTATGGTTTTTTGGTGAGGGAGATGATGGGGCTAGGATGAGAAGTAAAGGGCTGGAGTCAAGAGGGAGGCTACACCTGAGTTCCTATAATGAGCACCCTGACACCCAGTTATCAATGTCCTTCCTGAAGAGGGATGGCCCCTCTTCTATTATTGTCATCCACCCAACAACTCAGCAAAGGGGCAAAGGGAGTTGGGGATGGCAGGAGACATAGCTGGGAGCTACCTCTAGTCACAAGGATGGTCAACTGCTAATGAGCTACCAGAGGGACAGACTAGGGACAATCCCATAAAAGAAATGTTTGGGCCGTTTGAGCATTGAAAGGCATTATTTGACACACATACTTAAAAACACACACCATGATGCAAACAAGATACAAACACTTTACACTCTGAGCCTCAAAAATCAAGGAACTCAGAAACAAAGACAAAAAAAATCAACACAATTGAAACATAGGCAAAGGACTTCAATACACATTTATAAAAAAAAAAAAAAGATTTACAGATAGTCAACAAGCACACAAAATGGTATTCAATGTCATTAGGCATTAAGGAAATGCAAACCAAAATTACAATAAGATACCACTTCACATCTATTAGGATGCCTATTCTCAATAACAACAACAGCAATAACAACACAAAAAGTAACAAGTATTGATGAGGATGTGGAGAAATTGGAACACTGTATATTGCTGGAGGAAATGTAAAATAGCACATCCACTGAGGAAAAGAATATGGCAGTTTCTCAAAACATTAGGCAAAGATTACAGTAAGATCCAGCAATTCTACTTGTAGGTGTGTACCCAAAGAAATTGAAACCAGGGACTTAGATAATTGTACGCTAATATTTGTAACAGTATTACTCATAATAGTCAAAAGGTGAAAACAACCCAAATGTCCAACCATGATGAATCGATAAACATAATTAGTATATGCATACAATTAAATTATTTAGTCTTTAAAAAGAATGAAATTCTTATACATGCTACAACATGAATGAACCTTGAAAGCATTATGCTAAGTGAAATACATCAGATACAATAGAACTAATTGTATGATTTCACTTTTATGAGGTGCCTAGAGTAGTCAAATTTATAAAAGAAAGTAGAACATTAATTATCAGGGGCTCTAGGGAGCAGATAATGGGGAATTAATGTTGAATGGGTATAAGAGTTTCACCGTAAGATGATGAAAAAGTTCTATAAATAAATACTGGTGATAGTTGAACAACAATGTGAATATAATTAATGCCATGGAATTGTATACCTAAAAATGACTAAAGTGATCATTTTATGTGTATATTACCACAATAAATTAAAAAAAAAATAAAACAAGGATGAAGAACCTTTTTTCTCACAGTCTTCTAGTTGGGGTTTGGTTGCTAGGTGGGGAGAGCGCCCTTCAGGGCTATAGGAAAAAGGGAAGAGCCACAATCTCAGGGCCATGCCTGCCTTTTCCCACATTAAGCATGTGGATTCAGGCAGGCTACACAGCTTACTACTTTCCAGTACCTCCAAGAAGCAAAGAGATGATCCAGATATTATTAGTCTAGCATCCCTATTTCATGTCTTTGATGGCCAAGCCCAACTTTTCTAAAAACAAAACAAAACAAAAACAAAACCTTCTTTTTCTAAGATGTAGGGCTTTGAGAAGATGTGTCGGACAACACTTGCTTATTGCCCATCTCCAGAAATGCTTAGATGAAGTTTGAGACACAGCCTTCAGATATTATTCTGTCCATCCCCTCCCATTATTAACAGCATGGAAGTTAGATACTTGTATAGGAAAGTGCCTCTCTCCCTGCCTCCCACCCAGGTCACCTGGAGCTATGTCAAGAGCAACAGGAGTTCTAATCATAAATACATATTTTCCTCTCCATCACCCTCACCAAGCTCCAGTCCAAGATTCAAGTGTCCCAGGGTGTTGCGACGAAGGATCTCCCAACCCCGGTGACTGCTGCTGCGGGATGTGGTCCGGGATAGGGAGGGCGTTGGGAGGGTCAGAGAGCCTCTGGCTCGAGTCCCATTTTCAACCACAGAGAGATGTTTTTCAGAAAGATGTTCATCCTCCCTATCTGAGGACTTGAAAGCTTCCACATAGCGAAGCATTCGCAAAGGATTTTGATCATGGAGGCTCTCGATTCTGAGGGGAAAAGGGAAAGCACTCAGTTGAGGTGGGCAGAGATGGGCTGTGGGGAGGAACAGCGGTGAATGGGGCACATGTAGGAGACTGGACCAAGAGGAAAGGGGAAGGTAAGGAGCGGAGGTGACATAAGAAGAGCACCCAGGGTCAAGTGAAGGAAAGTGCAATAGAATGAAGGACTAACTGGGGTAGAGACCAAGGAGGTCTTGAACTCAGGATTTGAGTGTGGGTATGATGGTGGGGAATATGGGTGAATATGAAAGAGAAAAAAAGCCAATTAATAAATAATTATATCATAAAAATGAGGTAAAATTCAGGACATAAATAAGAGGAGAGAAGAGATAGGTTAGGAGCTAAGAATAGAGTATGAAGGAGGTTAGCTTTAGGCAAGAACATACTAGAATGGGGGTCATCTGGGAATAAGATTATAACAAGTTGGGTAGCCCATCCCCACATCCAAACATACATACATATATGTAGTTTTTCACATGTTACTGCCCTGATGGACACATAGCCTGGCATCAGCTATCATCATTCTTTCTACCCTCCTCGGCTCCAGCCTCCTCCCTCAAACTGGCTAATGCAGGGTCACTGTATAGAGTGATGACTTCTCCCTAAGGTCCAATGGGGATCTCAAGAATGGAGGGGAGGATGATAAATGTGGAACTGGTCACCCTTGTTCCCATGGCATCACACACATTTCAGTTCACGCATATACATTGTCACTCACCGCAGGAACCAGCGGTCCCCTAGCCCGTACTTGTACCCACAGATCCCAGAGCGAGGCCACAGGAAGCGAGGCATCTTTCTCTCCAGCATCACGGTGGTGGCCACGACCTGGACAGGGGGAGAGGTAGAGGAAGAACTCAGAAGGAGCCGTGTGGTTCAGAGAACACAGACAGAGAACCCAAGGGCAACTATGGAATAGAGACAGCAGATATCAATGGAGATGACAGTCATTGATCCTTCCCATCACCTGTGCCAGGCACCATGCTATCTGCTTTACTCCTAATTCATCAGAAAAGGACAAGAATATTTTGTGAGTGTTTTGAATAAAACAGTGACCCCTACATTACTATTCAGATTCATGAAAAGTGAGTCACTCCAAAGTAATCTCATTTGCTCTTTCATAGGAAAGCCATAAACCAATGATCCTGATTTAAATAAAATTATTAAATAGAATCTCTATGATCTTGAGGATTAAGTAAGGCTGCTAGTGCTCAGGGAACTTGTAGCAAATATCCTAACAAGGAAGAGAGTAGGTTAATGATGGCACACTTAGCAGGGAAAATTCTAGTGGCATGTCACATGTTCTGTACTTTGCCCAGCCCTCATTAATTACTTAAATGAAACAGAAGAAAAACTTATCAAATATACCCATGACACAAAATAGGGAGGGATATGTAATTTGCAAGGTGACAGAAGCAATATAAAAATGATCTCACCAGACAGGAATGCTGGGCAGAAAACAATAACATAAAACTTAAGGAAACCAAATATAAGGTTCTTTACTTATGTTTAAGACCCAAGTGTCTGTGTAAGTACAGGAAAACAGTGAAAGAGCTTAGCGAAGTAAGTTGGGTAACAGAAATGCGGGGTTCTAGTTGATCATAAGCTCAATTTTAGGTGCTATTCATGGTTTAGTGTCCAAAGCAAGGAAGGGCATGCCCACTCTTCATACTGCATTCCTCTGATTATATCAGGACCATCCCAGTTTTGAAAGGCCCATGATCTATTAGGGCATGAACAGGAGCGTGCAGTCAGGATGGATTGGGGCCAAGAAGCTTCATTAATTGAAATGACTGCCAATCCTTTAAAATGCCCAGTTCTCCATTTTCCATTCTTACACCCTGTGTCTTTCTAGTACTCTACACTTCTCTTGACCTTCTCTCAGTTTCCTAGTTGTACCAAGTTCCATCCAACCTCAGGACTTTCAATCATTCCATTCCCTTTCCCTGGATAGCTTTTCTTCCTCTTTATCTTGAAAAGGACACTTTTTGTTTTCTTTGCGCTATCTTTGAAACCCCCACCTTCTCTGGTAACAGGGCCCATCTTTCATTTAGATAATCTCTCCTTCTCTACCCCCACTCCATCAATTGGAGAAGACTTGTCTGCACACAGTTCTGGTTAATTAGTCTATCCTCCACAGACTCCTCTTCCATTACCACCACCGCCACTATCCAGTCCTATAACTCAGACTTGTTGCAATGAGATAGAACTGAGAGTGGGTTCACTGGAAGGAAGATGCTCTTTTAAAGGCACATTTCACAGCATCAGGATACAACATGAATGTGGCCCTTGGCATTGTGCTATGAAGTACACTTGCTCATTCCTTTGGGAGTTTACAGCTTCCCTTAGAAAAGCTGGACAAAAGTGAACAGAACAGAAAAGCTGGTATAGTGCCTGAAACGATCTGGGCTCCAACCAGACATACCTAAATTTAGTTTAATTCTTTAAACTTTTTATTTATGGAGGCCAACACAAACTTCTCCCACTGCATTTCTTAAGTCTATTTAAGTTTGATTTTCTGTCCTGTAGGCAAGAGTCCTGATAGATACAAATCCTAATCGTTATCCTTCTTCCTTATTCTTCTTAACTGGTTAATTCTTACCCATGTTTAGGGCTCCTTTTAAATGTCACTCCATCAGAAAAGCCTTTCCTAACTTTCCTGTCAGATTCCCCTGTTGCACCCTGCTCATAGCATCTTCTACTTCTCTGTGACACTTTTACTACAATTGTACAGCTTCCTGCGAAGTCATTTGTTTGATGTCTGTCTTTCCAAGCTCATGTAAGGTCCATGAGGACACAACTTGCATTGGTGTGTTCGTGCTTGTATCCCCAAGCTCCTGGACACTTCCCAACTCATAATTATTATCTAAATAATTATTATAAAATGAATGAAAAGTTTGAGGGATTAACTAATAGCTGTATTCAAATATTTGAACAGTGTTCATAGGGAAGGGTGTGTTCTGCATTATACAAGAAGACTTGGGCCAAAGAATGGAATTATAGAAAAATGTGTTTCAGCTCAATGTAACATGGGCTTTTCTAATAACAAAAAAAAAACACTTAAAATGTGAAATAAGCTTGCCTCCTCCCAATCACTGCCCAAATCCACATGATAATAAGATCCAAATCAGCATTGAAAAATATATTGAATGACTCTCTGGCCAATAAATGATTATACAATGGATAGAAACTCAACTAGAGGACCACTAAAGGAATTTCCAACTCTAAAATTTTATTAGCCTATCATGATATAAAAAAAACAGAACAGCCCTGCCAGTGTGGCTCAGTGGTTAAGCATTGACCTATGAACCACAAGGTCATGGTTCTATTCCCAGTCTGGGCTCATGCCCAGGTTGTGGGCTCAATCCCCAGTGGGGACATGATAAGGCAGCTGATCATGTCTCTCTCTCATCAATGTTCTATTTCTCTCTCCCACTCCCTTCCTCTCTGAAATCAATAAAAATATATTTTAAAAACAGATCATAGAGAAACAGGGAGTTATAGAAGATAAGGTTCAAATTAAAAACTAGGATATAGGAGATCCAAGATGGCTACCAATGGGACGGCAAGCTGTAAGATAGTGTATGAGTGAGAGAACGAAAGGAGGGTGTATGGATGTGCAGGGAGCGTCTATATTTGTGAGTGAGGGACAGCTATATTTCCAAGGAATTGTTGGGGACTGCTGGACAGGGCTCCCCTGGATTGGCAGCTTCTACTGCTGCTGATATCTCTCCCAGAGTGGCTAGCTCTGTCACAGAGACTGCACCATCTTAAAGGGAAGAGTGGCAGTGATCTGAAGCCCAGCCTTACCTTCAACTGGGCAGACCTCAGATACTTCCAAGGACCCTACAACCACAACCCCCAGGAACAAGCTGCCTCAGCTGCGAACCCAGGAACACCAAAACTCCAGCCTCTCTGACCATGAGTGCCAAGAAAGTCTGTCCAGGAGGAGACAAAGTGGTGTGAATACATAGACGAGCCCTGTGCCTTCTCACAGAGCAGATAGAAGGAACAGCTGACTCGATTACATCCACCCAGAATTGGCAAATTAAATACAGCTGGTGAGGCAATCTGTGGATGGAAAGTCAATGCAAGACAGAGAGCTACATAACCAGACATCCAGAGGGGAGCGATCATGGGGAGACATAGAAACAGCCCACATATGAAAGAACAGGAGGAATCACCAGAAAATAAACAAAATGGAGGCAAGCAATATGTCAGAGAAAGAATTCAGAGCAATGGTCATAAGGTTGCTGAAAAGGATGGAAGACAAATTCAACAACATGTGTAAGAACCAAGAGGAAATGAAGAAGAACCAAGAAGAAATGAAAAAATGACATTTCTGCAATAAAGAACTCAATAGAAAGCATCAATAATAGACTGAAAGAAGCAGAGGACCACATCAGTGAGCTAGAAGACAAGTTAGAAAAAAATACCCAAGCAGAGCAGTATCTAGAAAAAACAAACAAACAAACAAAAAAACCTTAAAAAACAGAAGATCCTAAGGGAACTGTAGGACAACAGGAAACTAATTAACATCCACATAATAGGGGTGCCCGAAGAAGAGGAAACTGAGCAAGGAATAGAAAACCTGTTTGAAGAAATAATGACAGAAAACTTCCCTGACATAGAGAAGAAAAACTCACACAAGTCCAAGAAGCTCACAGAGTCCCAAAAGACCAATACCAAGACACATTATAATTAAACTGTCAAACACCAACAACAAAGTAAGAATCTTAAAGGCTGCCAGAGAGAGACAGAAAGTTACCTACAAAGCAACCCCCATCAGACTAGCGACTGATTTCTCAACAGAAACACTTCCCTGACATAGAGAAGAAAAACTCACACAAGTCCAAGAAGCTCACAGAGTCCCAAAAGACCAATACCAAGACACATTATAATTAAACTGTCAAACACCAACAACAAAGTAAGAATCTTAAAGGCTGCCAGAGAGAGACAGAAAGTTACCTACAAAGCAACCCCCATCAGACTAGCGACTGATTTCTCAACAGAAACACATCAGGCCAGCAGGCCAGAAAATGAAATATACAAAGTCATGCAAAGGAAGGGTCTGAATCCAAGAATACTGTACCCAGCAAGGCTATCAATCAAA
>NW_005356173.1:191771-192688 GCF_000412655.1 Myotis brandtii
AAAAGAAAAAAAAAAAAAAAAAAAAAAAATGGGGGGGGGGGGGGGGGGGGGGGTTATGTGGGGATAAGGACACATATGTAATAATTAATCAATAAAAAAAAATTTAAAAAATTTAAAAAATAAAATAAAATAAAGAAGAAATAACCCTGGTAAACATATATGCACCCAATACAGAAGCACCCAAATACATAAAAAAAACTTCTGGAGGATATCAAGGGAGAGATTGACAGCAATACAGTCATAGTAGGGGACTTTAATACCCCACTAACACCACTGGACAAATCCTCTAAACAAAAAATCATCAAAGAAACATCAATCCTAAATGACTCACTAGATCAGATGGAATTAATTGACATCTTCATAACATTTCACCCCATAGTCACAGAATATATGTTCTTCTCAAGTGCACATGGGTCATTTTCAAAGATAGACCACATATTGGGACACAGGCAAAGTCTCTTCAAATTCAAGAAGATAGAAATCATATCAAGCATCTTCTCAGATCACAATGGCATAAACCTAGACCTCAACTACAATAAAAACAATGAAAAAAATCAAACACCTGGAGGCTAAATAGCATGCTATTAAACAATGATTGGGTTACCAAAGAGATCAAAGAAGAAATAAAAAGCATCATGGCAACAAATGACAATGAAAACACAACAATCCAAAATCTATGGGACAGTAAAAGCAGTCTTGAGAGGGAAGTTCATAGCTCTACAGGCCTATCTCAAAAAAACAAGAAACAATGGTAATAAATTATCTAACTATACAACTCAAAGAGTTAGAAAGAGAGCAACAGGAAGAGCCCAGGGTAAGCAGAAGGAAGGAAATAATAAAGATCAGAGCAGAGATAAATGACATAGAAACGACAACAAAAAAATACAAAAGATCAACAAAACCAAGAGCTAGTTCTT
>NW_005356173.1:192875-193234 GCF_000412655.1 Myotis brandtii
CGATTATGAAAAAATACTATGAACAACTCGATTCCAACAAAATGGACAACCTAGATGAAATGGACATATTCTTAGAAAAATACAAGCTCCCAAAACTCAATCAGGAAGAAACAAAAAATCCTGAATAGGCTGATAACTACCAAAGAAATTGAAGCAGCGATGAAAAATCTTCCAGCAAACAAAAGCCCTCGTCCGGATGTCTTTACAGGGGAGTTCTACCAAGCATTCAAAGAAGAACTAAACCTATCATCCTCAGACTATTCCAAAAAAATTCAAGAGGAAGGCACACTTCCAAGTTTTGTCTATGAAGCCAGTATTACCCTAATCCCAAAAACCAGATAAAGACACCACAAAAAAAA
>NW_005356173.1:194658-203205 GCF_000412655.1 Myotis brandtii
TCCATAGGCAGCAAAATAGCAGACATATGTCGTAGCAATATCTTTACAGACACAGCTCCTAGGGCAATGAAGACTAAGGAGAAAATAAACAAATGGGACTACATCAAAATAAAAAGCTGCTGCACAGCAAAAGAAACCATCAACAAAACAAGAAAGCAACAAGTACTGCATGGGAGAACATATTTGCCAATGCTATTTCAGATAAGGGTTTAATCTCCAAAATTTACGGAGAACTCATACAACTTAATAAAAGGAAGATAAACGATCCAATCAAAAAATGGTCAAAGGATCTAAATAGATACTTTTTGAAAGAGGACATACAGAAGGCCCAGAAACATATGAAAACATGCTCAAAGTCACTAATCATCTAAGATATGCAAATCAAAACAACAATGAGATGCCACCTCACACCTGTTAGAATGGCTATCATCAACAAATCAACAGACAATACATGCTGGCAAGGATGTGGAGAAAAAGGAACCCTCCTGCACTGCTGGTGGGAATGCAGACTGGTGCAGCCACTGTGAAAGACAGAATAGAGTTTCCTCAAAAAGTTAAAAATGAAACTCCCATTTGACCCAGTAATCCCACTTCTAGAACTATATCCCAAGAAATCAGAAACACCAATCAGAAAGGATATATGCACCCCTATGTTCATAGCAGCACAATTTATAATAGCTAAGATTTGGAAACAGCCTAAGTGCCCATCAGCAGATGAGTGGATTAAAAAACTGTGGTACATCTACACAATGTAATACTATGCCACTATTTAAAAAAAGGAACTTTTACCATTTGTAACAACATGGATGGAAATAGAGAGCATTATGCTAAGCGAAATAAGCCAGTTGGAGTAAGATAAATATCACATGATCTCACCCAAATGTGGGATATAATGATCAAAATAATTTGATGAACAAGACTAGATCGATCTATAGACAAATGGTGGGGAGGTGTTAGAGAGCAACCAAAGGACTTGTATGCATGCATATTAACATAACCAATGGACACAGACACTGGGGCAGTGGGGGCTTGCCCAGGGTGAGAATGGCTGTGGGGGAGGGGGTGGTCAATTTGGGATAAAGGAGACATATGTAAAACTTTAGACAATAAAAAATTCTAAAATTATCAGAAAAAAATAAATAAAAACTAGGATATATAAGAACAAGACTGTTTCTAGTTCTCCCTGGACTCAAAGATGATGGCTGAATCTACTTTTCCCTTGTGATCAATATCCTCAGATCTTTGGTGTTGATCCTACCCATTGCTACCATTTTACCCTCCTTTGTCTCCTAGATCTATCCAAATGTATCTCTGTTGAGGTGACAGCCCCGCTGAGTTTTTTATGACTCTCCTAAGAATCATCCACCATAACATAACACTCTGGTTTTTCCCCCTACCCGCTGCTCCTTAGTAAGACTAACACTAGCAAACTTACCTGAGCCCTCCAGAGCTCATCCCGCTCTTGAGCCACTCGCCAGTGAGTGTCACCCATCATGGCTATGAACAGGTTGAGCATAAGTAGTGTGGCGATGATGGCAAAGGCCGCATAGGTGATGTGGTATACGAAAGGCAAATCCACGTCATAGTTGGCAGGGCCATCGATGAGGGTGAGGAAAAGCTCAAAGGTCGTGAACAGTGATGTGGGGTAGTTATAGAATTCCCCTAGCTTTTTTGGGTCCTCTGTCTGGAAAATGATAAAGAACGCTGCTCCGCCCAAGAAAAAGGCATGGAGATGGAAGAAAAGAGAATGATCACAATAAGCATTCATTCTACTTCCAACATATATCTCCGTACACTTACATGCACCTATACCAACTTACACACCTATAAATATAGATGTGTGAATGTATACATGTAAGTTACATTTTACCTGTGGACCTGGCTAATCCTGAGACATCCTATGCCAAGTTCATCACTCTGGATAATGTTAATATTCAGCCATTTAGCTGAATATTAACACACACACACACACACACACACACACACACACACACTCACACTAGTAGCCCTTCACACAAATCCGTGCGCCAGTAGCTCTCTGCAGGGCCTGGCCACTCTGTGCCTGCTGCCCAGAGGCTCTCCATGGCCCAGAGGCCCATCCATGGCCGGGCACGGAACGCTTGCCTCGTCACCTGGGCAACGACGCAAGCATTCTGTGCCCTGGCCTGGCCAGAGGCCCATCTGCCACTGGAAAATGCAAAGACTTCCCTCCCTGTTATCAGGAACTCTGATAAAGGGCTTCCTTCCTCTTTCTCAGCCAGCTTTCACCCCTGTGCCTCTGCCACCAGCCCCTCCTGTCACACTATCCTTCACCCCCTCCACCCCCTGGCCACTCAGACTTGACCTTGCCTGGGAGTCAGGGGCCACTTGACTCTGCTCAGCTCGCCAGTTTCTTCTCTTCTTATGCAAGCATTCTGTGCCCTGGCCAGGCCAGAGGCCCTTCTGCGGCCAGGCGCAGAACGCTTGCCTCGTCGCCGGGGCGACAAAGCAAGCATTCTGCCAGGCCACTCACACTGCCCACTCTCAGTGGCCACCCCCCGGACTGGGGGACTCTGGCGGGGCTGAGAGGACTGGGCACCGCCATCTTGTGGCTATGGACTCCGCCATCTTTATGACAGAGTAGCAGTTAATTTGCATATTACCATTTTATTAGATAGGACATATACATATATTTTAGTTTTAACCTTTTATAGTTCAGCTGCTGGTGCAGTTTTTTGGTCTACTGGTTTATGGGATCCCCATTTAATAGGGAATTCCTAAGACAGGAATAGTGCCCTTTGTACTGAGCCCTGGTCTTTGAGAGTTGGGGGGTTCCTCAAATATCATCCAGTACATCCCATTGTCTTATGAATGTTCAGTTGAGGACATTGAAGACTGGATTAGAGTTGTCGCCTTTGGCTCTTCCTTCCTCTTTCTGCCTAAAAACTTTCTTCTACTCATTTGCTTTCCCTGTCCCTCCCCCTGTCTGCCAGTTTCATGCTGTGATCCTTTCTCTCCTCCCTGGCATTCTCCCACTGCACCCAGGGCCTTCGGTAAGCACCTGCTTGCCTCTCTCTGCCCAGTCTTTCTTCACAACTCTCTGTCTGTTTTCCTCTCTCATTCTTCAAACTCTCCAAACATTTTTTGTACCTCCTTTAGAGAATTCTTTCTCTTTTTTTCAACTTTGACCACACATAGAAAAAAAGCACATTATGTGTTATTGAATGCTTTATGTTTCTTCTATAGTGTACATATAGACGGCTTACATACTGCACTGTCTCTGCCTACATCATTTTCTGAAATCCATATGTGGCCAGTCTTTCCTGTTTAATGTCCCTCTCACTACAAAGCCCTTTTTCTACATGTCCTTTAAGGATCTTGCAGGGTGGGTAGTCAACATGAATGTTATTGGCTCAGAAAGTCAGAGCACATGGGTTTACCTTCTAGGCCAACCTGAGTGACCCTGGTTCTATGGGTGTCAGTGTGTATTTTGACTCACTTTCCACTTGGGAGGGGGAGTAAATGGGAGTGCAAACAAGAACTGAGAGCAAGAATGAGAGAGAATATTCTGAAGAATTGGATCCAATTATCTAGTGGGGGAAGGAATAGTGCTCTTACCTGAGGCAAATCCCAGAATAACCACAGCCATCAGCCAGCAGAAACGCAGTAAGTCTCCAAAAATCATCTACAGAAAACAGAGAAGGGGAGAGAGGGTGGAGTGATCCTTTTCCCATTTGCCTCTCAGCAGTTATCGCTAATTGATCAGGAGGTCCCTGGAGTTCCACCAGATCCACTCTGAGCAGCATTTTTCTTTTGGCTCCCACCCTCTCCCTCTGTCTGGGAAGGTCCCATGGATGAAGCCAGAGGAAACTTTGGGGAAAGCACTGACCTTCTGAATCATGATGCTGAAGGGACCCAACATCTGGAATCCTCGGGCAAAATATATAACGCTGCACCAGCCCAGTACCAGACCGAGGGACATGGGCACCACCTCTCCTCTGGTGTTGGAGAGCCTCATCACCATGGTCACCAGCACTAGGGAGGCAGAGGTGATGCTGGGGGGGAGAGCAGAGAGCAGGAAGTGAGAGGAAGGCTGGATATTCTAGGTCCTCTCCAACACAGTCATGACTTGGGTGGTACCTATATACTTAGACTTAATCTTTATATCTGAAACACACATATAGGAAAAGTAAGCTGAGGTCTAGGTCCCAGAGAGACCTGGAACAATTCTGGTGAGGGAAGACATGGGGCTGGAAGGAAAGGACACTCACATGATGACATGGAATGGCCCACCAAGGACAGTCTGTCCAAAATAGCGAGAGGCACCAACCCTGAAGATGTCTGGGATCTGGGAAGAGGCCAGTAAAACAAAAAGACCATGGAGACTGCAGTTCAGTCTGGGGCCTCAGGTAGATGGCCTTGGCCTGGACCCCATGTGTACCTCACCTCTAGGATCAGCATGATTAGAGCCCCGACGACGGTCACCAGCTCCCCCACCAGCCGGATTTTATCCTGTTCAGTTACATAGGCCTCCTATGAGGGAAAATTCAAGATGAGAAATGCTTTCTGATGGATTGAAACTCAAATCCTTTTGGGCAAGTGGTCTAATGCAAGGGTGGAGAACCTCAGGCCCACAGGTTGCATAAAGTCCACGAAATCATTTGGTCTGACCCTGCCAAGGCAGTAAGGGTGAATTAATTAAATGTTTGACCAAATATAGCAGGCTAATTTTTAAGTTGATAATTTTGTATGGCCCACAAATGATGTTATAAATATCCAAATGGTCCTTGGCAGAAAAAAGGTTCCACACCCCTGGTCTAAAGTAACTAAGGTCTATCCAAAATGAAGAAAAGATCACCTTTCTACACCACCACACCCAGGATGGTTTTGTCATTGTGGCTAACTCTGTGACCAGGACATTAGTCTGTGTATCCATATGTTTCTTATGCTGATAACTTGAGTAATTCCCTAGCAAGTCATCTTTTATACATATGTTATGAGTGGTAATTTATGATATATGCACCAAGGCTGCAATCACATTTCAGAACATCAAGTTTAGAAAGTTATTGTAACAGGAAGAGGTATTAGTGGCTTGGAATGGTTTCAGCTATGCGGAAATTCCAGCTTTTCCAATCCCATTGTGGTTCCTGGCAGGTAGAAGAGACTATAAACATATCACAGAATTCAGTTTCCCGTGTGGAGCCAGAACCCACTAACTCTAGCATAACCTCGACTCAGTCACTAGACTTTCCTGATCTTGAGGTGTCTCATCTGAAAAATGGAAACTCTGATGCTTACCTCCCCGGGGTTACTGTGAAGTTGGAATTAGATGATGTATTTGGTTGTACTTCATAATCTATAAAATAGTATAGATATATTTATCATGGTTTTATTAGGACTTGGCAATAGAGAGAAGAGCAGGCAAGGTGCTAGAGACACTATATGGATTTTAGTTCTGAGGAAGGGCCCCTGTCTTGTCCTGTGCAGTAGGTGTAGAAAGTATAGTCCTATGTTCAAGATAAAAATAAGACCATCCTTTTTGGATGCATATTACATCATAGTGAGTCTTTGCAACATTATACAGACATAGTGATGGAATTCTACAATAATGATCTTTAACTTTTTTGAAGTTCTGAGCACATCTGAGAATATCATAAAGACTACAGACCCTCCTTCCAGAAAACAGTTCATACATATGCAGTCCCCACATAAATTTAGACAAATAATTTTAACACATTCAAGTACCCTTTACACTTTTGAGAACTCTGTTCTCCATAGTCACATCTCTGAATAGTGTAACCAAGTTAGGAGTTGAGGGACCCTGGAGTCAGTGCGAAAGTTGATGATTTCAACTGGGGAGGATATGATTGCTCATGACACGTAAGGAAAGCTAAGTAACTTCACTCTGCTATTAAACTGGAACATCTTAGCATCCCTCTGCAGGCTACTTTGGTGGTGCACTCACTGGTACAATGAGAGGCATAGCTTTTGAAACAGGAAGAGATGTCATATGGTAGGAGGTGATCTATGGTATAAAAAAAGTACCCACCAAGTGCCTCATGGCTCAGAATGTGTAGAACAGCGCAAAAGAAGCCAAGGAGATAGCCTTTAAGCGTAGGGCCAGACTGACCAGCAGATGGTTGAAATGTTGAAACTACATCATATGGGGCCAAGAAAGACTGAGAAAAGAGTTGGTATCTGTGCCTGGTGAACAGTGTGATCTAACAACCTGTGACTAGATTTTAGTTACATTTTTTGTTGTTTAAAGAACTGATGATCTGTAAACTTCTCTGACATTTATCTGTCTTGAGAAACTAGTTAATTTTATTTTATCATATAATGGGAAATTTCCTTTTCCTTTGTTTTCAAGGAAGTTCAGAGTTCTCTTTTCATCCTCAGCTCTAGAAGCTACTTTGAATACCCTCTTCTCTGTCCTGAAATTCAGTTAATGGGCTTTGTTCTTTATCTTAATGTTCCCATGACATCTTGTAAAACATGCCAACACCTTTTGAGATCAGGTAGTAAGTAATAGGATAAATAAGTATGTTAACTATAGAAACAAAATAGCACTAAATATAAAATTAACTGCATCAATGTCATATACATGTCCATACAAAATTTTTGAATTCAGTTTAAAACTTTGTATCTTGACCCTTGCTGGTGTGGCTGAGTTAGTTGAGTGTGGTCTCATGCACTCAAAAGGTCACCATTCAATTCCCAGTCAGGGCACATGCCAGGGTTGCAGGCTCGATCCTCAGTAGGAGGCGTGCAGGAGGCAGCCAGTTGATGTTTCTCTCTGTCCCTCTCCCTTCCTCTCTTTCGCTAAAAATCAATTTAAAACATATTTTAAAAAATTCTTTTTAAAACTTTGTATCTTGGTTGAGTATGTCTACAAAACTGCCACCAACCTTCCCTTGGCTCAATTAAGAAGAAAAGGAAGTACTGTGCACACATTGCTCAGGTGAGTTGTAGGGATGAGTACACCCCTAGAGGACAGTGGGAGAGTGGCACCAGCTCTTCCCCAGAGATGAAAAAGTGAAACCCCAACTAATGAGAAACGTTAGGGACAATTTCTATCACCACCACCTTCTTCTGGGATTTCCCCTCACCTGTACTGTTTGTTAGTTTGTTCAGCAGATTCCGTTACAGGTACGCGATCCCTGCACAAGTTCACTGGTGAGTAACAGAGGTGTCCAGAGACCCCAAGTGTTTGTATCTGCTCCACCTGGGATCTGATGACCCTAAAAAGTCGTTTCCTTCACCACTTTGTTGCCAAAGGTCCTTTCCCTTAAACCAGGCAGTAGGGTGCTACAGTCTCCTTCCTCCATCATGTTTCCCTGGCTCACCCTTACTTAATCCTCGAGATTTAAGTCACAGCTTTCCTCCTGGGTCAGGTGACTCTTCTGTAGGTCCATGGTGCCACTCTGTTCACAGTCCTCACACTGAAATTATCGGAGCACTCCAGGTCTCACCAGTAATCTTAGAGTTCCCTGAGAGCAGGGACATCTAACTCTGACTTTTCATCACAACACACAACATAGTAGGTGTTCCCATAATAAGAAAGAAAAGAAGGAAGGAGGGAAAGGAGAGGGTGAACAGGTAGGTAGCAGCCGAGCATGATCTGAGAGTTGCAGGGGGACTCAGGATGTAGGGATGGGGGAATGGGTGATAATTAATTGGGCTTTTCTTGGATTTTCAGGTTCCTAGCTCAAGGTCACTTAAGCAGGCATGGCTAATATTACACAGAAAATATTCCACCCCACCTCTTTAAAAACAAATGTCTTCCAGCAATGACCAGAAGTCTTTACATCATCACATGGCTTGAAATTTCAGCTGTTGTCAGCAGTTAACTCCCCTGCAGAGGCTGACTTCAGTGAGAATTGGCCCAGTGAGATTGCTCTCACTTGCCAGCTAGCTGAGCTCATTGCCTTGAAGGAAATGCCCAGAAGGGATGTGGAAGCACAACCATGTACCACCAGGGGGAAGGGTGGGGAGCAAGCATGGATGACCTGGGAGGAAGCTGGGAGGACACCAGAAAAAGTTATCAAACCTCAGTCCTAGATCCACTTTTTCTCCCCAAGATCCCAGTCTTACAAAGGAATGAAGCTCCCAGAAAGAGTCTTACTGGCTCATAAAGAAGAGTTACTCTGATCCTCTCAAATGTACAGGGGTTTCTTACTAGGCTGCCCGTCAGAAACAACTGGGAAGTTTTTGTCACGACATCCATACCCAGGCAAACACTGGGGACTCTCACTCAATTAGTTTGGATCAGAGACCTAGCATTTTTTTTAAATGTAGGCGTTCCTTCTATACTTCAAGTTGAGAACCACTAGACCAAAAAAGAGAAAAATCTCCTGGTTCCCATCTAATGCCGGAAGCTGGTCCACCCTTGCTGCTTGACACAGTTGCTGCAGGGAAGAAACATCTGCACAGCTTATGTTTCAAGGGACCTGGCGTACATGGCATATTTTTGCTCCCCCTCTTAGCACTATGTGTTTTAAACAGGACCACCTCCCTGAGAAAGGTTGTTTCCCCAAGTGAGGATTTTTCCCTGGAGTTAGGGATTAA
>NW_005356173.1:203368-210262 GCF_000412655.1 Myotis brandtii
CAGGGAAGGCAAGCAGCGAGGCTGGGAGGAACATAACCTTTACTGGGTAGGATAATCTCCTTCAGTCACTTCCTTGTAGCCTATCAGTAAAGCAGTGACCTTGGAATAGCCCTTGTAATGGGACACAGAGATTAACCTAGACAGGATTAAAATCAACAGAACTAGATAGAGACAGGATTTTTGGCAAAGGTCAGATAAGAAACAAGGAACCCAAAACATACCATGATGTGATTATAGAGGCATGCTTATAGGATCAAATGGTATAAATATAGATGTAACAGGACAATAAAGGGAGAACCTCTCTATGCTGATCAACTGAATGCTGCCTCTGTGTCATTCCTTCTTCGATGACTCCGTCCACACCTTTGGGAACCCCTGGACCTGCTGGGGCTGGACCCCAACAATCTAAGACTGCTTTCCAAGCATTTTATTTCATGTCTTGGTCTCTGCATTTTCTCAGAGGAGTCCTTACCAAAGAAGTAGGACCTACCCTATATCCTATCAAAAATGGTTCCTATGATCAAATCTAGAAAATAGACGGTAGCTTTGGTAGCTGGAGGTGGGAGACACTTCTGTATGTGACTCCCTTCCCTTGCACTCCAGTGTCCCTCATCTTTCCAGGGAAAGATTAGATGTGGCCAGATGAGTGTGCAGGCCCAGGTTCAGGGCAAAGCCTGGAGACACACATTTCTCATGCAATGGATCCCTAAGAAGGAAAACTGAAATCCAGCACCTTGGTCTGGAGGGAGAAATGGCCTGGCTTCATATTAAAGGGGAAGGTTCGGAGTGAAGCAGACCAGAACCCCAGACCCAGCGCTGCCCTCACTAGATGAGTGTCTTTGCCAATGTACTTAACCTTTCTTGATTGACTTCAGATTCACTGTCTTAAAAATGGTGATAATAATATTATTTATTTATTAGGATATGTATGAGGATCACATGGTATGAAAGTGTTTTATCATCCAAAATAGGGTATACAAAATTAAAGCATCACCCAGCAGTGAGTCAGAAATGCAGAATCTCAGATCCCATCCCAGACTTGCTTCCAGAATCTGCAATTTCACAGAATCTCCAGAGCACATGTAAAGTGCACCAAGCAAGCACTCAGTAGATGCTGTTTTTACCTTGCTGGTTCCCTGCTTCTCTTCATCTCTTTCCCTGTCTTTAATTTGCTGTGATTGTTCCACAGGAAGTGGTTAGGACCCCTGAACAAAACAGTGTAGAGTTGGAGATCAGTGGGGCTTTCAAATAGCTGGGATGCTCTGGGTCATTGAGAGCTTTGAGAAACAATGATGTGTAGACAGATCAATCCACTGACCATGACAGGCAGAGGATGATTTAAAATGAATGGAAACCTGCCTGCCCTGTCACTCCTGCCATGGTCTTCTCCCTTACTCTCTGTATCCAATCCTTTGCACTGTAGCATTGATTTTACCTTCAATAAGTCTCCTGGTGCTAATCCTTTCTCTCAGTTTCCCCATCACAACCCAAGAAAAATTAACCATTGTCTCTTGCTTGCTAACCTATAATTACCTCTTAACTGATCTCCCTACATCATCCCTGGCCTTCTCCAATCAGTTCTCCACTCTACAGAGACATTTTTCTAAAATAAAGTCTAGTCAAGGCCCTCCCTTCTTTAAAATCCTTCAGAGCTCTCCACTACTTCTGGATAAAGAGTGTGGCTTCTCTATCAGTATGGCCTGCAAGGCCCTGATGATCAGCGAAAGATTTGCCTGGACAGCCTCATCTGGAGGCTCCTGCCCAGCTCCTGTGCTCCCAGTCTTCACTCAGTGCCTAGACGTTGGCGAGGCTCTTTCTGCCTTTGCATAGGCCTCTTTTCTGCTTCAAACTCACTTTGTACCTTTCTCTCTTACCCAGGTCTCAGCTCAGTGATAAAAGGCCAGAGTTTTGCTCAGACCATGTTGAATTTCTAACACCTAGAATAATATCTAGGCTCTATGAAGCTCTCAATGATTATTTGTTTAATGAATGAATTAGTGAAATTTTTTGGTGGGGGAAAGGACAGAGGAGAGATTGAAAACATTTTCAAGGACAAAATGGAAATTTGATGATGAAAAATCTTCAAGAGACAAAGAGATCTGATGGTGAGTGACTAATGCCCTCTTGCTGACCAGCACATCAGGAATCTAATGATTGGAGCGATTGACTTCAGACTGGACAGCTGGAGCTGAATCGATATCAAAGCTGGAAATTGGTAGTTTTCAGCCTTGGCTAAATATCAGGACCACTAAAAGAGTTTCTTATAAATACCAATGCAGGGCCTCTCTCAGACATTCTGACTTATTAGATATGACGTAGCTTACTTAGAACTGGTATCTTTACTAGCTTCCCATGTTTGTAATGTGCAATCTTGGTTAAAAACTATTGATCTAGACAGATCTGTTAAAACTAACAACCAAGCTGCCTGACTCCCAGACTTTGAACTGTCTACCCACCTGCAAACCTAAGAGAACCAATGCTATAGTGGCTGTTGTACTGCCCAAACCAAATAGACATTGAATGGAAATAGGAAATTAACTCCACTTAATTAACGGAGTTCTTGGGAAACTCTGGAAGAGCATAACTTTTATGGATGAACAATGAGGCATCTTAGGCTTAAGACACCCATTAAGATATCTTTAAGACTAGATTGAGATGAACTCCATCCTCATATACATCTGCTTTTGTGTAGTGTGTAGTATTTTTCTTTCACTTCAGCTGTCTTGAGACAGTGCTCTAGGCCAATGGTTGGCAAACCGCGGCTCGCGAGCCACATGCGGCTCTTTGGCCCCTTGAGTGTGGCTCTTCCACAAAATACCGACTTCTGCACATGGGCCACGAAGTTTCAATCGCACTGTACGTGCGCGCCCACTCGTGGTATTTTGTGGAAGAGCCACACTCAAGGAGCCAAAGAGACACATGTGGCTCACAAGCCGCGGTTTGCCAACCACGGCTCTAGGCTATCCTCATGGAGCCCAGTGACTGCTCCAGAACCCACGAGATCCACAGAGGAAATCCTACAGTGACTAAGATTGAAATCCTGTGTGTCCAGATTGATTAATTTTTTTTTCCCCAATCAGAAGAGCAAAAGAATTAAAAATTTGAAAGTAGTGTAAAGAGCCCCTGGGACAACTTCAAGCATACCAACATTTGCATTATGTAAATCTGTCAACAATTGCATTAATCAAGTCAACACATGTATTGATACATTTTCATTTTTTCAAGACTTTCAAGTAAAAAAAAAAAAAGCAGGAAAAAAAAGAAAAATTTCTATTAGCTAACTAATCTGGTGGAATCTGTCAACAATTCCATTAATCAAGTCAACACATGTATTGATACTTTTTCTTCTTTTCAAGACTTTCAAGTAAAAAGAAAAAGCAGGAAAAAAAGAAAAATTTCTATTAGCTAACTAATCTGGTGCATCATGAAAGCAGAATCTTTCAGATCATGGTGATAGGTGTAGAAGCCCCTGATCTGATCCAAATTGACTTACTATTGAATGCAAGGAACACAAAAAATCTATAAACTCAGGACCACGTCTTAAGGGGCAATGCCAAAGAATAGGAACCTCTCATTGGTGAGCTTTGCTATCCAAACCCCTTACAATAGCATTCTTAACCTTCTTAGTCCCCCTTCCCCATGAAGGTAAAGATATTTGAAAGTTAAGAGTCTTCTGTTTGGACCAATAATTACTTAAATAGCAGGGGGTGAGAGGCACTTCTGTATGTGACTCCCTGCCCCTGCACACTCCCGTGTCCCTCATCTTACCAGGGAAAGAGTAAAAGAGAAAAAGGATAAAATAGGAAAAGAAAAGAATAGGAGAGAGAGAGAGAGAGAGAGAGAGAGAGAGAGAGAGAGAGAGAGAGAAAGAAGATGAGTAGGCACAGTCAGCTACAATTATGCTTCACCTAGTCCTGAGGCAAGGGGAGGGGTTTTATAATATAATTTAGACTATCTGGGTCAAAGGAACATGTTTGTACACAATTAGTCCTGCCCCAAAGAGAAAGTCACACAGGGAGGAGATTCGGTGCTAATTAATCACTTGGCATCACCCAACTCTTGGGCCAGAACACTATCTACATTTCAGATCCAGAAAACCCCTAAGTAAGCTTGAGACAAAGGAAGGCTGGGAATTAGTGCATCTGCAGAAATAGGGCTGGGGATGTTGGAAAAGCCCAGCTACCCCCAACTCCTTCATGTTTATATCTTTTTCTACTTCTAGCTACTCACCCATTCACTTGGCCATCTTCTAAATGTCCTTAGTTCCCCAGTTTGGTCTCCATACTAGGGGCAAGCCTCATGCCCATTTTGAGATGCATGGGACACAAATTCCCCTAAGCACTCATGCCCTCCTCTAACAAGTCGGCAAATCCTTTTTTATGAGAGACAGGGCTCTGGAGACATAAGCATCTGTCTATATATTTAGAGGTGGTTATAGAAGCAGAAGAGATAGAGTGTCTTGATCTACTTTAGGGTTTAGTGAGGCATTTGGCCCTGTTCCTTCTCTGAGCATACCACTGTCTTTGGTCTAACTTTGCTCCTTGGCCTATGCAGTTTATGCTCTCATTCTGACACTAGTCCAGGCTGAGTTATACCCATGGCTAGTCCATCCTGCATAGAGCATACATCTCCAGTCACCTACCTCCTACTTGCCTGGCTAAATTCTTCCTCCTCTGTCTCACTTTCTGCCCACATGCCTGCAGCCCCTTTCAGCTCTTTTCAGACCACCAGGACAAAAAAGTTGTCCTATGAAAAATTAACCAGCCCAATGTAGCTATGCTTGTTGAATGCCTATCTTCAAAAATACTCATTAGAGTCTACTCATTCTGCTATACTCAAAGGAGGCTTTGCTTCCTCTAACAGCAGACTCTTACATTTCTTCCACACCTCTACTCAGTGTCCTCACCACCCAGGTCTCTGAAGGACACCACGGGAGGCAAGCCCACCAGAGTAAATTTGCTTCTGAGATTATTGGCTTTGGCCTGGTACACTATACAGGCATCCTTCTGCAGTGTATCCGACAGGTGGTCAGACAGCTGACACATCCTTGCTAATATGCTTCGTATTGACAGAACACGGAAGAGAATGGAAGCCAGAGGGCTATGCTGCCCTCACAGAGATGAAACGGACCCAGACATGGACATGGAGTATGATTTCCCTCCCATTAGAACAACAGGGTTTCCCTTCAAGTTCACATTACAAAAGACTGGTCCTCTCCCTACACTGAAAGGACTTTTACCAATGCACAGTATTCCTAACACCAAGCATCCTTTCAAAGTCAGTGAGAGAAGCCACAACTCCCTGGACAAGTGTATTTTTACTCAGTTAAGCCTTCTTTCTGGTGCCCCTATCTCATGTCCAACTTATGTCAGGTGCTTAGGAGTCTGCAGCTGTTAGAGCCCAGTGAAGGGTATCTTCCCTGGGTAGTATCATTTTGGTCTCTAGCACCATCACCCCATTTTTACATTCCCTTTCATCTCCTTCTGCGAAGAGTCACCTGTAGCAGTTTCTGTTCCTTAAGGGTGATATCTCGGGAATCTGTGTGATTGCTGCTACAATTCTTGAGGGGGCGGTTGACACAGCACATGGTGAAGCAGCTCATGTAGAGCACATACAAGGCACCCAGAATGCAGAAGTAGGGCCTCCCATATTTCCTCCACTTGAAGCTCACCAGCTGCTTCACTGGGGTCTGTTCCAGGATCTGGCGAGCCTGCCGTGGAAGGAGAATATAGCTTGGGTGACAAACATAGTGAGCAGTGCGGGGCTTCCCACTGGGTCCCAGATGGGCAGGTCAGTCACCAGCACTGGCATCATCATTTTTTTTTTACACAGCAGAAAGAAAATGCAGAGAAAGGGGGACAGAGAGGCAGGGAGACAAACAACATAAGGAAGAATATAGACAAAGGGAAAGACCACGGAAGACAGAATGACAGAGAGAGGAAAACCCAGCAAGGCACGTGGGCCAACAGACTGAGAAACAAAGAGGTGGGCAGAGAGACATCCTGAGAGAAAGACACAATAAATACATATTCATGGGAGAGAAAGGGTCATAGAGTGAGAAGGAAGGAGAGAAATAGAAAGAAATTCACAGAGATGTGGATGTAAGGAGAAATGCAGATACAGAGACAGAAAAGCCATCTAATAGATAAACAGTACAAGAGCGGGTCATTCAGACAGACAGGGATGGCAAGAGAGATATGAGAGAGAGACCAAGAGAAGCAGCAGACAGCCAGATTGATTAATTTAATTGGATGTTAAAGTATTCATTTGTCTAACAAAAAGCTCCATGGGCTAAGGAATCTGTCAACAATTCCATTAATCAAGTCAACACATGTATTGATACTTTTTCTTCTTTTCAAGACTTTCAAGTAAAAAGAAAAAGCAGGAAAAAAAGAAAAATTTCTATTAGCTAACTAATCTGGTGCATCATGAAAGCAGAATCTTTCAGATCATGGTGATAGGTGTAGAAGCCCCTGATCTGATCCAAATTGACTTACTATTGAATGCAAGGAACACAAAAAATCTATAAACTCAGGACCACGTCTTAAGGGGCAATGCCAAAGAATAGGAACCTCTCATTGGTGAGCTTTGCTATCCAAACCCCTTACAATAGCATTCTTAACCTTCTTAGTCCCCCTTCCCCATGAAGGTAAAGATATTTGAAAGTTAAGAGTCTTCTGTTTGGACCAATAATTACTTAAATAGCAGGGGGTGAGAGGCACTTCTGTATGTGACTCCCTGCCCCTGCACTCCAGTGTCCCTCATCTTACCAGGGAAAGAGTAAAAGAGAAAAAGGATAAAATAGGAAAAGAAAAGAATGGGAGAGAGAGAGAGAGAGAGAGAGAGAGAGAGAGAGAGAGAGAGAGAGAGAGAAAAAAGATGGGGAGACACAGA
>NW_005356173.1:211516-257373 GCF_000412655.1 Myotis brandtii
GAAGAGAATGGAAGCCAGAGGGCTATGCTGCCCTCACAGAGATGAAACGGACCCAGACATGGACATGGAGTATGATTTCCCTCCCATTAGAACAACAGGGTTTCCCTTCAAGTTCACATTACAAAAGACTGGTCCTCTCCCTACACTGAAAGGACTTTTACCAATGCACAGTATTCCTAACACCAAGCATCCTTTCAAAGTCAGTGAGAGAAGCCACAACTCCCTGGACAAGTGTATTTTTACTCAGTTAAGCCTCCTTTCTGGTGCCCCTATCTCATGTCCAACTTATGTCAGGTGCTTAGGAGTCTGCAGCTGTTAGAGCCCAGTGAAGGGTATCTTCCCTGGGTAGTATCATTTTGGTCTCTAGCACCATCACCCCATTTTTACATTCCCTTTCATCTCCTTCTGCGAAGAGTCACCTGTAGCAGTTTCTGTTCCTTAAGGGTGATATCTCGGGAATCTGTGTGATTGCTGCTACAATTCTTGAGGGGGCGGTTGACACAGCACATGGTGAAGCAGCTCATGTAGAGCACATACAAGGCACCCAGAATGCAGAAGTAGGGCCTCCCATATTTCCTCCACTTGAAGCTCACCAGCTGCTTCACTGGGGTCTGTTCCAGGATCTGGCGAGCCTGCCGTGGAAGGAGAATATAGCTTGGGTGACAAACATAGTGAGCAGTGCGGGGCTTCCCACTGGGTCCCAGATGGGCAGGTCAGTCACCAGCACTGGCATCATCATTTTTTTTTTACAGACAACTAGTAAACCTCTTCTATATGCTAGGGCTACGGGTCGAGTTATAGAAGTGAACACAAGACACTATAACATCATTGAGGCATTGAACGATGAGCAGCACATAGTTGAAAGGGAAAGTTCGTAAGATCATTCCATGAAGTAGTAGCAATTGCCAAGGCAGGAAGGTATGAGAAGCCATTTGGAGATGAGATATGCTTGGGAATAAGAGATAACCTGTTGGGAGTGATGGGCAGGAGTTAAAATGAATGAATGCTATAATGGACAGATTATCCTACATCATGAATGTTAAAGTGGGGAGTTTGAACTTTTTTCTTAACATAATGAGAAGCAATTGGGAGTTCAAGCAAGGAAGTAGCCAGATTTGTTCTAGAAGTCTTATGGTCTGGAGAAAAGCAATAGAGGACCCAGGTAGTAGAATGTGTCAATGACCTCTGATGTAATTAGATAGTGAAAGGTTAAAGATAGAAATGTGAGGGGGTAATGAACGTTTGAGAAAATATAAAAAGGCAAAATTTTTTTTAAAAAAAAGGGAAAATTCAAAGCACAGCTGGAGAGATTAACCATTGACAGAAAGAATATCTTTTCCATTAAACCTAGAGAAGAGAGAGAGTGCAGTTTCCAGATATGTGTGGCAGGACCAGGCAGGAAGATAAAGAAGGTAGGAGACTGGGCCTTCTGATGGAACTAAGGGGGAAGGCAGTGAGGGACATAAAAGGAGCTGGAAGAGAACTTTGAAGGAACAGAAAACTAGCTGACAAAGACAAGAAGAAAACCTACAGGAGAATATTGAGAGTCGGCTGAAATCAGAGACCAAGGGACTTGTGGTGGCACAATCTATCAGAGGGAGTAGGCTCTAATGAGGTATACCTGTTCCCAGGAATATCCTCTGAGGAAGTTCATACAAACTAGCCACTCACCTTTTCTTCTATTCATTACCACTTAGTCATCTGAGTTTATGGCTCTACGATTCCTACGAAATTAACAACTGGCAAATAAATACCAGAAGCTATATCTGGCCACTATCTTGGAGATTCCTGGTAGTTCAAAGTATTTTCTCCTCTCTAGTTGTCTTCAACATATTTGCCTTCCCCTCATATCACTCAACTCGGGTTGATCATTGTTTTTCCCTCTCCAGAAAGCTCTCTTTTTTTTCTCATCTTCCTGGGAATTCCTAACTCCTCCTTAAAAACCCACCTCAGGCACTTCTGGGACATTGTCTCTGATCCACCCAACCTCAATTTTGCTGCCATTATTCACAGTACAAACCCCTGGAATGGTATACATTGTACTCTACTGCAATTATTGAGGAAGGGGACTGTAATTGAGGAAGTTGACAGATAGGAACTGTGTTTTGTTTATTTCTGTATTCTCAGTTCCTTGTACAGCATCTGGGACACAGAAGGTGTTCAATATGCTGAATGACTAAATTAATGAGTGAGTGGTAGTAAGCAACCTCCATTTGGAGAGTTCCTTATCTGAAATGTCAGTGTGACAAAGGTAAGGGAAAAGGACTAGAGCTAAGCAGAGGGAAAGTGCAGTCAGGAAAGGGGTGTTGATTGGACTTTTCTCCCAAAGGTTCCAGGAGTCTGGTCTCCATATATTTCCATATATTATCAGGTGAGGAAGTGTCTGGAACCCAGGATCTTAGCAAATGGATAGGCTCTGCACGAACACATGACAGTCCCTGATCCTCCATCTCATCCTTACCTCCCGCTTCTTAGAGGAGACCACGAGCTCCAGAAAGGACACCTTTTCTCCCCAGGAATCGATCTCTGTGAGGTCATAGAGAGTAGAGGTCAGTGGCCCATAGGTCCACTGGATGTGCTTCCGCTTCTGCATCAGGTGTTGGAACATCTGTGAGAACACAGCAGTGAGTTGGAGTGTCAGTGTGTGAGAAGCTGGTCCGGGGGAACACCACCATTGAAGAGCTTGGCACCCATTCCTTGGGACTGATGACAGTCAGGAGGTAGCAAGCCTTGGATTCCATAAACCTCCTTATTATTTTTTTGTTATCTTTCCTTCCCACAAACCTTACAAAGATCTGAAAGAAGAGAACAGGCAAAGGGAACAGAACTTTGGGTTCCCAGTAGATATTCTAAAGAATGAGCCTCAGGTCCTCCTTAGCCAGGGATTCCTGAGGCTGAGGCTTTTAGTGACAGAGTTGGAAGTAAGGGACTACCATCCTTTTGGAGAGTTTGAGGAGATGGATCATGAGAACATGTAGGATTGGAGGGTGTCCCTCACCACAGTGTTGCCCTCCACTCCAGCCAGCTTGAAGGGGGTGAGACCCTGGTGATTTGGTATAAGGTCCAGGGACTGCAGGTGGCCCCCATGCCCATCATAGGACAGCAGCAGGTTGTACATCTGGCAGGCAAAGGTCTTGTTGGGCTGGAAGACGAGGATGTGCAACACTGTGTTTCCTGGGGAGGACACCAGTGTCATGTGGCTGCTGGACCCTAGTCCCTGATGGTCCCCACGGTGGGCCTGACCATTGTCCCAGACCCTCCTCTTCCACCCAGGTCCTTTCCAAGTTTTTTCCACACTCCAGTGCTTACCCAGGGAGTCCTGGGCCCGGATGTTAGCTCCATGTTCAATGAGCAGACGCACGATCTCCTCACTGCCCACGCAGGCAGCAAAGGACAAAGGGTGCTCCCCTGGGGAGACAGAGGGCTCCATGGCATGAGTGCAGGCTGGGATGGGCACCTCCCCAGTGACTGCCTGTTCCTCCACACAGCTCAGCTCTAGACTTGGGAACACTTATCAGCAAAACCAGAGGCAGGGATGGTGCAGAGGCCCTGGGGGAATGGGCTCTGGCCTTAAGCCCTATAAGGGCTGACCCCAGTTCACCCCACCCCATCAGGCACAGAGCTCTCCTCATTCCATCCTCCCCTGGCTCTTGCCTGCCACCTACCTCCCCTTCCCCAGCTCTGGCTCTGGTTCTCACCAAAGTAGATGTGGTTGTGGGGGCTGAGGCGGAAAGCTGTTCCTGTAGCTCTGGCAGAGACGCTGGCCCCGTGGGCTAGCAGGGCTCGCACCAAATTCACATTCTGGTTCATGATGGCCATGTGCAGTGCAGTCTGACCTGGTTCAGAGAGAGCCCTCAGGCATGGGGGTCTGTCCCCATTTCTTCCAAAGGTTCACCATCTGCCTGGCTTGCAGGAGGTCCCTGACACATCCTTGAATAGATTTATGCCCTCAGCTCTGCAGACTGGGCTGTGACTGAGGGCAATTAGTCCCTCAGGCTGTTTACTGCATTATCCCTACCTCTTGGATTTTGGGGATAGGGCATAATTGCAATCACTCTAGTGTTGCTGTGAAGGAAATAGAGTCCTGTCCTTCAGGGAACATGAAAGGAATTGAGGGAAATAATAAATGGCTTGAGGAAGTCGTGGAAGCCAAGACCAGAACCTGTGTATTCTTCCCAACTCAGAGGCCCATGCGAACAGACCCTCCCCTACATGTTTCCATGAAGGCTCCTCACCTACAAATGGCTCACAGAGGGTGGACTCATAAACCAGCTCCGGGGCGGCCTCCATCAGCACCATGGCAGCCTCCAGGTTGTCATAGAGGGCCGCTATGTGCAGTGCTGTCTCTCCCAGGGCTCCTGGAGAAGAGTAAGACAGAGGCATCAAACCCTCCCCTCAGGGAACAGACCCCTTTGCAGAAACTCTGGGAGTTCTGGGCCAGAGGGGCCCCATCTCTATCACATTAAACTCTGAGCCCACCTCTTTGCCGTAAGTCGCAGCTTCTGTCTAGCAGAAGTTTCTTCAAGACACAAAGGTCATTGTCCTTGGCAGCCTGAAGTAGTGGAGATTCTTGAATCCTGGGAGAAAATGAACATGAGTGATGCAGAGACAGAATTGCAGTGAAGCTGAGAGCAGAGCCATTATATCACACTAGGTCTTCCCACACTGGGGGCCTGGGCTCATTGAGTAGGAGACTCAGCAGAGGCTTGTAGTGACCAGGGAAGGAGGGCCTGGGCTGCAGAGTGGGTGGCCGTGGTGGCCAGGAGAGGAGGTCATGAGGCCTGGCTGAATCCATCTAAGCTGTGTAAATGTTTCAGGAACCTGGGGAGCTGGAGCAGGTCAGGGAGATGGAACTTTGGTCCCCGGTTGACACCCTGGCCTGGGGAGTTTGCGAGATTAGAACTGGGCAGAGAGGATGAGGCAGGCCAGGTATGAGAGTCGTGTGTGTTTGTGAGTTGCTGAAGTTCTGATTACCCCTCTGGACTGTTTAGGTTCACATCCATGATGGGGGCAGGGAGAGTTTGGCGTGGGTTATGGAGAATCTATTCTGCGTGTTGCCCTCAAATTGAATGGTCTAAACACCCCTGTTGTAACTAAGGGGGAACACAACCTGGAGCTTCTCAGATAGTGCAGCTTGGAGTGCAGGGGGGCGGGGGCGGGGGAGGGAGTGCACCTGTGGAAAGGACCATCCCAGGGCACCTCTCTCAGCCAGCCTTTGTTTCCCCTTCCCGGATGAGCCAAATAAGAGACAAAACTGAAGCCCACCCTGCTGGGCAAGTCAGTATTAGCTGGCTGTGAAGATGACCACAGGGTCTGGCAGATTGAAAGTCATGAGGGAGAGACAAAAGGCAGACAAACTGACTGGTGACCATGATGTCTCTCAGTCCCAAATTCCTCTTCAGTGGCACCATGAGCCATTGGAAAGGGTGTTTTACTTAGTGAAGCAGCTTTTTTTTTTTTTCCTCAAGGCAGAGCTCAGGTCTGCCCTAATTTAAGGAGGCGCTCTCAGAAAGGGACCAGCAGAGAGAGGGACAGCCCCTGCCCCATCTCACCTGGGCCCTCAGTCCCAGCCGCAGCTCAGGGCGGCCAGGGCTAGGCTTCTAGAGTTCAGCTCTATGCTGCGGGCACTACACACAGCCTGTCGCCCGAAGCCTCTAGTCCACTGCCCCCTGCAGAGGGAAGGTCTGCCCTAATCCCAGTCCAAAGCAGGGACACAGGTGGGAGGCCAAAGGTTCCATTGCAGGGCCTGGGGTGGCTGCTGCTGAGCAAGCAGAGAGCCTTTCCTGGAATGAGGGTTCAGATTGCGCCCAAGCCCTGCTACACAATTTGCAAGGCCTGGGGCAAAATGAAAGTGCAGGACCCCTTGTTTAAAATATTATTAAGAATTTCCAGATGATAGCAGTGCATTAGAGTGCAGGGCTTTTCTGAAACCCAGAGCCCTGTGCAACTGTAGAGGTCACCTACCTGTGAAACTAGCCCTGGCTGGACCCCTGATCTGCCAGTGTGTGTTCAGCTCATTCCCCAAGCTCCCATGCTCTCCCATGGGAGACAACTCCTCCAAACACTCCGAGGCAGAGGCCCACCCACAAGATGGGTCCCTGCCCTGCCTGCGCTTCAGGAATCTGGACCTCGGGGCTAATTAGCCAAGATATGACCTGCCCCCTGGTGTATCAGCCCCACCTGCACTGAGTGTCCCAGAAGCAGACACAGGCTTTATCAACAGCTGTATTTCCAGTCCCCAGCACACCGCCGCACACGCCCCACTCAATAAAAGGCAAATGAACTGGTCACCAACTGATGGTCCGCGAACCACTGGTGATCCATGAGATCCAAAAGGTTGGTGACCGCTGACTGAACTGAGGACTCTCCAGTGTCACCTGGGTTTCCTTCCTTGGCTGTCAGCTCCAGGTGAACAAAGCTCTCCTCCTCTTTCCCACCAATCCATTTCCATTTCTACTAATGCTGATTCCTCCCTCTTTCTTCAACCCACAGGCTCTCATCCCTTCCCCAGCAACCTGCTCTCCACCAGCCTGCACCTGTCTGCAACCCCCCTAACATACTGGCTTCTTCCCTCTGGTCCCTCTTGTCCCCACCCTCTTCTCCCACCAGGTAGGCAGATGAGATCTCTGCCTCTAAATCTATGGAATCCACATCAAGGTTTCCCTGTGTGGCTCAACTCCATCCCCCACCCCTCACCACTGAGACGGGCAACTTGGGTTTTGTGACTATAACGGTAGGTTGGGAGAAAGGGCACATCCAAGTGTCTGGCGCTGAACTCTGGGGATAGACTGGAGTGGGCAGGAAGGTCTGTGGATCAGCGAGAGGTGAGACGCCATGTGACCGGACAGCTTACCTCTTCTGTTGCAGCATGTGGGCCTCATCCAGCTGCTGATCCCAGTCTTTCTCTCTGAACATCCATGAGGTCAGAAGTTTCTGGAGGTGGGTCCAGGGCCCTTTCACCTTGGGTGGAGGAGTCCCCATGTCTTCTCCTTGCAGGCAGGTGATGGGGCGTGGTGAAGAGGCAGGTCCAAGACTCAGCAGCTACTGAGGAAGTGGCCAGGTTTGCTTGGGGGTTGGGAGTGAGAATGATTGTATCTCCCGTGCTATTTGTATGTGCAGCCTGTGGTTGTGGGGTGTGTGTGTATGCATGTGCACTGGTGACTGGCTGCCCTGTCACGAGAGAGCAGCTTTACCTGGAAGGGGAGGAGCTGTTTCTAGAGTGAACCTCTGAGACACAGAGCCTGCCCTATAGCCAGGAGGCGAGAGGGGTGGGAACTTTGGCAGTGGGTTGGGGCTGAGACCTGGACAGGTGAGGGGCGGGGCAGAGCACTCTGAATGGGGAGCAAGGTGAAAGACCTAGAAGCTGGCTCCCACAAGCAAGGTGAGCAGTCAGTGGGATGCAGGTGATCAGGAAATCATGTCCTCCAGCTGGGCTATCAGCCTGGTTTGAATCCTGGCTCTCTCAGCCCTTGCAAATCAGTTAGGTGAGCTTTCTGTGCCTCAGTCTGCTACTCTGTAAAATGGCGGGGAGCACCTCTGCTCTCTCATGGAAGCGGCTGTAAAGCATGATCCTAAGAACTCAAGGATGTTGATTCTCCTTCAGAGATGAGCTTAGAAGCCCCTGGGGCTGCTTCCCTGAGTGGTGGTCATCTCTGTCCTCAACCCTGCAGCCCTGACTCACAAAAGGGGTCCAGGCCACCCTCCTCTGTGAGAAACTCAGGGTGACTCCTCTTCTCTTCCAGTTACTTGGAGCCCCCATCAGAGGAGACCTTCAGAGGGCTTTGTGTTTTCACAGCAGGAAGCGAGGCAGGTGAAGGAGGTAGACCCACCCACCTTTGGGTCCCTCTCTGGGAATGAGACAGCAGGAGGAAAGAGTAAGCCAAACTGTCTGATAGGGCAGTTTCTATTTCTCCTCCTGATTGTTTTCAAAGCAGTATATACCCACGACTGAACTATAGTCATTCAATAGCCCTAAGAGGTAGGTGGGAATAGGAAAGGTCCTCTTTATTTCATAAGTGAGAAGACCAAGACGGAGCCCAGACGGGAAGTGTGAGTACCCACAGCAAGTAGCAAAACTGGAACTGGCTTTAAAGTTGAAACCTTAGCTCCAGATCACATGCCAGACCTTGTTGCTTCTTAGGAAACTTCTGCCTATAAAGATGTGAGAGATCTGAGTGGAGATAGTCAGGGGACCCTCCCCCTTGGGGGTCTCCAGGAGCAGGGAAATGCTCCCTTCTTTTGCGTAACAATGAAGGTGTTTTTTCTAGCAGTTGCAAGGTGGACAACACAACCTTTAGAGTAGGGCAGGAGTTGAAAGGAAAATAAAAAAGGCAAGAAAGAGTAGATGCCGGAGACAAGGAGAAACCATGCTCTCACCCTGGGGAGGGGGAGGTGCGGGCTGGTTAAGGGGAGGGAGTCACCTTGTGGGACATTTTTCTGCTGCGCTGGGGGTTAGGCAGGGTGAGGTGGTAATAGCCTCTGAAGCCTTGGGATTAGTCTAAGGAGATGGAGACAGCGATAAGGTTGAGGTGGGGGTTGTAGATGAGCTGATAAGCAGGGGCAGGCACAGGAAAGCAGCACCCAGCCTATAAAGCTAATCTTGGAGGGGGTGGGAGAGGGCAGGCCCGGTCAGAGCCGCATGGAGCAGGTGCACAGGGTCTCTCACCAAGGGCAGTGTCCTTGGGTCAGTGAGGAGAAAGGGAGGCAGGCTCTTCACTTTCTCACTTGCCCTTCTGCGCCTGCACTGTGCTCTCCAGTGGGAGGGGCAGGTACCAGCAGCCTGAGGGAACCAGGTTGTCCTGAGGCAAGATGTAAAGAAGCTAGGAAAATTCCTTGGCAAGTGGAGTAGGGAAACTGAGATAGATAATTAAACAGCAGTTTGCAGCCATCTAGTAAATCCTATCTTCTCTAAACCAAGGATACTTAGAAGTAAATGGTTTGGTCCTGGCTGCTGTGGCTCAGTTGGTTGGGTGTCATCCCATGCACCAAAAGGTTGCTGGTTTGATTTCTGGTCAGGGCAGCCGATCAATGTTTTGCTCTCATATCAATGTTTCTCTCTTTTTCCCTATCCCTTCCTCTCTCTCTAAAAACCAATAAAAAAATCTTAAAAAAAAAAAAAAGAGTAAATGGTTTGCACTTCTCCCCAACCAGAGCTTAAATCACTCTACTCGGGGATACAGATAACAGAAATCCAATGAGAGCCATTTGTCAACCACACCCAAGGACAGATGAATTTAAGGGAATAAATCTCATTTTGGAACATCAGCATAGAACTGATGAATATTCTATTGAGATCCTCCACTACGACCTTCCCTAAACTCCCACTCTTTAAAACCCCTCAAAACGAAGGTCCCAGTTCTTGCTCTCTCCCAGGAACACACCCACACCTTTTCCCTCCCTTCCCTCTCTTCTTTCCCCACAGGTGTTCATTGCCTAAACTAAGAGACCCCATGAGGCTTGCAACCAGGGAAGCCATGGGCAGTAGCAGCTCCTCCTGGGTTAGCCCTCTGACCCTGTCCTCAAGGCCCCCTTTCTCTGACTTCCCAGTGAGTGAAAGCGGCCCCACCTAGGCTAATGTTTCCCACCTAGGCCCGCTCCTGTCACTTCTTCTATGCTAAGCCCTTCTTGTGTTTCACTGTCCTGAGCTTTAATAGCATACTTTCAAAAATCACCTGGACTCCTGTTGTGGAATCTTCCCTGCACCAAGTCAAGAGTCCACACACTACCAGCCGGCCCTAGGCAGACCTGCTCCAGGCCAGGTCCCCTTTCCAGTAACAGTCCCACCTGTCCCCGGGGTAGACTAGAGATTTGGAAACTGTTTTCTAATCTTTAAGGAGTTCTCTCTTCTCTTTTCCAGCTTTCTTCCCCACTACTCCTTCACCTCTGTCATCTACCATATCACTACACTTTCTGTCCCTTTTCTCCTCTCATTCTTCTGCATGCTTTCTCAGCTTTCTGGGGCCAAAGACACCCACAGCCTCTCTCCCTCAGGCGGCAGCTTCAACCCTATGATGATGCCTCGATGTCCATCGTGACTCTGTAATGCCTTCCAGGTGCCCAGGAGGAGCAGGTAAGAGCAATGTCAGGGCCCAGAGCCGGTTGGTACCAAAGCAGCCAACCCCTTATTCTGATGCAATAAGGAGGACCACACATGATACCTGGATTTTAATTGATAGGAAATATACTCCTACCCACATGCCCACAGCCACATAGGGAAAGGATTTGAATACCATACTTGAAAACATTAATAGTGATGCCCACTGGAGGGTGGAACTATTTTCCCTTTTTGTTTTTCATATTTCTTAAATAGTTCTTATTAAGAAAACAAAATTTAAGGGATTCTTGGTTCCTTCAAGGATATATTCTTTTCAGATGGGAAGCTGGGAAGGAGGGTGGTCATTATAACCAGATTCTTTCCACTCCTTCCTCTTCTGCGAGACGCTCTCCACCACAGCTTCCTTCCCCATTTATGCTCACGAGCTGGGGATAGCTTCTTTTTTGGCCAGGAACCAAGAGGCTCCGTCCTCCAAATAGCCAGGAGGACATTAGTGATTTTTTTTTTTACCCAAGCATCGTTCCCTGGACCTGCAAGTCAATGAGTTCAAGGTAGGAATGAGCAGGGTCACCTGCTTACTTTAATCTTTCCACCCCCACTGTCAAGTTACCTCCTGTACCATTCCTCAGTCACCGAGTCACCTGGCTTGGATCACCAGGAAGTACATGAAGTAGGCAATATGGGTAACATCTGTAGAAAGAAATTTGAACATGCAATCCCCTCTCCCAGAAAGGTGCGTGCTTCTGCACACATCCTTACCCCTGCATTTGGTGGTTCATTCAGATGTGGAATGCATGGGCACCAGGAGTGATGTGGGCTCATTGGGATAGATCAAATGTGTCTAGAATCTTCTCCCACTCATCCCCATCTGCGTGCCTCTCCTGTATCTCATGACCTATATCTGTTCTGGTTTTCAGAACAGCCCTCCATACTGTCTCCCCCATCTTACCCCACCCCGCTCCACCCCACCCCAACTCACCCTTAACCATCGTCTCTGTCCCAAGAAGCAGATGAAAATTAGCCACAGCCAGTTACTGCCAACAGGCATGTGCTCACCAGGTTCAAGGGCAGGGTGGGCAGTGGGCTGCTGAGGCAGGTTTCTTGAGATCTGTTAGGTGGGCTCCTTGTCTCTCTGCCACATTGCTTCTTCTCTGAGGACTCTACCTCCTTCTACCAAGTAAGAAGTTTAGTGAATGAGCCTCTAACAAAGTTTTCTCTGTGACTAAAAGTACAAGAGGATGTACAATGAGAGAAAGGGCTGTTCCAGTCTATCAGTACAAGAGGGCAAAGTCTAGGCATGAGGACAGTTAGGGGAGGAGGAGGAAGGAGAGAATAGGTTCGACTTAGGCCCAAGACACCCTGCATTCTGTCTGTCCTATTTCCCTCTGTGTCTGTCTCTCTTTCTTTTTCTTTCTGTCTCTCTCTCTCTCTCTTACACACACACACACACACACACACACACACACACACACACAGCCCAGATGGACCCTTTTTCCACCCTCTACTTCTCCCCCTCCACTTCTCTCATTTTCAATGGACCTGAGTTTTAAGTACAGCCCAGAACTTGAGGATCCTTATTTCAGGCATCTGGTCTCAGCCCATCCTATGCAAGCCACTTTCCTTTGAGAAAGGCTGCATGGAAGAGTGGGAAGCTGTGACATTTAGAATCAAAAGAATTAATCAACAATCCCACTCTGCCCCTTATTTTCTCTGTGATCGTGAGTGGGTGAGTCATTTTTTTTGTGAACCTCAGTAGCCTTATCTATAAAATGGGATGATGACACTATTCCTTTGAGACCTGGCTGCTGTAAGGATGTAATGGATGTGAAAGCAGTTCGCAAACTCTTAAGTCATCTGTATTGATCTCCATAGTCATGCTCGAAGGCTTGGTCGTCCCCTGCTGAATACTCTCCACTCTCTTGCTTAGTGATGGAACTCTCTAGTGAGCTGGAATGAGTCATCTCATGGCTGTGATATCACAGAGCTCATGAGGTCAGAGGTCCTATAGAAGGGAAGGGAATAAAACGGTGCTGGGAAGGGGTAAGGGGTGGGACAAGGACAGGGGAGGGAGGTGGCAGGGAGCCTGCTGGGCACTGGGAGTGGGGAAGGCCACAACAGTGGATGGGCAGACCCATGACTTCCCTGGGCTCCCAGCTCCTCAGAGCAGCATTACTGGCAGCCATCCTACTTCTGCTGTGGGTGAAGGGGGTGAAGCCTCAGGGAGGGAGCCCAGGCCCCAATGAGAGGAGTCAGAAAGAACAAATGCCCTCTAAAGGTAAGTAGAAAAGGAGGGCAACCTCAGGAGGCTAGGTTTGCAGGTCTGTTTGTAATCACTCCCAGATGACTTATCAGGCCAGAGAGAAATCTGAGATAGGTTTGGGTTGTGGGAGAATACCCAGGTCCCCTACTATTGTAGTGTGAGGGTGTCATGTGAAAGGGTCTCGAGCAGGGGAGAGCACTATTCAGGGGAATACTCCAGGCCAGTGGAAATTGCATGGAGCTTTCATGAGTATGAGCATACATGCATTTGTGTGGGAAGAGGATCTTTGGTTTTCATTCTTTTTAAGGTGGTCCCTCACTCCCAAATGATGTAACACTTTGGAGGACACAGCTGAGTTGGAAATGGGGTGTTTGTGCTCTTGGGCTGGAGCTGTGGTTTCACACAGACCAGAAGTGACCCCCAGATGGAGCATCACCTCTCCGGTCAAGGACAAGGATATGGATAACTGAGTTAAAAGTCCCAGGACCTAACTTTCCCCATATTCTCCAACTTCTTCCCCTTTCCTGTACAGGGACAGGTTAGGATTGGTGTTTCATTCCCTTCCCCCTCTTCCCTGTTCCAGACCAAAATCAAGAGCAGTTCGAAGAGTACTTTGTGGCCTCCTCAGTGGGTGAGATGTGGCAGGAGGTGAACATGGCCCAACAAGAGGATGAAAAGACATCGGAGATGGAGAACACAGCTGTTCGTGACCACCTATTCGACCTAGCCTTGTGCTTTAATGTGGCCAGTGTTTTGGTTTTTTTATAAGAGACATTGAAGATGAGGTGGCAGCCTTTTTCCTGGATGAGGACCTGGATATCTACCTCGGCTTCATGATAGCTTACTGACCCTTTCTCCCCTGGGCGTTAGGTCACTATTCCCAGGGAGACGTACACACAGTGTCCTGCCCCTTGTCTGCCCCTGCTATGAGCTCCATCCCTCAGGGCCCGATACACCAGACCCATGCTCTTCTCTCTTCCATGCCCCTACTGGCTTTGTTCAGCACAGCAGATTAGGGGGAGGAGATAGCTACAATAAAAGTAATAGCAATAAAATCCTGAAACAATTGGGGGCCAGATTCCTGAGACTTAACCAAAGCCCTCCTATCTCGAATTAGTCTGTTTAATCACCCAACATCTGACCTTTAGACCTACCAGTTCACCAATCATTGGTTCTTTCCTTTTCCCATGTCTGTGAACTCTGCTTCAAAGTTTCTCCTTTATCTTTTCTGACTTTTAGGCAGTGCAAATCAGGAAAGAGTCATTAAGAGACAGGCAGAAGCCAAGTGCCAGATTTTATTTTTGGAAAAGAAGAGAGGAGACATCACCCTGATTCCATGGATGGGGCAGGGAGATATTGATATATGTGCATTGAGGTCTCTTTGGTAGCCAGGTTACCAGAGTTGGCAGCGTTCTGAGGGGTTCAGGAGGGCACCACGTGGACAGTGGAAATGTCTAGCAAAAGCTGGAATGTTGCTGAGGGGCCCATGGACTCGAAGGGTGGGAGGGCTGTGAGTGTCCTGAGAATCCTGTGTGCTGAGCTTGCTACACATCACCTGGGAAGGAAGAGAGGTTCACAGAGGGTAAGGAGAAAAACAAGGTAGATAAGGGTCAGTAGGCAAGACCTAGTGACGAGGTGGTACAAGGAACAGCAGACAAAGGTCAAGAAGGGATGGGAATGACCAAGGGCCATGAGGAAAGAGGAAGAGCATTTTCCAGTTGTAGGTCATTTAACCTGGCACTAGGCATTCAGGGGAGGGCCCCAGCTGTGGAATCAGACCACTTGTACGTGACTGAGAGGTGGGGTCTATTGGAAGAACTCTGTGACAAGGTCTTTAGGTATATTGAGAAATTGGGGGCAACGTCTATTGAGGGAACACATGGTACTGAGGGCTCAAACTTAGGGGTGAGGTCTTTGAAGAGAAATGTAGTCTATAGACAGTTTGTTAAGATTTGTTTTTCATGGGTTTATATTTTCAGAAGAAGAAATAAGAGGGGGGAAAAGTTGAGCTCATCCCGGGAGGGATTTGAAAGTAGAGATTTTTTGTTAGTTTTTTGAAGGACATGCTAAATTTGGCAGAAGAATTTGTGATAACATGAAAGGATGGGCCCAAGGGGACATGTGTGAAAGAACATCTGTGGCAATGGTGGGAGCATTTGGGGAAATGCATATCAGGAGGTAGAGATTCTTTAAGCTTTACCAATAGGGTATTTATCTGATGTGGAGCAAGCCATGGTGGGAGATGGCGGCCACCTACCTGGGCATAGCTTCGGAAGAAGAGTTGCTGGGGGGTGAGGCCTAGGTTGGGCAGGGTGGTCTCCCCACGGTGCCATAATAGCATCTTGTTGTATGCCTAGATATGGAGGTGGGATGGAGAGTAACCCTTAGGCTCCAAACCTGTGCCATTTGGAAGTCTGATGCCCTATACACAAACCCCCAAACCAGTTCATGGTCCCCTTTCCCAAGTTTTGCACAGACACACAGGTCTGAGCCAGGAGAAATGTACTTGTGAGAAAATGTATAGTTATCCTAGAAAAGAGGGAATCTATTAGGTAGGAGGGGGATCCCCAAGTGGCCACTGTTCAGTGGGTGTATGATGGGCAGAAAGCTTTGCAACTATGTCTGCATGAGGGATGTCTGTTTTGCTAGTGAAAAGAGATTCTGACCTTTGGGATGTGAATTACCTGCAGTGCCATTGCCAACGCCCCCATGTCTGCAGCATTCTCCAGTACCCTGTGGGAGCTATTGAAGGAAGTTACACCGTATAATGGAAAGGCAGCATAGTGGCGCTCCAGACACAGCAGCGCCCCCTCTAGGGCATGGGTATCACAGGCTGGGCAGCCCCCAGGGAGTACTGTTGAAAATAGGGCAAGAGAATAGAATGTTGAGGCATGGTGCAGGGGTGAGGACATGGGGGTACCACAGGCTGGGCTGGCTCCCAGGAGTATTGCAAAGGCTCAGGACTATCCCACCCAGAGCCCTCACATACCCTCCCTTTCTCCTCCTCTAGGCCTCTTTTGGAGCCTTCACCTGGGTTCTCAATGACCCCACCTCCCAATGGCCCACTGATACCCACAGAGCTGGTCAAAGATGTGCAACAGCTCCCGGGCCATGATGCTGCCAGCAGCGCCAAAGTTCACGGCCCTAAAGAGACAGGACTTATCTTATCCCCAGAATCCTTTGACATTTTTAACCCTAATCCTCCAACCACAAGTCCCATCCATTGCCACCCCCCACCCCAACCCCCCACAGCTGCCCATCACTTTTAGGAAACTTCCTGCCCACACTCATGGAATGGCCCTTACCTGGGGTAGGCAGGATGGAAGAATGGTGGTTGGAGGAGTCCAGCTGGGAAGACCACTACATGGTCAGTTATTGAATAGTAAGCATCGACCCTCCAGGGGGACACCTGCCACCTGTGGGATGAGCACATATGAATACCAGCTCCATCAAGACATATGTAGTTGCCCCCAACTACTGTCACTGTTCCTGTTTCCCTGAGGCCCTAGCTTGCTCTCTTGCTAATCATGGATGTCTATCTCTGGGATGCAGTGTCTGTATCTACTTTGCTCTCATACCTGTGGTGGAGAAAAGGCTGCAAGGAGCTATGGACAATTCTAGCTTGGCGGGATCGAATACCACTCAGGAAGGACTGCAGGAAGCTGGGTCCGAGGTGTACCTGGGAGGAGCCAAGAGGTGACGAGTGTACATCCACACTGAAATACCCTGATGGCTACATTTGAACCCAGACAGATTAGCCCTACACACAGACATCCCCAGTACAGTGGAAACCAGTGCACCACCACCACACCACACATGGGCTAGACAGGCTTCACATGTGTCGGCACACAGATAAACACCCTCAGGCAAGTCACAAGAATGCACATGTGCACATGTGCACACACACATTATGACCTGAAAAGGTTCCATTCATCTGCTGGCAAGACCCACAGTATCTTGCCCATAAAGTCCAGCCTGCAGGAGGGCACGAAGGGATTGGTTCAGATCACCCAAGGAAAATAGATTATCTGCCATTTGGGTGGGTCAGGGGGTGAAGAAGTTGAAGACTAAGGCGGAGCTGTCAAGGGCAGGAACCCACATCACTGTATTTCTGTCTGGCCAGCGCTGGTTCCCATTCTGGGCCCCCCATCTTCACCTGCAGCTGGGTGACCTGGGGAGAGACACAGGTAGAAGGAACCTAGCTACCCTGAGCTATCAAAGGGAAGTTCTCCTGCTCATTGCCCTGTTCCCACCTTCCCTGTTGTCACTAGGGTATGGGTACCACATGTTGGTGTACCCTTGTGCCTTGGGTGCTCTCCTCCTGCCTCTGTGATCTCTTGATCCAATACTCAATCCCACCCCCCAGCCCTGCACATAATTAACCTGTCTCTTTCCCCTGGCCTCACCCTGTCCTGGGCCTTTTTCCGGGTTTCCTCATCCATCCAGGGAACCCTTCTGAGGCGGGTGATGAGGGCATCCTTGATGGCAGTGAATAAGTCCATGGCCTGTGGGTGTGAGGGGGCAGGGACAGAGAAACAGGATGAGGACCAGTCTTGGTCTTGGGCCTTGGCCCTGAGGAGCTGCCAGAGAAAGGGGAATATATCAGGAAGAGAGTAGAAAGTGGTATTCCCTAGTGGCCAAAAACCCAGAAAGATCTGTGGAGACAGAAAGGGAAAGTGGGAGCTGGCCACTCCTGAGGGTCGACAGGGGAGACTATGTCTTTTTGTGGGGAGAGTTCCCCCTGCCAAAGGAGGGAGACCCCATCCTTACTCTGGGCCAGGCAATCCACTCAGAAAGTAGAGGGAGAATGAGGACTATCTCTGTTCTCAAGGACTCTTGTCCTCACACACACACCCCTTTTTTTCCTCACACCTTCTTTCTTAAGGCATGCTTTTCCTCTTTCCATCTTCCTGGGGGCTTCAGCATCCCAACAAGTTGAAGTCGCCCTAGCTTTACAACCTGATTATAGAGTTATTGCCATTTACCATCTCATGTATATCTTTTCTTAATGAAGGAAAATGGACGACAGTATCGGAACCTGAGTTCAAGTCCTGACTCTGTTGTTTGGTAGCTTGGGAAAGCCTTTCTGTGCTTCAGTTCTTAAAGTAACAGAATGATGCTTGTACTTAAAGTAGTTCAAAGGAAGTTCTTACAAGAGTACCAGGCACATGATAGGCACTCAAAAAGTATTCAGTAGTTATTTATTTTCACTTCTAGAGATTGTATCAATCCATTCTCATGTCATTTCACCTGTTGTTAAAAAATCATAAACAAGGAGTAGCCTTAGAGGTCATGGAGTTCAGTTTTCTCATTTTCTGGTTGAGGAAACACAAGAGCAGGAAAGTTGGGTGACTTGTTCGAGTTAGTGCATGTTGTGTACCCTTTATGTCTCATAGCTAAACTATGCAAACCCTGGGGACATAGCACGAGGCATTCTCTCTCTGATATATGTGGACAGTGGGTTCTCTCTCTGTGACTGCCTGACTCCTTAAATACACAAACCATAGAGAAGGACACAGTCAATAGAAATAGGAGAGGATATGTTGGGTGGGGAGGGGTGGAGGGACATAGGCTGGGGAAGAGCCCTCACATACAGCACTTCGGGTGCTTGGGCTGAAGGCCTCACGAACAAACAAGGCTGCCAGGGTAGGCTCAAAGAAGTCTCCAGTATCCTCCACGCACTTCATCCATCGAGGGTGGGCGGGCTACAGAGACAAAGTTAGAATGAGAGGTTCCCATCCAGGGTCTTCCTCGTCTGTTTTCCCAAGCCAATCTTGTCTAGTCCTCTTCCCAACAGAGACTGTACTCTTTCTGAACATTCTGGGTTTGTCTCACTTTATTCTGTTATGCCTTTTGGTGGTATACATGGGTTCATTGCTGTTTAGCTAACCCAGGCTTAATTCTCCAAGATTAATCTCAGAAGCCTGGGTTGGGCAAATCATCTTGTTTATTGCCTACTGAATTTGAAAGCAAGGCCTCTGGGAGGTATCCTTATGAATAATGGAAAGGCTCCTGGAAAGGAGAGGACTAGATACCAAACCTCTCAGGTCCCTTGGCCATCCTGTCCCCACCTACCACAGGCACTGCTCTGGAAACCCAACAATGACTCCCCTTCCCACATTTCTTTGCTTAAAATGCAAATTAGAGGTCATTTCTCCCTCCCATCCACAACCCTCCCCACTCTCCAAATGGTTATCATGAATCATATGGCAAGATCTTGTCTTATAAAGAAGAAAATCATCAGAGTAAAATTATTGGGGTTCAGATGCCATACTATTGCCTGGTAGGAGAACAGTACTGAAGAGAAGATTAAAGATGTGAGTTCAGAAAGCTAAGAAACCTGCAGCCAAAGCCACATAAAATGAAGATAAAATAGGATGAGATAGGGGACATCTTCAACCTCAAAGGCAGAGAGATGGTTAGACAAAAACTCAAGAGACCTTTGGAAGCTGGGTTGATTTTTAACAGTAGGACAGAAAGAATAAGAAAAAGAGTGATGCTGGGGAGGTTTTGATGGTGGGCTTGAATGGTTTTGAAAAAGTTGACCAAGAGGAAGGCCCAGAGATGACTTAGGGCAGACTGCGAAACGCGGCCAATGGCCTAAGGGAAAGCTGAGATGGGACTTTGAAAAACCAGCTAATATACTAATTTAAGCGGGGTGAAGTCACAAGATTTCATTCCTGTAACTTATTTACTCCCCTTAAATTTCCTCTTAGGCTGCCTCTAAGCTCTCTGGCCCTAAGACTGGAGAGAGTTTATGGGGCTCCCACAAAAGAAGGACCAGAAAAAGAAAGCCAGTATTGTCTTCAGTGAAGAAGAAAGTCTTGAGCCTGGCTGTTAGGACATTTATCATTTTTGAGGTGGCTCCAGACCTGGTTGCCCACATTGTGTATTCTTGTCCCCTCGCTATGAGACCTGCTAAGGACCTTGTGAGGAGAAGGCACTCAGACACTTTCTCTAGTGTATTAGTTGGAGTGCTGAAACACAAATTTGAAAAGCAAACACAAGTGGAAAGGAAACCTGGGTCTGATAGTGAAATGACTGGGTCAAGTGCAGGCTCTTCTGGCCATCTTCAAGGACCATCCCCCTCAGGCCTCCCTATGTCAAGCTTTGTTTGGAGTGACAGCTGGCACAGCAGCCAACAGCACTGGCCTTGTGCTTGGTGGTGCCTCCCCTTTTCATATCTCCTGGTTCTTGACTTATTCCCTGATCCCTTTCTCTGGTGCCTGCTCCTTTCTCTAACAGCCTTTGCCTGCTCCATGCCTGTCTCCATATCCTGGGCCATGGCAGGCCTGACCTGATTCCTGGAGAGTATAGATGCCACCTCAGACTACCCATTGCTCACCCCTGTGCAACTCTGGGAATCATTAAACTGACCACTTTTTAACACTTGGAAAATAATGTGCAGTGACTAAGGGCTAACGTAGGATCACTGAGCACAAACAAGGTCAAAATAATAGGGATTTCTGTGGTTAACAGGAATCACGCGAGGACATACTTCAAACCAGGAGTCACAAACTCAAATAGGGGCCATGAGGCGACATAACTGAGAGAAGCTATCCAACATCAGAACCACAGGACATGGAGGGGCGATGGCAAATAGGAGAGAACACATCCAGTCTGGGCTGAACTACAGTCAGCTGTTGCCCTGGAGAAGGCAAGCCCAGCAATACACAAACTTCATGTTTACAACAAAGGGCTAAAAATCAGATTACTGGCATGCCATCTCCTAATTTTTGAATGTTGATGATGAATTAAAGGTCTATAAAAAGCTTTAAAGACCAACAAAACACATTGATAGGTTAGATGCATCCTCTAGGAACGCCTCAATACCTCTTCCACACAGAGAATTCAGTATTTACTAAATGTTGATGTTTAACTTAAATCTTGGTACTTCAGATACACCAGCTATAAAAGTGAGAATGGCTATCTGTTCCAAGTTTATTACAGAGTTGTTTAAAAGATGAAGTGAAAGAATCCATTGAAAACACTCTGTAAATTCTAAGCTGTTGCCCTACTAGCATTATTTTGATTTCAAGGAGGCAGGCATTTGGTAAAACCACAAATTAAATCCTTGAGAATTAGATTGGAGAAATCTATGTTGGATGATTTGAGTGGATTCTCAGCTGGCTGAACTATAACAAAACATTGAAAATTAATGACTCCAAGTTTGTATGAGCTTCCCTGACCAGGACTACTGAAAAATCTTTCTTCATCCATTAGAATATAAGTGTCTGAGGGCAGAGATTCTTGTCTCTTTTGTTCACTGCAGTCTAAAGTTCCTAGAGAAGGGTCTTGTACCTAGCAGGTGCTCAATAAATATTTGCCGCGTAAATGAATGGATGGATCTATAGCCAGGTCTTCAACAGCCTGACCCAATGCTCTTTCTTTTTCAAGATCTTAACAGTAATCTAGATGAAGATAGACTATAGAATGCAAATGACCCAAGGTGGGGGGGAAAGAAGGTAATATAATGAATGATTGGGAAAAAAAGGATGAAATTACCTGAGTACATTGGGAAGCTGGGCTGAATATAAACAGTTCACATTTACAGGTACAAATGTAAAGTCCTACTTTTACTTCCCCAAATTCAGCTTCTCAAATATAATAAAACCTGGATTAATAGCCATTTTTTGACTATATATTCAAAATTCATCAACAAAATATGTTCATATAATGAGACCTAGCAGTCTTTCTAAATAAGGACACTATAAAATAGAATGCATTCAGAGGAATATAGTCAGAAATTTGTACTTAATAACCATAGAACAGAATCATAAATCAGGTCAAATTAAGGCTTAAATCTTGGTAGTGTCTTTGACTTATACCACACATTTGTCAGGAAACCCTGTTGCTTAATTTCAAATTACATTCTTTCAAAAGAGGGGTGGGAAACATCTGGCAAGTGAAATCATTTGGTCTGGCCCTGCCAAGGGATTAGGAGTGAGTTAATTAAATGTTTGACCAAATATAGAAGGCTACTTTTTTTCCCCTTCCTTTTTAGTTTTAAAAAAAAATTAAGGCTAATTTTTAAGTTGGTAATTTTGTATGGCCCATGAATGATGTTATAAATATCCAAATGGCCCTTGGCAGAAAAAAAGGTTCCTCACCCCTGTTTTAAAACATAAAACAAATAAATCCTATAGGCCCCCTTTTCACGCAGAGAAAAGCCAAAGTCTCTACAGTGACCTACCAGGCCCTATATGCTCTCTGAACTCCTCCCTACTGTTATCTCATTTGCATTCTCTGTTTCAGTTGCACTGGCTCCTTGCTGATCCTCAAACTCTTGGGCATGCTTCCCAAGCAGCAGGCATAGCCCAGCCTGCTTTTCTCAGCCAGAGCCACCAGGAGGATCTGTCGTATTATACCACATTTTAGCCAGCCTATCCCATGCATTGTCTCAATGAAATAATAGTCCTTTCTTTGCCAGAAAACTTCAGTTCTCTAGACCCTATTTCTATCCTTCCTCTTGTGTGGAGATCTCACTCTTCTGTCAAACCAACCCAGGTCTCTCCCTGTTGGGAACTCCAGGAGTATCTGTTGTCTAAACCAGAGTTTCCTTGGAATGAAACTACGTCCTTTCATTTATTTGTTGTACAAGAACAGAGTTAAGTGGTTGCAACACAGACCTTATGGACCACAAAGCCAAAAATTTTACTCTCTTGACCTTTATAGAAAGAACCCATTTTCTGTACCACCCACTTATTTCTCAATTCTGCACAGTATGTGGTTAAAAACATGGCCCTATGAGCCAAGCACATTGTTTTGGTGTCTGTTCCTTTATTTATGAGCTGTGTGGTCTTATAAAAGGTATTTGTTCTTTCTGAGGTCCTCTGAGTGTTTCTGGGAGGATTAAATAAAACAATTTATGCTAAAAGTTGCATGCAATGAAACTACAAAACAGTAGGTACACACTGTGTTCAGCTGTTATTATTATGTGTCATAATTGGTACTGTTGCTTCCCCAAAGCTACACAACCATTTGTTGGTAGAGCTTCATTCAGCTTTCAGCCCCCAAACAACTATATACCAGAAGGAACCTACTTGGGGTCTTAAGTGAAAGTACTAAGAAGAAGAGTTTTTGTTTTGTTTCTGTTTTGTGTTTTGTTTTGTTGTTTTTAGCACAATGATTAATCACAGAAACTCTGGAGTCAGACTGATAGAGTTCAAATCCTAGCTCTATCGACTTACTCAGTGTACTACCTTGATCAAGTTTATTTTGTGCCTAGATTTCCCTGTCTATAAAACAGAGACGAAATGGTGCATCTAACTCATGGAAAACTTGTGAAGATTAAACCAGCTCATATATCTAAAGGATTTAGAAAAATGTCTAGCACATTTATAAATTCTCAATAAACAATAAATATACTCCAGTACCATGTGCATACATCTTCCCTCTTTGAATTCCACAGGTATTTCAGGTTGCCAAAGCAGTGATTTTCTTCAAGGCAGAGAAATGGTTCATAAATTACTAAGAAAAACCCCACAAAAGTGCAGTAATTTTCAAGACTAAACTGAGGCCTTTGCAGAGGTTAAGGTGTCTCTAACATACTAGATACCTCCACTTGCATTTGGATGTGTCCAATCCAGATTTCAAAGTTATCTGTAAAGAAGTGTCTCCACATCTTATTTAACACAGTAGACTTTGATTAGTGAAGTGTGTTTGCTATGCAGTCCCTTCCTCAGATACATCAGGATTTGCACCAAGAAGCCCATAGTGTGACCCAATAGATACCACTGGATGTCAGAGATTAATTATTTGTGAAGAATATGAGCACCAAACACTAGAATCACCAGGCAAAGGAAAAGCCACTACTAGCTACATCTGTCTCTCATCCCGTCCTCAAGTCACAGAGTTCAGGATAGTTAGGAAAATAGTTTAAGGGTCATGACAAAGGAAAAGCAGTTCTTGATAATTTTAGAGCTCTATATTCAAACTTTAATACTCAGCAAAAGGCCATAGGCATAGACATAGCCAGATGTGCCTAAAAGGTCTGTTACTTGGTACCTCAATTCTCAAGGTAAGCCTTGCATGCCAAACCTATCTGCTTCCATGGAAAGCCCAGACATTGAGAGGCATCTACTCTTATGTCCCCTACCTGAGAGGAATAGGCCAGAATTTACCCCTCAAAATGACAGATGCTCCTTTAGCCCCCATTCTGGGACAATTTATGCCCTCCTGTCCTCACCACAGGTGGCCGTTCCGTCAGCTCCCACAGTTTCTGGTTCAGGGATCTGTGTGCCTCCTCGAATTTACTGTCCAGGGCTGGAGAAAGGGTCCCCACCAGCCCAAAGATCATGTGGCTCTGCAGAAAGTCCCTGTGGAGAGAAAAGAGACCCACACACTTCATGGCTCTGGTGACCCCTCATGCAAAGTCGTCCCTTGCATAAGTCACCTGGATCCTGGGAGAAGCCTCTTCCCTCTGTATTTATAGAGAAGAACTGTTTGACAGTGAAAGAGTGAAGGAGCGATTTTCTCGGTTTGGGTTGGAGTGGGGTTGAAGAATGATGAAACAAAGAACTAGATGAAGAGGCAGACTTCTCAAGTCACAGGGAGAGAAAGATCTGGACTAGATGAAGACTGGACTTAGATTTCACAAAACTGATTCATCTACTTCTATGACCAAGATCTCTCTCATCTTAAGATGTATCTTCTAAGCACAACAAAGCTGGGATCAGGGACCTTTAGTTGCCCTGATGGCAACTCTCTTACAGGTTTGATTTGTGCCTTTACGTAAATCTGCTCATACCCACATGAATGCTTGTCTGTTTCCCTCAGAAAGCATCTCTAGATGTTGCTGCCACTGAGTTACTATGAAGAAGGGCCCAAATCCTTGGAAGAAGCCCCTTTAGTTGGTGGCCACACAAGTATCAGGGATGGAGGAAGGCCCAACACAGAGCCTCACCTTCATGTCCCCCACCTTCTTCGACTTCCTGATCTTTCCCATAAGGCCTCCACATATGAGAAATGGCCTCTGCCTCAGCTTTTCCCCCAGAACAGCCCAACCATTATCTCCTCCATCCAATCCTCTCATATGCCTCCTCCTCCCACCCACACTCATCAGCAACTGATGAGACACATGGCCAAGCTAACCCCATGACTTGCCTTCCAAAATCTCCTACAACTCAGAGGCTCTTCACAGGCTTGGTTCTACTCCAGCAAATATTGTGTCTTGCCAGACACTGATATCCCTCATTTCATGTGTGTTTTTCCTTCCCCAAGCCTCTCGTCTTTCCTCCATTTTATCTTGGGCTGTCAACCCCAACCCTTCTCTGTCCCATGTGTCTGTGAATCCCTCCCATCTTCCTGGGAGGCTCTTACCAGCCTTCATTCTCCAAGTCACCTGTGTTCCTTAGACCTCTGGGTTTTCAGACTCTTTCCTCTGCCCTGTACCTCCCTGATCCCACCTGGAGCAAACCTGTGGCTCAACAGCTGTTTTTCCACCAGTTGTGACATGTCTTTCAAATAATCCAGGTCATGTACCACGATGGTCTGGGAGGGGCTCAGGGACATTGGTGTGAATGTTGCTTGGAGGCAGGACAACCAGTCGATGGCAGGGGCCATTTCCTTAGAAGAGGGACACAAAGGCTGAGGGGAACAGAAAAGGAGGAGAGAAGGAAGAAGCATTTCCCCACCTTCAGGGTTTGAGGGGGATTGGGGAGGGGAATGGTTAGGGGAAAGGATGGAGCCAAAAATGTTAGAGATGGAAAGGAATTCAGGGAATGATGAGAAAGAAGGAGGTCAAGGAAGTTTGAAAGAAAGGACCTTATACCCATCCTCCTCCAGTCCCCGGTTCAAGGCACCTGCAGTTGGTCTATAGTGATGAGCTGGAAGAGCTTCCCCTGTGCCTGCTGCCGCCCCAGGGGCCTCAGAAACTGGAACAGTTGTGAGGTAATGGAGATGGACAAGAAGGCATGTTCTTGCACCTTGTCTGGGTCTCCTCCCAGCAAGGTTCCCAGCTGATTCAGGTAAGTCAAGTATTCCCGCACGATCTGGGGGAGGGGTAACCTCAGTCACAGGCACTAGTGGCCCCTGTCTTTCTCCTAGAGTCAAAGATCAAAACCTTTGTCCACCGCTCCATCTTACCTGGGCATAGATCTTCTGTTCCTGCTCTTGCTTGAGGGGGATGTCAAACTCTGGCTGGTCTATCTGGACACAAGAGAGACTGGAGAGAAAGGGGTAGTGTGGAGGAAGAAGAGGACAGGTGTGGGGAGATGGGGACTGTGCCATGGAAGACAGCCTCAGGAGATGGAATGAAGAGGGCACAGAGAAGGAGTGAGAATACAAAGAAAGGAAAGAACTGGGTGCAAGGGGATGGAGGAAATGTGAAGAGAAGGTGGGTATTTCAATCAGTTTTGGGGGTTCTCAGCGAGAGAAGCATGATAATCGTCTCCTGAAAGAAACCGTGTCTGTGCTAGGGCCAGGCCTAGAGTATAAGAGTGAGATACCATCTCAAATGCAAACTTTAAGAGGTAATAAAACTCAGTAATCAAGGTAACTAATAGCCTAATTGATATTTTTAAAAATCAAAATGAATGCTAAAAATCCATGCTGAGTAAAATAACAAGGCTTTGTTCACCATAGATTTTCTCCCCCAAAATGAGGGGAGAATATGAGCTGAGCCCTGAAGCGTGGTTGATTCAAATGTATTTTTTTATTCACTTTTTTAAAAAAATGTAGATATTTTCAAAAAAGTCTACAGTAGAGTTTTAATCTATTTTGGAAAAAATGTTTTGTTTTTCAAAAAATCCACAATGAAAAAAAATTGATATTTTGTTTATTGTGGATTTTTCCATTGACTTTCATTTTTTTAAAAAATTTCATTAAATATTATTTATCTTGACTATTGAGTTTTAGGGACTCTTTTAAATTTTGCACACTAGCCAAGTGGCTTGCTCACCTCCCTTGCCTCATCTTGGTTCTGGCACTGGCATGTCCTTGATTCTATTCTGGATTATTTCTCCTACACTTCCCTTGTTTTTTTCCAACTTCAATATCCCACTCCCACCTTGAGCTATCTACATTTCCCTGACCTTGAAAAAACTTTCACCTGACTCCTTTGTCATATTTTATGTCCAAGCTAAAGAACTAAGTCATCTATACCCCTGCTTCAGCTTCCTTATCTTCCTCCTACACTCTGTATGACCTGTGGCCATTTTCATAACCCTTTCTGATGTTATCTCTAGGAGGTTTCCAAGGCTGCCTTCTCATTCCTTATTCTCTGAGCTCAGAAATCTTAGAATCAAAAATGACCCCTCTCTCCTGAAACTGCCTCCTCCCATGTCCTATATGGCTCACTTTGTGGCTAGTCTGACTCCCACCGCGCTGCCTATTCTTGCTCCTCTCTGCCTCCACCCCCTCATTGGAGTGCTCCCCCAGTCTATTCTTTCTACTCATTCTGCTCCCCAGAGTCCATCCAGTCTCAAGTTGACAGTAACCACCTCTTTCCATTCATACAAAATCAAAACTGGGGGGTCACTTTGCAACTCCTCCATTTCCTTCATGTACGTTCAATTAGTCATCAAGTCCTCTGGACCATGACCACAAGGATAGAGTCACCTAAACCCTCACATCTGGGCTTTCCTTTCCATTTCTACCATAAGCATTTTAGCTCGGAACCTCAAAATTGCTCATCTCAATTCCTCAGCACGTCTAGGTTGACCTCCCAAACTGCTGACTCTACTTAAGTTCACTGTACAACCATTGTATTTGAAAGATTTCAGTTGCAATTTTTTTCTATTATGTCAAAAGTTATCACCTCGATCTGGCTTCTTAGGTATGGAATAATCAGTTCAACCTCATGTCTTCAGGCTTATTTTTACCTCTGATGGCACCTCACCGCATAGCCTCTGTTCACCCACCCCACCGAGGAGTCACACCATCCCAGGCTTTTCTCTTAGTTCAGGGCTTCCCCTAAAAAGCCTCTTAGGTGAAGCTAAAAGGCTCTTTTCATGTCCTTTTGCTTCACCTTTACCTCTATGAATCAACCACACTCCAGGGCTCAGCCCATATTCTCCCCTCTCTGATTCTTCCTTAACCATTTCAGATTTTAACTAATCCCCCAAGTTCATTAAACTTCTGAGCACACCCTTTGGAACTAAAGTCAGAATACCATATACTGACTGTCAGTTTTTCTTGTGTATTTATCTTTTATAAACTTGTGAAGTTTTTGAGAATGGGGTCAAATATATAGCATCACATTACCTGCCACAATACAGATGCCTCCAGTGTTTTTATTTATTTATTGCTCAACAAACACCTGGTGTGGGCCTGGCTTTGTGCTAGGTCCTGAGAATCACAGGTGAATAAGGTGTGGCCCTGTTTTTAAAAGGCTTACACCCTTCAGCACAGTGTTAAGTGCTGAGGGCATAGAAAAGGGGAGGGTGAATGGGTTCTCTATCTCGAGCCAGGATGTCAGTGAAGAGATAATAATGTAAGCCAAAATTTGACAAATATGTACATTTTCCAGGCTGAGCATGGGGAGTTGGGGAGTAGTGTTGTAGGTAAAGGAAGTCATATATATAATGGACTGAGGAGCGGTAAGTGAGTGAGCATGGCTTGGAATTTAAGGGGCAGAAGGGATGTGGCAGGAGATAAAGCTGGAGAAGTCTGTAGGGATCAGACTAAAAAGGCTTGCAAGGTTTTGCTAAAGATTAAGAACTAGATGACCTGGTGAGTCAGGGGCATTTAAGCAGAGATATTAGCACAATTACCTCTTGATGTAAATAAGAAAAGGGTGATAATGGAGATAGGGGTCTAGTTAAGAGGCTCCGGGGTAATCAGATCAGCAATAAGGAAGACCACAACTACTTATGTCTTCCCTGGACTGGCCTTGCTACTCTTTTCCCTAATCTTGCCTAGAGTCCCTAACTCTCACAAGAATAATTTTCTATAAAGATAGGTCTTTCCCCTACATTGCACATTTATCCTTTCTCCTGAAACCTGCAACCTTCCTCTAAGAAACAAGAAGCTAGAACTCTAGGCAGGCCCAGGTCTCGCTGTGTTTTTGCCAGTACATCCCTCACCTGGATGACTGGCGTGTGTGGAGGGTGGGGATGAGGTCCCAGATAAGCTCTGAAGAATGGGAAGTGACCATACTGACTCATCAGAAGTCTCAGAGTTCGGTTAAAGTCTAAGGAAGTCCAATTACCAGAGATTCGCCAGCCTCCAAGCTGAGAAGAAGAGAAACAAGGCTCAGCAAAGGGGTCTCATCTCTGACACCTGTATCCCATTTCTCAGATAGCTACTACTTCCTAACGTTTACTCTGAGCTCTTTGATCTCTCTAGGGCTCCACCTCTATCCTTCTTTCTCCAGCTTCACCCAAGGTCCTAATACTTTCTCAGTGCATTTCCATTTCCATCTTTCTCCTAGAACCTGGGGATCCACCCTCTAGAAAATAAAATGGCAACCCTGAGCATAAATTGATCCTACATAACATGTGTCCATAAGAGTCATGCCCCATGTCTCACCTCCTCAATCACTTGTCTGAGGGGACCAGCCCCTGCAGCCTCAATGGCACTTGTGTCCATGCAGGAGTTGTAGAACTGGAAGGCTTTCTCCTCCCCAGACCCCAGATGCCAGGATCCTGGGGTCTCTGGAATAGAAGCATGGATGAATTAAAGGAGTAGGGCCAGCACAGAGACAAGCAGTGAAGGTGTGAGGCTTATAGGAAAGAAAGGAAAGGCTCATGGGGAAAGGGAGGAAAGGAGAAGTGAGGAAATTTGGGGATATGGAAAGACTGTCCAATTTGGACTGGATCACCTAGATCAGTGGTTGGCAAACTCATTAGTCAACAGAGCCAAATATCAACAGTACAATGATTGAAATTTCTTTTGAGAGCCACATTTTTTAAACTTAAACTATATAGGTAAGTACATTGTTATTAACTTAATTAGGGTACTCCTAAGCTGGCCTTTGCTAAAAATGTCCTCAATCTGAGGGGTCGACCTCAACAAACGTACCCCTCTTCTTCTAATGCCACTTCTTCAAAATAGACTGGCCCAGGCCGAAAACCGACTTCTGTGCATGGGCCACGAAGTTTCAATCGCACTGTACATGCATACCCGCACGTGGTATTTTGTGGAAGAGCCACACTCAAGGGGCCAAAGAGCCGCATGTGGCTCGCGAGCCGCGGTTTGCCGACCACTGACCTAGATGGAAGAATAACAGCAGGGGAAAAGAGTGTGGAGGCGACAACGAGGAATATAAAGGGAAGGTGAGAAAGAAAATAAGGAGGAAAATACAGGGAACAAAAGGAAGAGAGAGGAATGAGTGAGATATGAATAAAGGAGAAAGGGTAGAAATTGAAGACAGGATGGAGATGAATAAAGGAATTAAAAAATTTAGGACATCAAAGAACTTTGAGGGATTGAAGAGAGGAAAGCTCATAATGAAAGGTTTAGCAAAAAGAAGAAACAGGGTGGGCTCCCCTAGTTCAGACTATTTACTTTTTGATCTCCCTAAAATAAACACATGACAATAACCAAAACACATACCCATTAAAATCATCCACCTTCTAATATCTAACACCTCTCCTTCAGTCCTTCTGATATCTTTTCATTCCATTGTAGGCAACAGAATTTATCCCAAGCTGCCCTAGCCTGTGTGGCTCAGTGGATAGAGCGTTAGTCTTCCGGACTGAAGGGTCCCAGGTTCCAGTTAAGGGCACATGCCTGGGTTGCAGGCTCAATTCCCAGTGGGGGGCATGCAGGAGGCAGCTGATCAATGATTCTCTCTCATCATTGATGTTTCTATCTCTCTATCCTACCTTTCTCTCTGAAATCAGTCAATCAAATAAATAAATAAATAAATAAGAAAAAAAGATTTTTTTTTTAAAAAAGAATTTATCCTAAGCCTATTGTTTCTTTTCATCTCTGTACCTAAATGAAAGCATGCCCCCCACCAAGGTCTAGCCTACTTCTCTCTGTGTCACAAAGAGAACACAGGGATGCATTTATTTCTCCTAAATTCCAATTGGTGCCCCAGGGTTTTTAACTTGGTTCTGTTCTTCATGCCTATCTATACTCATTCCTTAAACACAGCCATATAAAGTCCCCTCTATCACTTCTCACCCCACTATTCCACTTCTTTCTGACCATCATCTCCCATCATCCATCCCCATTATCCCACTTCTTCAAGTTCAGCTTGCACTCCATGGTCCCAGGTTTCAGCAGAGAACAGATGATTGTCATGGAATGGGGAGTTTATGGGAGGGAGAGGATAATATGACAAGGGGGCATTATAGACAAGAAGGATTTGAAGGCTAGAGACTGAAAGTGATGGAGAGAAGAATTAAAGTGCAAAAGCTCTTGAAGAGGTGCTGGTGGGGAAGATGCCAAGCATAGGACAGAAATTGAAAGTGTAAGGGAGATAATAAAGAAGATGGAGCTTGGTAAAAGGGAGGACTTGGAGAGAGTGGAGTAATCATGGATAAATGGGAAGGAAAAGAGGATGGGATTTAGATCAAGACCAAGTGAGGGACTGGAAGAGATGGATCAGAGGAGGTATGGATGTAAAAAGTACTGTAGGAGAGATGCAAACCTGGGCAGTGTTCTGAAAGCCCATTAGGGATGGTGCAGACCAGCTGTTCCACAACCACACAGGTTTGGGAGTCATGATGGTTCTAGGTTCAGTCACCCATTTGCACAGAGAATCTTTGCCCTGCATTCCTTACCCAATATTCTCCGAAGTCGGCTCTTGTTCTCCTCAGCAAGGGCCTGAAAAGAATTACTGGTTCCCTTGGCCTTTCCACAGGAAAAGCTGAAGAAGTCAGTGCAGGGTGCCACACTGGTGTTCCCAGAGGCCAGGTAATGATCCAGGAGATGCCAACACATGGGCATCTCACAGGGACCTGTGGGGGAAACGCTCAGAGCTGGGAGAAAAGAGAGATGAGGGCTCCCCCAAGGTCCTAGGCAAAGGAACATCTGGTGAGGACCAAAGAGAGACCTGGAAGGGGGTAGATGGAAGGGTCAAGATGAGTGATGAGTTAAATCAGTGGGCATGGAGCCTCAGGGTGATGGACAGATGAAGCCCATGACTGAGTGAGGGCTGATGGGGTTAGGGGTTCCAGGATCCTGCTTACGAGGTCCACAGCTCCGGAAGATGTAGAACAAAAGGACAGAAGAACCAAGGAGTAGGCCTAAAAGCAGGACAGCCATTATCAGCCGTCTGGCCATGGCCCACCATCTGCTCTGTTCAGTGGATTGCCCCTCTTCTGGAGGTCTCTGCATACAGGAAACCAGGTGATGAAAAACACAAAAGGGAGGGGAAGGGTGGAGGAAAGGTACAGGGAGAGGGGAGAGAATAAATAAGTTAGTGCTATGGCCCCTTGTTCCAAGACCATTCTCCCTAACTAGGCCCATGGGCACCACTGGGAGATGCATAGACAAGAGATGTTGCCTGTCCTGGATAAGGACAAAGCAGGCTGTGAGGGGTGGGATGCTAGAGCTGGAAGGGTGTCATAAATCTGCCCAGTGTGGGTCAAGGACATCACTTACCTCCTGGCTCCAGAGGGTCCCCATTCCACTCAACAGGTTCAGTCCCCGTGGTCTCCTCACACTTGTCCCCACCCTCCTGAACTGACTGAGCAGGAGGAGAGAGAAGCTGATTCAGGAAGGGGGTACAGTAACGAGAGTTATAGCAGGTCATTTTCGCACCTTCTCCATGCATATTTTCATCCCAGGGCAGTGTTCCCAGATGGGCTTCAGAATGAAAATGTCCCAAGGATGTACCACTAGCCCCCTACCCCCATTGTCTCCTGTCCTTTCTCCTTTCTACTCTCCAAGCCTCCCATATCCTCCCCTCCAGTGGCAAGCAAGGCATTCTCACACAGCAGCCGCCCCCACTCCCCAGCTGAGGCCTCTGACTCCAAAACGAAAAAAAAAAATTTTTTTTTCAGGGGACTTACCGTCTGTCTGCCTGTCCGTCTCTCTGTCCTTCTCTCTGGCTCCCAAAATCCTTCCCGGTTCTGGTCTGGATGCTGAGTCTGAGGAGTAGGATTCAGGAAATGGACCCCCTCCTTCTCCCACCCGTTCTTTGGTCCTGGAGAAGGGGCACTTCTGCCACTGGATGCCCCTGTCCCCATACACACACCATTGGCCTCTGGGTGGAGCCTGGTTATCAGTCAGGAGACACCCTGGCCTCTCCTCTTTATCTTAGCTTCTCAGGGAAGGCAAAGGGGGGAGGGGGTCCTCACTCCCCAAGCAATCTTACCCTTGGGAGGCTCCTCTTGCCTTGCTCTGCCCCTTTGCCAGTGTCTCTTGTCTTTTATAATGTTCAGAAATAAGTCATGTGCTACTTCCTGATATGTCAGTTCTCCAAATTAGACTCTTTCATATACTCATTTGCCTCAAAGTGAGTGGTAAACATGATTCACAGCGAGGGAAAGAAAACCCCAGTATCCCCAAACTCTCTTTAAAAAGTCCCCATTCTCCAATATCTTAGCAAATTCTTAGCCTTTTCTTATATTGCATTGAGATGTGAGAGAAACCAAAAGTGGAAAAACCAGGTTCACCATTTCATCCTTTACTACATAGATGGTCTGATACTATTGTATTGCTTTTAGAAACTCTGGAACAACATAAATAAATACATGCAAATTATGATAGCTATCATTTTTTATTGGTCTACAATATGCAAGGCAACATACTAATGATACATTACTTCCTTAGTCCTATACTAATCTGTCAAATAAGGTATGGTTACTTTGTTTTATAGATGAGGAAATTGGAGGTACAGATTGATTAAGAGATTTTCCCAAGATCACATGATTAGTAACTGGTAGAATCCAGATTGAAATCAACTCCAGACTGTCTAGATCTGGAATTCCTGCTTTACACTAGTACACATAATTTCTATCTGTGAAATAGACTGAGTATACTTGTTGAGTCTATCAGGTGAAGAATGGTATAACCAAAACTCATACAGAAGGCTGGGAGAGGTAAGATCACAGGGAAGATATGGCCTGTTAAGATGTGAATGCCTCTAACTGCCATGTTGCTTAGAAGAGGAAAGGGAGAAAAAATCAAAACAGTCTGTCTTAACAGTCCAAGGGTAAGGCAAACATTTGAAAATAAAGGAGGCAGAAAATTACAACCAAGGATGCATTATTTTCTAGATAAGATGCTGTGTGTGTGTGTGTGTGTGTTTAACTATAGGGAACGGGCCCTGGAAAGTGTGGCTCAGTTGGGTGGGCATCATCCCATGCACCAGAATGATTCTGGTTAATTCCAAGCAGGGCACATGCCTAGGTTGCAGCTCAATTCCCAGTAGAGGACATGCAGGAGGCAGTTGGTTTCACTCTCACCTTAATGTTTCTCTCTCACCATCCCCCCCCTCTCAAAATCAATTTTAAAAAATCTTAAATAATGATAAGAGAATTAAAGAATTGAATTTGGGGTGGGGGAGAAGAGAATAAGTAGAAGGAATAGCTTCCCAGGTTGGACATATGACTGAGATTCCCTATTTCAATTCAGAGTAAGCTTGCCCTGTTGCGTGATGACACAATCAATCAGTAACTAATAAATGTTCTTGGTAGTAGAAGCTCTAAATTAAGAATGAGGGCATCAGGCCCTAGCTGATTTGGCTCAGTGGATAGAGCCTCAGCCTGAGGACTGAAGGGTCCCAGGTTTGATTCTGGTCAAGGGCACATGCCCGGATTGTGGGCTTGATACCCTGGGGTGGGGGGGTGCAGGAAGCAGCCGATCAATGATTCTCTCTCATCATTAGATGTTTCTATCTTTCCCATTCTCTCCCTTCCTCTCTGAGAGAGAGAGAGAGAGAGAGAGAGAGAGAGAATGAATAAGGGCATCAGGCCAGGTAAAGGTGTGACTCTTTGGACTCCCTGGAGACCAGATATAATTAACAGCTATCTCTACAGATTTCTCCATGTTCTAATATTGGATATCTTCTTCCTGAGTCTTGTGCTCTTGACAACTCCTGATAGTTTCATCTAGTTCTTGAATTCAATACATATTGTTGATGACTTAGTACCTAAATTCTCAGCCTTGATTTTTGTGTTTTTCTACCCAAAGGTGTATCTACCTCCTGCAATCCTTATCTATGGCCCTCCTGAGATATTAGTCAGGTAGTGATGGAATTCAGAATAAAGGTCTGTGGGTATGGAGCTGGATTATAGAACCTAACCTGAGTTTGTCAGGAGTTGAGGATACAAGGTGTAAATTTAAGGTGATTTTCTTAGAGTGTATATAAGTTTAAATCTGTACAAGCAAGTGCAAGCACACTCTGATAGATAAGTTCTAGGCCTAAAAGAGGGGGCAGAGCCAATAGTCGGAAGCATAACCAGAAGGAAATTAAGAGGTCAAGGTGAATCTTTAAATTATTAGTTTTTCCTGCAAAGGTAGGGGAGCCTTTGACCATTGAAGTGAGTGGAAATGCTGGTTTACAGTTCACAGATAAGAAAATGCCACATTGCCATGTGGCCTGAGATGCCTGGCAATGCTTGAGGGCACATGTCACAAGGGCCATCATTCATGTGATATGAGTATTTGTAGGCGTTCATCACATAGAAGATTGGCCAAGTTGGGTTCCTGCCATTTCTTTTTTATGTAGATTTCTGCGGGTCTCATATAAGGTGACAATATTTCTGCTGCCACACAGGTAGACAAAGCTCTTCATCCTAGCTAGAAAGCATGTGAAGTTTTCAATAAAGTGGGTGTAATGGTTTGAGTTTAATGTCTAGCAATGATTCACTACTCTTCCCCTCCCACTATGAACAAAACACTTTTCCTCGTCCGTTGATGTTAGACTTGGCCATGTGACTTGCTTTGGCCAGTGGAATATTACTAACCACGATGAAAATGAAAACTGAGACTTAAAATTACTTGCATGGTTTGGCTTGACTCTTGCATTCAGGTGATCCTTTATGGGAAAACATGACTTGCTTAGGCTCTGCTCCTTCAGCCTGGGTTCCTGAACAAATACATGCGGCAGACCTGCATAAACCTATGTCCTAGGTCAGTGATGGCGAACCTTTTGAGCTCGGCGTGTCAGCATTTTGAAAAACCCTAACTTAACTTTGGTGCCGTGTCACATATAGAAATTTTTTGATATTTGCAACCATAGTAAAACAAAGATTTATATTTTTGATATTTATTTTATATATTTAAATGCCATTTAACAAAGAAAAATCAACCAAATAAATGAGTTTGCGTGTCACCTCTGACACGCGTGTCATAGGTTTGCCATCACTGTCCTAGGTTCAAGCCCATCCAAATGCAACCTGAAGCATGCTTGAACACAGCCTACATCAGCTGGACAGCAGTTAATGCATAGATGCTTGTTCTTGTAACCATTGAGCAATATACATTAATAAAAGAGAAACATGCAAATTAACCATCCACTACACCCACAAGCCACTCCCACAAGCCAATCAGGAGCGAGTATGCAAATTAACCCAACTAAAATGGCGGCAGCCACGGAACTGGAGTGAGCAGGAGGCTTGGGTTGCTCCCGGTGATGGAGGAAGCCAAGCTTCCCGCCTGCGCTGGCTGGCCCTGGGCTCCACTCAAGGCTACAAAGTTTCAATTATAGAAGATAAATAAATCCCAGATACTTGCTTCCAGCTCCCCCTGGCCTCTGCTCAAGGAGGTGCTGAAAAAAAAAAAAGAAAAAAAGGAGAGGCTGGAAGCTTGGGTTGCTGGGGGGCATGGCCAGCCTGAAAATGGCCATCAGCCCCTCACCCAGGCTGGCCAGGCACCCCAGTGGGACCCCCACCCTGATCCGGGACACCATTCAGAGCAAACCAGCCGGCCCCCACCCGTGCACCAGGCCTCTATCCTATATAATAAAAGGGCAATATGCAAATTGACCCTAACAGCAGAACAACTGGGAATGACTGGTCACTATGACACACACTGACCAGCAGGGGGCAGACGCTCAATGCAGGAGCTGCCCTCTGGTGGTCAATGTGCTCCCACAGGGGGAGCTCTGCTCAGCCACAAGCCAGGCTAACGGCTGCCAACACAGCAATGGTGGCGGGAGCCTCTCCCGCCTCCTCAGCAGTGCTAAGGATGTCCGACTGCAGCTTAGGCCTGCTCCCCGCTGGCAAGTGGACATCCCCCAAGGGGTCCCAGACTGCGAGAGGGCACAGGCCAGGCTGAGGGACCCCCCCCCTGAGTGCACAAATTTTTGTGCAATAGGCCTCTAGTTTGTTATAAAGCATTATCATAGTAGTAGTTGACTAAGACAGTGGGCTTAGCAAGATGTTATCCAAATTCTTTATGAGTATACATACATGAAATTGATACCTTTGTTGACTGAAGTTTCCTTTATTAAGAGTAATTCCCTGTATCCCTGTCAGATTGGGAAGAAGTAAGTGGTAGCATAGAAAAATACCAAGAAAAATAACGAACAAGGATCTTCTTTTTGAGATGTGTCAACATGTACACTTTCAGACTTTAGTCTTTGGGTATTGCCTTCAAGTTTTTGCCATATTCAAATACCAAACCAACTATTACCTAATAATGTTTGATGGGCTTACTAATTTAACAATGATTGCATATTCTTATTCTAATCCTATATCTATAAAAGAGATGCACATGGTGTAAATATTAAAAGTAGTCCTTCTATTGTTACTTAAATTTCTTCCTAAAATCATAAATTCTACTTTCTCAAAGGTGATTCCCAACACTCATTATGGCTCCCTTTGAAAATGCAACTAGAATGTCCCCAAACCTGCCTCAGTGATCTGTTTTTTCCTTCTCTTGTCAACTGCCCCAGCATTCCTGGGACATCAAGACTTATTCGGGCTCATTCAAAATTGGGTTTATTGCTCCTCAGAAGGTAGCTTCTTTGCTGTTGTCACTGAAATCAAGTGATCCTAGAAGTGGATTGCTAGTGATGTACATACCTGAGAGTACCACATTATACAGATAAATGTCCCATCCTTGATTTTGATACCTTAACCACTGTAGATAGTAGCTCATTATATGGACAGATAACAAATGCCACAATCTTCCAAAGGTGAAATCAGATGTTTGAGAGTTTGGAGAATACCAGCCCCAAGGCACCTATATAACACTAGAGGCCCGGTGTATGAAATTCGTGCACTGGGGGGGGGGGTCCCTAAGCCCGGCCTGCACCCTCTCACAGTCCGAGACCCCTCTGGGGATGTCTGACTGCTGGCATAGGTCTGATTCCCCTGATTGGGCCTAAGCCGGTAGTTGGACATCCCTCTCGTAATTCAGGATCCCTCACTCCTTACTGCCTGCCTGCTCGCTGCTTTTACTGCTCAGCTTGCTGCTCCTTAGTGCTGCCATGGAGGTTCCCATCACTGGCACTGCACTCACCAGCCATGAGCTTGGCCTTTGGCTGAGCGGGGCGCCCCCTGTGGGAGTGCACTGACCACCAGGGGGCAGCTCCTGCATTGAGCATCTGCCCCCTAGTGGTCAGTGTGCATCATAGCAACCGGTCGTTCTGGTTGTTCTGGTCATTCCACCGTAATGGTCTCTTAGCTGATCGCCCACTGCCCTCCCCTGCCAGCCATCTTGTGGCTGTGAGCGCTGCCATCTTAGAGGGCATGGCAGTCAATTAGCATATTCCCTCCTTATTGGCTGTGGGAACTGCCATCTTTGCAGCCTGCTGCTCAGTCATTTGGTCGTCCCTCACTAACCCCCTTGTCAGCCTGGTCGCCCCACACAGCCTGTTTGGTTGTCTGTTCAGTTGTGATGGTTGCTTAGGCTTTTATATATATAGATGGTCAAGCAATGAGGGGTAGTTTAAAGAGTTTAGACAAAAGAAGATTCTGTCTAGGAAGAGACTTCCAAAAAACAATCTTCATGACTGAGAAGCTCAATGGTTAAGGCTTTGGCTTGACTCCCAGCTCTGATAATTATTGACTTTATAACTTTGGGAAAGTTTATTATACTTTCATGTTTTCTTGTCCATAAAATGGGAAAAAATAATAGCTTTTAGAATTATAGTGAAGACTGAATTTGCTAAGATATTGGAAAATGGAGACTTTTTAGAGTTTGGGGATATACTAGGGTTTTCCTTCTCCTCGCCGTGAATCATGTTTATCACTTGCTTTGAGACAAATGAAGATGTTCAAGAGGTTAATTTGGAGAACTTGACATAAGTAGCACATAACTTACATCATCAAGAGACTCTAGGTGGGTGCCTGCCCTGAGATGCACATGTTTGGATACAAGATGCACTTCTATGGATGTGCACCTTCCACATACTTTCAGTGCTCTGTGGATCTCATGGAGTGAATTGGCCATCAGCTGACTTGGAATGTACATGCTGCAGGGCTTCCTGCCAGAAGAAAGGCTACCCAGACGGAAGTGGTTAGACATACACCCTTGGGAGTAAAAATTAAGGCAAAATTGAAATCAGTAAACCAAAGGAAGCATAATCCAATTTGGAGAACTTTGATCCGATGTTTCTAGTGAGAATAACTCTGAAGAGCCCACAAGAGAGTGTCCCATAAGGGAGAGACAACTTTGGACATTAGTCTCTTAATTTTCCAAGCCAGAGGAATCCAACACCAGATTAAAAGTGAAACTTGTTCCATCCTTACTTTACCCGCTTCCCAAGCATCAACCTGAAAGGAACCACAACTGCAGTTGCAAGTCAGAAAGGAGATAGGTAGAGAAAGAGAGGAGATTCTGACCATGAGCTGCATTTCCCACTGCATCCTTCAAGCCTGAGACAAGTGCAGACAGGCAAAGGACAAAAATTTTGAGAGACAATGATCCAGAGTTTTGGTGGTAGAGTGCCCTTTTTATTACCAGGAAATGACTGGGGGACTTCTTATTTTCTAAAGTACCTGGGAAAAGCCCCTGGACCTCATTCAGAGGTGCTGAACAAGTTGACAGAACAGGTTTTGCAGGAATAGTTGTAGAAAAGAATAAAGACAATTCTGCTTCCACCTTGCTGAGTCTAGCTCCATTGTTAAATCAGTCACATTAACTTCATGACCAAGGACAAGGAACTTCATTTGTTTCATCATGTGTAAAATGAGGGGAAAATATTTATGCATGATTTCATTAAACCTATCTTATTAATACAAATGTCATTAAATATTTAGCACTACATGGTCCTATTTAATGTTCAGTAGGTTTTCTGTGCTGTACAAAGGATTGATGAACAACAATTTTCCCACTTATAACAATAGGAAAGCAAATAATAGGACAAGTTTTGTGGTCTTCCTCTGTGAAGCTTAAACACACACACACACACACACACACACACACACACACACACACACACACGAAATATGACTGGCTTGCTTGGTAGTGCACCAGTAATTTATTGCTCCATAATAAACAACACCAAAATTTGGTGCCTTAAAAATAATTTTTTTGGCTCTCCATTCTATGGCTTGGCAAATTAAGTACAGCTGGAGTGTCAGCTGTGCCCATTTACGGTGCTTGGTTTCAAATAACAGGTCAGCTCAGAGCAGCTTAGTCCAGAACGGTCTCACAAATTGGTGGTTGGCTGGAACTATTGGCCAAGGTGTCTGAGATCTCCCCCATTGAGCACCCCCAGAGGCCAGCTCAGGCTTGTTCCCATGACAACTGCATTTCAAGAGAGCAGAGTAGAAGCTGCAGGCTCTGGAAACTTACATTGAAAATGTGTACAATATAACTTTTGCCATATTCAATTGGTCAACACAAGTCTCAAGGCCAGCCCAGGTTCAAAGAACAGAAAAATAAACTCTACCACTTGAGGAGATGAATTGTAAAGAGTTTGCATCTCTGTTTAATATGCCACGGGGAGAACAGCCTTCCCTGTGAGGCAACATGTCATGAAGAGATCACCGAAGTAAGACTCAGAAAATCTGTTTTTCAATCCTACATTTTTCATAAACTAGTTGTGATTTTTGAACCTAATTATTCATATCTGTAAAATCTAGTACTCAAAGCCTATGATTCTAGGTTTCTGATTTAGTCTCTCTTTCTTCTATGGGGGCCTTAGAAGTTTCCATAAGTTTAAGGCCAGAGCATGAGCATCAACTACTTAGAGATAACCATAGACCAGAGAAGGAACAACCTAAGCCCACCTACCCTCACTCCTGAAAGTTTTAGCCAAAGAGATGTGAGCAGAAGTGTGATGTAGTAGCTATTTGGAATCTTTCTTAGGAGATAATTGGCACCTCCATTGCCTCTCCATTTATTTTGTCCCTCACTCCATTCTTCTGCCTGGGAAGTATGGATTATAAGGATAAGATAGACACTCTAGGAATGGCAGACTCGTGAGCTGGAAGGAATCCATTGTCTTGTGGCTATGGACTTTATGGAGATGAGTGGCCATACCAGCCCTGAACTGTGTCTCTACAGACTTTTTTTCTGTGAAAAAATTGCTCTTCTTTGGGTTATTGTAATTTCTTCTGTCTCTCAGAATTGACTCCAGTCTTACTAATGAACAGACATCACTATCTAAGAAAAATTAGATTAACATCTATCCACCCAGAGTTGTTAGATACAGATGACCATATTGTGAACTGCACAACTCTAAGGATTGTCAATTACATGGACTAAGATGTGAATGATTTTCTATCAATTGTGCCACATGACAACCCTTAAGAACAAGTATGGTGTGAAAAGAGGAAGTAGAACTCATACTGCTAAGTTGTGCCTATAATGCTTGCTGGTTCACCCAGAGACCTTGATATCCTTGCTCAAACTGTTCAACTTGGCATTATTTTTATGAATGTTTTTAACAGTTAGAGTCCTTCCAGGGAAACAAACCACTCTAGGTATTTCAAACAGAGGATATTCAATACATGTAATTGGGTACACAGATGATAGAAGAATTGAGAAGCCATATGGATGGGGGGACAATGAGAAACCCCTAAATCATCAACAACAAAAAACTACTACCACCCATAAGGCTACTGGAATGAAGGAAAGGACATTGTTAATAGAGCCCTGGATCAGGGATCACCCAGTAGAACCTGGAATCATATTGGATGTGCTCAGCAAACTGGGACTGTAGACAAAAGGGCTGCCCAGTGAGAGTTGTAGCCACAGAGTAGATACAGCTACCACTGGAGGTGCCCCCTGAAGCAGAGAGAAAAAGAGAAACATCGTGGCTCCCTCTCTACTTCTACCCTATTCCTCTTGACTGCATCTTCCTAGAAGTCAGAGGGGAAGGGGCCTTGGGAAACTTAGTTCCTTCTAATAAAGAGTATGCAGAAGAGGTTATGCAGAAGAGGTCTTAGAGTTTTTGATTCACTTGTAAAGCTCTGAGCACATGCACTACTGCTTTAAGACCCAGATGATCAAGAGTGACTCAAAGCTGGGAAGAAAACTCTATCTTCTCATGTAGAGAACTTACCAATATCTTGAGAATTACATGTTTTTATCCTCTGGAAACAGCATCCTTGGAATGGACATTGCTATTCTCATGACACTACAATCTATAGATCTGATACAATCTTTATCAAATTTCCAATAACATTTTTTACAGAAATAGAAAAAATCCTAAAACTTATATGGAACAATAAAATACTCAGAATAGCCAATACAATCTTGAAAAAGAATAACTCAGCTATAGGCATCACAGTTCCTGATTTCAAATGTGTATATTACACAGTGATACGAATCAAAACCATATGATAATCCATCAATGAACAAATGGAATTTAGAATTAAAAACATGTTTACCTTAGCATCCCCCAAAATTAATTCCTTAAGTATAAATCTAACAAAACATGTACAAGATCTGTCTGAGAAAAACTACAAAACTCCGATGAATAAAATTATGAATAGGGAAACTCAATATTGTTAAGATGTTGTTTTTTCCCCATTGATCTATAGATTTTATGCGATTCTAATCAGAATACCAGCAAGTTATTTTATGGATATTGATAAACTGATTTTAAAGTTTATATAGAAAAACAAAAGATCCAGAATAGCCAAAACCATATTGAAGGAAAAGAACAAAATTAGAGGACTGACAGTACTTAACTTCAAAGGCTTAGTATAAAGTAACCATAATCAATACAGTGTGGTATTGGTTAAAGAATAAAAAGAGAAATCAATGGAACAGAATAGAGGGGGAAGAACTAGACTCCCATTAATATTATGAGGGGATGAGGTCACATATGTAATACCTTAATCAATAAAGAAATTAAAGATTTGCCCTGACCAGTTTGGCTCACCAGGTTTGATTCCAGTTTTGGGCACATCCCCAGTAGAGGGTGTGCAAGAGGCAGCTGATCGATGTTTCTCTCTCATCGATGTTTCTAACTCTCTATCTGTCTCCCTTCCTCTCTGTAAAAAATCAATAAAATATATTTTTTAAAAAGATTGAAAAAAAATATTGTCAACTGATCTTTGATAAAAAAGCAAAGACAATGCAATGCAAAGAGAGTCTTTTCAACAAATCGTGCTAGACCAACTGGACATCCACATGCCAAAAAAAAAAAAAAATCTAGACAGACCTTTATACTTTTCACAAAAGTTAACCCAAGATGGATCACAGACCTAAATATAAAACTCAAGACTATAAATGTATAAACTCTTTTATTATTAAAATATTAATGTTTATTGCATGTAATCTATATAATAAAAGGCTAACATGCAAAATGTCCCCTCGACTGGGAGTTCGACCAGGAGTTCTACCAGGGGTCGGGGCTGGCCAACTGGCTGCGGCCCTTCCCCCAGGCCAGCCAGACCCCACTTGTGCACGAATTCGTGCACTGGGCCTCTAATATTATTATATTTAAAATCTTTTTTCTTAAAATATTAATGTTTATTGCATGTAATGTTATTATACTTAAAATCATTTTTTATTGAAATATAAAAAAATAAGTGTAAAAAAACCAAAACTATAAATGTCTAAAAGGTAACAGGAGAAAACCTACATGAACTTGAGTATGGTGATGACTTTTTAGATAAAACACCAAAGGCATGGTTCATGAAGGAAATAATTGATAATCTGGACTTCATTAAAATTAAAACTTCTGCTCTGTGAAATACAATATCAAGAAAATGAGAAGAGCCCTAACCGGATTGGCTCAGTGGATAGAGCGTCTGCCTGTGGACTGAAGGGTCCCGGGTTCGATTCCAGTCAAGGGCATGTACCTTTGTTGCAGGCACATCCCCAGGAGGGGGTGTGCAAGAGGCAGCTGATTGATGTTTCTCTCTCATCGATGTTTCTAACTCTCTACCCCTCTCCCTTACTCTCTGTAAAAAATCAATAAAATATATTTTAAAAAAAGAAAATGAGAAGAAAAGCCAGAGATTGAGAGAAAATATTTGCCAGAGACACATCTGATAAAGGACTATTATCCAAAAAACACACACAAAAAAACCTCTCTTAAAACCCAACAATGAAAAAACAACTTGATTAAAAAATGGCCCAAAGATCTTAACAGATACATCACCAAAGAAGATAAATAGATGGAAGATAAGCATATGAAAAGATGCTCCACATTATATAGCATTAGGGCAATGAAAATTAAATGGCAATGAGATACCACTACACACCTATGAGAATGGCCAAAATCTAGAACACTGAGAACACTAAATACTGGTAAGGATGTGTTGCAATAGGAACATTCATTAATTACTGATGGGAATGTAAAATGGTGCAGCCACCTTGGAAGACAGTTTGGTGGTTTCTAACAAAACTAAACATACTCTTGTTATATAATCCAGAAACCATGCTCCTGGGTATTTATCCAAAGGAGTTAAAAATGTATGTCCACACAAAAACCTGCACACAGATGTTTATAACAGCTTTATTCATAATTGCCAAAATATGGAAGCAACTAAGATGTTCTTTAGCAGGATAATGGATAACCTGTAGTACATCCAGACAATGAAATATTATTCAGTGCCATAAAGAAATGAGCTATCAAGCCATGAAAAGACATCGAGGAAACTTAAGCAGATGTTATTAAGTAAAAGAAGCCAATCTGAAAAGACTACATACTGTATGACTCTAACTATATGACATTAGGGGAAAGATAAAACTATGGATACTGTATAATAATCAGTGGTTATCAGGGATTGTGAGGGAGTGGGACTAGGGATTACTAAGTAGAGCACAGAGGAATTTGAGAGCAGTAAACCTACTCTGTATATTATAATGATGGATACATGCCATTATACATTTGTGCAAACTCATAGAATATATAACAAGAGTTCATCCTAATGTAAGCTATGACTTTGGGTGATGTTGATGTGTCAATATAGGTTCATCTATTGCAACAAATGTTCCACTCTAGTAGGGGATGCTGAAAATGGAGGAGACTATACATGCCTGTGTAGGGGTACGGAGTATATGAGAAATCTCTGCACTGTCATCTTAATTTTGCTGTGAATATAAAACTGCTCTAAAAAGATAAAGTCTTTAAAAAATAAACAGTACAATACTGGCATAGAGACAGACTTAGAGATCAGTGGGACAGAATAGAGATCCCAGAACTAAACACACACATATATATATATATAGACAACTAATCATAGACAAGGAACCCAAGAATACACAATGTGGAAAGGATAGTCTCTTCAACAAATGGTGCTGGAAAATTGGATATCCACATGCAAAAGAATAAAATTGAACCTTTATCTTACACCATAAACACAAAAACTAACACAAAATGAATTAAAAACTAAAATGTAAGACCTAAATTTATGAAACTCGCAGAAGAAAACATAGGAGAAAAACTTCCGATATTGGGATTGGCAGTAATTTCTTGAATATCTCACCAAAAGCACAGACAACAAAAGCAAAAATAAACAAGTTTGACTACATCAAAATAAGATGATTCTGTGCAGCAAAAGAAACAATCAACAAAGTAAAAAAAAATGTATAAAATGGGAGAGAATCTTTTTAAACAATAGATTAGATAAGGGGTTAATATCTAATCTATTAGATAAGAAATTCATACAATTTGATACAAATAAATAAAACAAATAATCTGATTTTAAAATGGGCAGAGGAGCTGAATAGACAGACATTTTTCCAAAGACATACAAAAGGGCAACAAGTATGTGAAAAATGCTGTTCTTCACTAATCATCAGGGAAATGCAAATCAAACCCACAATGAACTATCACCTCACACCTGTTAGAAAGGTTACTGTTAAAAAAAGAGAAGAGATGAGGTTCTGGGTAGGTAGCTCAGCTGGTTAGAGCATCATCCTGATACACCAAGGTTGCTGGTTCCATCCCTGGTCAAGGCACATGCAAGAATCAACCAATGAATGTATAAACAAGTGAAATGACAAATTGATGTTTCTCTCTCACTCTCACTCTCTCCCTTCCTTTCTCTCTCTAAAATCAATTTTTTTTTGAAAAAAGAAAGACTACGGATGAGTGCTGGTGAGGATGTAAATTGGTGCAATCACTACAGAAAACAGTACAAATGTTCCTGAAAATAAAATAAAATAAAAATAGAAGTACCATATGATCCAGCAATCCCACTTCTGGGTAAATATCCAAAGGAAATGAAAGCAGGATCTTGAAGGAATATCTTCATTCCCATGTTCACTGCATTATTCACATAATAGATGGAAAGCTATGGCAACAATGGATGAATAGATAAAGAAAATGTGAAATATATATAT
>NW_005356173.1:257388-274292 GCF_000412655.1 Myotis brandtii
AGCCATAAAAATGAAGGTATTATGCTAAGTGAAATAAGTCATACAGAAAAAAACAAATACTGCATGATATCACTTATATATGGATTCTTACAAAAGCTGAACTCACAGAAACAGAGCTGCCAGGGGTGGCGGTGAATAGGGGATGGGGTGGGAAAAATGGAGAACTACTTGTCAAAGGCTACAAACCTCCAGTGACAAGATGACTAAATTTGGGGAATCTAATATACAGCATTGTGACTACAGTTAACAATACTATATCGTATACTTGAAAGTTGCTAAGAGGATAAATTTTAAATGTTCTTACTACCAAAAAAAAAATACTAGTTATATGAGGTAATGGGTGTATTAATTAACCTTATTGTGGCAATCATTTTGCTTTTATATATGTGTATCAGATAATCACATTGTACACCTTAAACTTACACAGTATTATATTTCAATGAAGCTGCAAGGAGAAAGGTCACCCTTGCCAGTGTGTGTGGGTGTCATCAATTTGCTGGGGGCTGGAATAGAAGAAAAAGGCGGGGGAAGGATGAAGTTGCTGTCTTTGCTTGAGCTGGGACATCCATCTTCCCCTGCCTTTGGACACTGGTGCTCCTGATTCTCAGGCCTGCAATCCATAAAAGGAAGAATTAATTGGACCTTATCAAAATTAATAACTTTTGCTGTGCAACAAACAATGTTAAGAGGATGGAAAGACAGAGTGCACACTGAGAAAATATTTGCAAACCACACATCCAACAAAGAACTAATATCTAAAATACATGTTTATGAAACCCTCTTGCCCTGGCCTGTGTGACTCCGTTGTTTGGGCATTGTTCAACCAAAAAGTTGCTGGTCAATTCCCGGTCAGGGCACCTGCCTGTGTTTTGGGTGCCATCCCAGTCGGGAGCACGCAGGAGACAGTTGATCAATGTTCAGCTCTCACATCAATCTTTCTCTTTCTCTCCCTACCTCACTCTCTAAACTCAACATTAAAAAACAAACAATCCAAATTGCAAGTGTACAGTAGACATGGAGAGACATTTCTCCAAAGAGGATATGAAGATGACACATCTATCTAACCCCAGATTCTCATGAGGCTAGTCCTGGGTTGTTTTCACTTCTTAATTGAAAAAAATAAGATATCCAAATTTATCATGAGACAATAAGAATGTGTGTATTTTGCCTCTGTTCCTGTTCTAGATATTGGGTGGCTGTTGCGGTAGTCTCCAAGACAATTCCCTTTTGGGCACCCGGAGTCTCCCAAGCAAACCTTATTTTGAAATGAACTTTTCTTACTTTGCTTTCCAGATTGTTTTCTACATTTTTTAAAGCCTGTGGTCTGTAAATATAGAACTGGCGGATGCAGCTTGATTTTAGTATAGCAGTTTGAGTTGTGGTGCCAATGCTATGCTTAAAATGTAAGTGTTGTTAATGGATTTGCACTCTCTATATTTAAAAGACTGCTAGGTTACTCAAGCTTGGAAGGCCTAACCACTCTTGATAAGAGTCAGAACCACACCTGGTGGTTCTCCAACAAAGAGATGACCCAGAAGCTGGCTGGCTGTAGATGTCCGAAGCTACAGGGCACACACCCTGTCCAGGCTACTAGTCCCAAACTCACTGAGACCCACTAAAAGTGCTGTTCCTGCCCTGAGGAACCCTGAGCACAGCCAGTTTCCCGGAGAGCTCACAGATTATCGACAAGACCTCCCTACTTCTCTCCCAACACTTCCATACCGGGAGTCTTCAATCTTTTGATTTCAGTTTCTCCCTGTGACTTAGAGCCAGCAAGCTTTGTACTTTGAGATTCACTTTGAGAAATAAAGACTCCATTCTAGCTCCACCCTATAACGAGAAAGATCATCAAGTGAAGTGAACTTCAACCACCATTCTCATATTTATGGATGACTGATAGTACTTCTAGGTCTTGTCTACCTTTGCAGCAGGTATTTGTTATATAGCTGTTCTCTGATGAGGTCATAGCATCTCAGTTCTGTGTGATAACTCAATGCCCAGCATATATTGAAACAACTGTGCTCGTGGCTCCTGCTTCTGACTATGACATATGGGGGCCTCCCATAGTCTCAGACAGTTTGTTACCTTTTCCAGGCCTCCACTCCACCTTCTGACCTAAGTATTTTTGAGAATTGCTGTGTCTGAGTAGATTTTTTAAAAGAGGCCATAGGAAATAGCTGTGAATAGGGGTGGGGCAGGGCAAGGGTACAGGCAGTGTTCTGGAAGCCAGAGAGAGAGAGAGGCAGAGAATAAACATGCATACAAATAAACACTGCAATCTTAGGTAGTGACCACTACTGTGAGGAAAAATAAAGCAGGAAAAGGGAGTAGAGAGATGGAGGGTGGTGGGAATGAAGCACCATGTTTGATGTGATCTGACATTTGGGCAGGAATAAAGGAGATAGCCATATGATCTGAGGTAAGACTTTGAACTTTTCTTTATGTGTGATGGGAAGTCAATGGATAGTGTCTGAGGGATCATCCAGTCCCCTGGGAAGGGAGTGTTGAATAGAATCAGAAAGGCTGTTTAGGAGGCCATTAGAATCACTACAAAATCCAGAAAAGAGAAGATAAAGATACAGATTAAGTGATAGCAATGGAAATGGCAAGCAGCAGCTGAAATATAGATATACTAGAGGCCCGGTGCACAAAAATTTGTGCACTGGTGGGGGGGGGGGGGGCCCTCAGCCCCACTTGTGCCCTCTCACAGTCTAGGCCCCCTCAGGAGATAACGACCTGCTGGCTTAGGCCCGCTCCCGGGTGGCAGAGGGCAGGCCCAATCCCTAGGTACAGCCCCTGGTTGGGCTCAGAGCAAGGCCGATTGGAGGGTTGGGGCGCCACCCCCTGTCACACTCAAGGCAGGGTCGATGGGGAGGTTGCCGCACCACCCCCTGTCACGCACAGAGCATGGGCCCATCAGGGGGGTGGGGCGCTGCCCCCTGTCATGCCCAGAGCAGGGCCCATCAGGGGGGTTGGGGCTCCATACCCTGTCACACACAGAGCAGGGCCAATCAGGGGGTTGGGGTGCCGCCCCCTGTCACCCACAGAGCCGCAGGGCGATCAGGGGCTTTGGGCTCTGCCCCCTGTCATGCTGCTCCAGGGGCCAGGAGGCCTTGTGGCTCCGCTGATCCTGGTGCTGGGAGGCCTCGTGGCTCCGCTTGACACAGGGGTAGTGAGGCCTCGCTACTCCGTTGATCCCGGTGCTGGGAGGCCTCGCGGCTCTGCTTGACACAGGGGCAGTGAGGCCTCACTGCTCCGCTGATTCCGGGGCCTGAGGCCTCGCGGCTCCCCTGATCCCGGTGCTGGGAGACATATTTCCCTTTTACTATATAGGATAGAGGCCTGGTGCACGGGTGGGGGCTGGCTGGTTTGCCCTGAAGGGTGTCCCGGATTAGGGTGGGGGTCCTGCTTGGGTGCCTGGCCAGCCTGGGTGAGGGGATGATGGCTGTTTGCAGCTGGTCACACCCCCTTCAGGGCGGGGGTCCCCACTGGGGTGCCTGGCCAGTCTGGGTGAGGGGCTGAGGGCCATTTTCAGGCTGGAGGGCGACTGAAGCTCCAAACCTCTCCTTTTTATCTTTTTTCTTTTATTCTGTGATTTATTGACCTTCTATGGCTGTCACTGGAACTGAGAGCTGGCTTTCTCTCTGAGGCTCGGCTCCAGCTCTGAGACCTCGGCTGCTGAAAGCAGGTATCTGGTTTGTTTGGGTTCTATAATCGAAACACTGTTTCAACTCCAGCTCTGAGATCCCGGCTGACTGAAAGCAGGTTTCTGGGGTTTTGTTTAGCTTCTATATTTGTAACATTGTTTCTTAAACTGCAAGCTCAGAGGCCGGCAAGGCAGGCGGGGAACATTGGCTTCCTCCATCACTGAAGCAAGCAAGCCTCCTGTTCGCTTCAAGCTGCCTGGCTGCCGGCCGCCATCTTGGCTGGCAGTTAATTTGCATATCGCCCTGATTAGCCAATGGGAAGGGTAGTGGAGGTATGGCTAATTACCATGTTTCTCTATTATTAGATAGAACTTAAAGATAGTGCCAATAGGACTAATTGATACATTCCAATGTGAGATGAGGTGAGAGGTGAAAGAGATGCAATAACGAAATGTCTAGGTTTGATACCTGAAAAGCTGGAGGAACTGTGGGACCATTTCCTAAGGGAAAGAAAATTGAAGGAGGAATAAGCTGTGAATGGGTACATGCATTAAGTTCTGTTTAAGTGTTTAAAGGACGCTTACTAGACAGTGAAGTAGAGATGTTGAGTACAAAATTAAAGAGAAACTTCTAGAGTTCAAGGGAAAGGTCAAGAATAGAGGTAACAAATTGGAAGTCTGAATTTAGTTTATTTTTAAAGTCAAGGGTCCAGAGGAAATCCCCTAGGGATGAACATTAGAGGTCAGATCATGGGTCTGTCCAACATTTGATGGCTAGAAAGAGAAGAGCCAGCAAAGGAGATTAATGCAGGGCATGTTAGGATTTTTCGTGTGTGTGTGTGTGCGCGCGCGCGCGCATTTATTTTTTTAATTGGTAGATGTCATAGCTATCCAAGAGATATAATGGGAAACATATAGGTGACCATAAAGATATCTTTATATACTATTACTAGAGGCCCGTTGCATGAAGAGATTCGTGCAATAGGCCTTCCTTCCCCTGGCTGCCAGCACCGGTTTTCCTCCAGCACCCGGGACCCAGGCCTTCGCTCTGGCCGCATCAGAGAAGCCAAGCCTCTTCAGTCTTCAGTTGTCTTCAGTCTTCACTTTGCCTGCACATGCAAATTAACCTCCATCCTTTTTGGGTTAATTTGCATGTTTATCCTGATTGGCTGGTGGGCATAGCAGAGTGACACCAATTTGCATGTTTCTTTTATTAGTGTAGATTATATTTATCAGAGGTTTACCAATTTTCTTCTCCTCAAATAACCAACTTTTAATTTGATATAATTTATACCACATATTTTCCATATTAATAACTTACATTATTTTCCTCTTTTGTTTTAGATTAATACTTTGTCCTATTCTAGAATTTTATAGTGTGATAATTTTTCATTAATCTCTCTTTTTAAGAATTTCTTTAAAAAAAAAAAAGAATTTCTTATTACAGACCTCTTAGAATACATTTTCTTCTAAACACTGGCCACATCCTAACACATTCTGATATGCAGATCTGTGTTTATTAATGCTTTAAAATAGATTTCTATTGAATTCTTAATTTTTTTCCTAAGCCAATTTTTACTTATAAAAATATTTTACTATCTCACAAAATAAAGGAATTTGTTAATATTTTTATTATTAATTTCTTCTTCAAATCTATTGTGGTTAGAGAAGGTATTGAGAAGAATTCCTGCTATTAGGAAGTTTTTTCATCTAATTTCACAAAAGTGTGTTAAGATTGCCTGAATAAATGGATTGTCCAAGTGTCAATATATTCATTAATTTGTTTTATTGAGTAACTAGAGGCCTGGTGTACAAAATTCATGCACGGAGGTCCCCTCAGCACAGCCTGCACCCTCTCCAATCCGGGACCCCTTGGGGGATCCCAGGGATAGGGCCTAAACTGGCAGTCAGACATTCCTCTCACAATCCTGGACCACTGGCTCCTAATTGCTCACCTGCCTGCCTTCCTGGTCACCCTCAACTGTCCTTCCCTGCCGGCTTGGTCACCCCCAACTGCCAGCCCCCCTGCCGGCCTGGTCGCCCCACACAGCCTGCTGTTCAGTTGTTTGGTCATCCCTCACTAACCCCCCTGCCTGCCTGGTCATAGGCAGCCATCTTATGAGGGTTAATTTGCATATTACCTCTTTTTTATATAAGATGTCAGTCCTTTTCTTCCTTGCCTCCCTTCCCCAAAAAGCACCACTCTTTTTGAGGTAATCCTGACCAACAAGAATTACATTATGGGTCCTATTACTGAGAGTATGAGCAGTTTGTGGTAAGTGCTGTTACTCCTTAACGATTATTTGTGGTGGCTGAGTGAGCCTCCTGGGCTGCTGCTTTCCTACTGTGACCTCTGCATTGAATGATGCCATAGAACTTCTGTGTCCATTTCTGGTTGTAACTGCTGTTAAGATTGGACCTCATCTCCAGCTCAACCATTGCTCTTGCCTGGGAAGCTCGATTCTATTCCCTGAACCCTTTGCACTGATGAGTACGTGAGCCAACCACAGTATGCATCCCCTGGTTACTACCTGGAACTAATGCTTCCTACATTTGAGGCCTCATTTGAGATCTTCTCAAAGTGCTGAATTCAGCCAAAAACAAATCCACATTTGCCCCTGGGATGTACCCATCTTGGGAAGCCACTATGTTGTTAAGTCTAATTCTGCCTTCCTTCTCCTGCCACATCTGAAATGTTAAAGTTCTAGCATGCTTGCTCCCTGAACTTGCCAAGGTAGCTCATAGTCTGATACTGTGCAGCTCTCACCACAAATGCATTATTTTGTCACTATCTCTGGGTTATCAGAGAACCAGATGGGACAGCCAGATTAACCATGCAACTGTTTATTAGGGAAATGCCTGGGAGAAATATAGGGAGGGAGCAAGAGAAGGCTGGGAGAGTCCTCAAGCACAATGCAAGTCTGGCCTGGAGGGATGAAGGAGAGAGGGAAGGTAGGTGGAAGCATTCCAGAAGACCACATAGTCAAGGCAGCTTGGGAAATCATCCCCGGATGATTTCCTCCAGCTGAAGCTTTAGTCAGAAGAATCCCTTGTCCCCAGGAATGGGTGTGCCTTAGATACCATGGGAGCGGCCTGTGGGTAGCAGAGCCTCCCACGGTGAAGGATTTCACAGCCCAGCAGCTGGAGCTCTCCTCAATTATTCCATGTACTTGGAGGTCTACAAGGAGAGTTCTGATGGCTGCCCTACTCTGCTCCATTCTAAACATGTTTTCATTAAAAGTTTTAGTGCTATATTTGATCAAATGTAAAATTATTTAAATATTCTTTTTTATTATGCCTTCCCATTATCTTACATAGTGACCACTATGATTAATAATTTATGCATTGACATCTGTTATAGTGAATATCATTTATACCTTCTCTATAATTTAGTAGTAGCATCTTAGTTCATCTTCTATTTTTAAACTTTACAAATTGGCTATACTTTTCAATATTGAATGAGACTTTTCTTGAGCGCTGTTTTACCTTCTGAGAAATAGTTCTCCCTCCTATACTTCTTTTGTTTTGCTTTAACAATCATGCTTTTTTATGCACAGAGTACATTGGCATGTACTATTTTCTAAAATGGGTTGAAGATAGCTGTATTTAACTCAATTTCACAAGATTAATAAAAAAAACACAGTCTAATCTCTATATTAAACACCAAAGCAGAAACTTTGGATTTCTTTCTCTGACAAAGTTTTGCACTAATGGTTCCATGTCTGAATGTGTGTTTCATTCATTATCTTTCTGATCTCACCTATAGTTTTTAGTCTCCATTATACTGATCATGACAACCATCCAGTAGCTGTCATAGTTTTCCATTAAATCCCTCCAACATAACTTTTCTACCTAGGGAGCTGCTAAAAATAACTTTCAAATGTTATTTACAGGTGAAATATGTGGTCAGAAATTCTGTCTCTGGTCTTTGAAGCTGTGAGAAATCTTTTTACTTTTTTATCAAATGATTGATCACTCAACCAGAAAACAATGATCTTTGGATGAACTGTTTTCTTTGAGAACTTAAAAGTACTGAACTATTTCAGGATTTTATTATTTAAATTCTAAAAGTGGTAGTCATCCTAATCTATAATCTTGTGAATATTATCAGTTCCTTTTCAGATTCATATATCATTATTACACTACCATTGCAACGAAGGTGGAAGCAAATAAATGTTACCTTCTCACCCTTCTGTGTGTGTGTGTGTGTTATTAGCCAGTATGTTTCTGGTTGTGAAGGACAGAAACCCAACCTGAACTAACTTAGGCCATGGGAAGAATTGCTTTCCCACACAACCACAAACCAGGAAGTGGGGCAGTGGTGGAGCTGGGCTGTTTTGCTCTCCATGTCTCATCATGGCTCCTTTCTGATTTGGGCTCCATCATCTCCTACAACCTGGCTTTCTCCACATGGGCGGTGGCAGCCCCAGGGATACACATTCCTTAATTCTCACCATCAAGAAAAAATGATTCTCTCCTCCAAGTCCAGTTTGAAAAATGCCACGAAAGAGCTGTGATTGGTCTTGCTAGGCCAGGTGGATACTACATCATCAATTATAATTGGGGTGAGGTGGCAGTGTTCATAAGGTTGACTCATTATGGGTTAGGTGTTTGCCTTCAGGCCTATCGTTTGGGTCAGGAGCATAGACTTGGAAAGAAACTTGCATATTCTTTAAGCCAAATGTTTGCAAAGGGGAGAGAAGCATTTCCCAAGAGAACGGGGTGCTGCCCCAGAAAAAGAAGGCATGAGTTTCAGGCAGACAAAACAATCTCTCTTCATTATAATAACTTTTACTGATTTGAAACCCCCTATTTAAGAACTCTGCCTAAACACCAAACAGAATTATTACACACCATTCTCTAGCTCAGTCATTTTTATTACTTTACCTTAATCCAATTATGGTTTGGTTTGGATTTGATTTCCTAATCTATCTAATCTATCCCATCAGTTAGACTTTTGGGGTTAACAAAAATATTCTTCTTTCTAAACATTTAAAAAATAATATTACCCTGGCCAGTGTGACTCAGTTGGTTGGAGCATCATCCAGTACATCAAAAGGTTGTGGGTTCAGTCCCTGGTTGGGACACATACAGGAGGCAACCGATCTCTCTCTTTCTCTCTCCTTCCCTTGCTCCCTTTCTCCTTCCCCTCTCTCTAAAATCAATAAGCATGTCCTTGAATGAGGATTAAAATAATAATAATATCAAATAATATTGCTATGTGTAAAGTAAAATGTGAAAGTTTCTGAACTGCTGTCCATTCCCTCACCCTCCCAAATTCCCAATCAACTCTTAAACAGTTTGGTGTATATCTTTTAAAATATTTTTAAAATATATTTTTATTCAACATAGAATATTATATTAGTTTCAGATGTCTGGTGTTTATCTTTATAACCCTTTTCCATTTATATTTTTTAAAATATGTTTTTATTGATTTTAGAGAGCGATAGAAACATCAAGGAGAGACATTGATTGTCTGCCTCCTGCATGCCCCCTACTGGGGATCAAGCCCAAAACCCAGACTGGGAATTGAACTAGTGCACTCTTGGTTCATGGGTCAACATTCAACCACTGAGCCACATCATATCTTAACACACAAGTGTAAACATGCATGCACATGCACAGAAAATTTTAAAACAAAATACATAATGCTTCACATGATGTTCTACAACTTGGCTTTTTTATAATTTTTAAATACTCAGTTTTATACATCAATATATAGTATTCCCTCCATCTATTTAATAACTACATAGTCTTCTATTGTATGGATATAACATAGCTATGGATATAACATAATTTTCTCACCACCCCAGAAACGCAGGGAGGAGAATGCCAATGGGACCTCCTGTGTGAGCCCCACCCACCCCCAACCCCCACCACAGACACCATCCTGGACCGTTCAGCAAAGCAAGAGTCAGCGAGACCCCAGGTGACTGCAGCTGACATCTATAGGACCAACTCTGTCGGGAAGGAAGTACAGCTCAGAACAGGGACAATCAAGGTGTGAGACTCAAGGCAAACACAGCCTCTGGGCTAAGGAGTTTCTGACCACTGGACTACTAGGGACTTCAACCTCTCAGACCTCAATTAGGTTGCCCAGGGCCAGAAAGGAACAGTAACTCACATTCATCTGCACTATAGAAGCTCCCAGGAGGCCCAGGATAGACAAACCAAAGGACCAGATTCAACAACATCAGAGCAAAATCCAGCAAGCCCCTCAAATAGTGGACCCAAAAGCACCTGTAGAACACCTGGCACAACATTGGAGTTGAACCTCACTGGCAGCAAGTCAAAGGGGAGATCCCTCCCACAAACAGGACATCAACAATCAAGTTCCAATTACAACAAGAGAGCCCAAATAACACACAAAAGGGGCATTCCTAGAATATCTAGCTCAGGTGAACAAAGAGACTACACTATTGGACCCCTCAAGACACTTTCTACATATGGCCATCTTATAAAGACTGGGAGGCATAACAGTTCTATCTAACACATAGAAGCAAATACAAAGAGACAGCTAAAATGGGGAGACAAAGAAACAACCCCCAAATGAGAGAAAAGAAGGAATCTCCAGAAAAAAACCTAAATGAAATGAAGACAAGCAACCTATCAGACATAGAGTTCAAAGCAATTGTTATAAAGATCCTTAAGTTCTTAGTGCAAATACAACAGTATGAAAAGGGAAATAGAGGCCATGAACAAGAACCAGACATAAACAAAGAATGATATATCTGACATCAAGAACACACTGGAGGGTATTAAAAGTAGATTGGATAAAGCAGAGAATTGAATTAGCAATTTGGAAGACAAAGAAATAAATACCCAATTAGAACAGCAAACAGAAAAAGAATTAAAAAGCAGGAAGATAGCTTAAGGGAACTCTGGGACAACATGAAACATAACAACATGCACATTACAGGAATACCAGAAATAATGACAGAAAACTTCCCCAACTTGGTGAAGGAAAATGTCACACAAGTTCAGGAGGTACAGAGAGTCCCAATCAAGATGAACCCAAAGAGACCCTCATCTAGACACAACATAATTAAAATGGCAAACATTAAAGACAAAGAAAGAATCTTAAAGGTAGCAAGAGAGAGACAGAAAATTACCTACAAAGGTGTTCCCATTAGAATGTCAGCTGACTTCTCAATATAAACACTCAGGCCAGAAGGGAGTGGCATGATGTACTCAAAGTAATAAAAAGCAAGGACCTAAATCCAAGACTGCTGTATCCAGTAAGACTATCATTTAAAATTGAAGGTGAAATAAAGTTTTCCAGACAAAAAAAAAAAAAAAAAAAAGGTTAAAGGTGTACATTACCACCAAACCAGCAATGCAAGAAATGTTAAAGGGACTGCTTTGAGAAGAAAAGGAGAGAGAGAGGATCACTGGCATAAAGAAAATAAAAATGGCAGAAAATAAATACCTATCTATAATAACCTTAAATCTAAATGGATTAAATGGTCCTCTCAAAAGAAATAGGGTGACTAAATAGATAATAAAACATGACCCATATATATGCTATCTACAAGAGACCGACCTTAGAACAAAAGATATAAACAGACTGAGAGTAGGGGGATGGAAAAATATATCCCATGAAAATGGAAAGGAAAAAAAATCTGTGGTAGCAATATTCATAGCAGACAAAATAGACTTTAAAACAAAGGCCATAACAAGAGACAAAGAAGGTCACTTCATAAAACTAAAGGGAATGATTCAAAAGAAAATATAACCCTTGTAAACATATATGCACCCAACATAGGAGCACCCAAGTTCATAAAAAACAACAATAACCTCTTAATGAACTTTAAGGGAGAGATTGACAGCAATACAGTCATAATAGGGGACTTTAACACCCCACTGACATCACTGGATAGATCTTCCAGACAAAAAATTAACAAGAAAATAGAGGCCTTAAATGAGACACTAGATCAGATGGATCTAACTGACATTTACAAAACATTTCACTCCAAAGCAACAGAATGTACATTCTTCTCAAGTGCACCTGGAACATTCTCAAAGATAGACTAATGTTAGGACACAAAACCAGTCTATACAAATTCAAGAAGATTGATATAATATCAAGCATCTTCTCAGATTACAATGGCATGCAGTTAGAAATAAAAATAAATAACATAGTTTGCTTAATTAGTCACTTTTAGTGGGCATATAAATTGCTTCAAATTTCATTGTTTTAAATAAAAGATATTTGTTTCCCACAAGTGTGTATGTATATTTGCATCTTGTGAAAGAATATATGAAGAACAATTCCTATAAATGGATAGCTGGGTCAAAGAGTATGGCAGCAATATTCTTAATTACTCTATTAGAGTTAATCATTACATTGCAATCTGTTTTGTTCTGATCCATCCTAGATTAATGACTGCTATGATTCTTCTCATTTCTTTGCTATTAGATATTTTTTATTCTTCATATTTTGATCATCAGTTTTGTAGTCATGGCATTTCAGAGAAGTTAAAATTTTCTTCTGGATTCTATGTATTATAAAATACATAAAAAGTTTTATACTTTTATCATTAAAAGTTTTTCTATTTCATTTAAACATTAGGGATGAAAACCCACCTCACCTGACCCTACTGAGCATACCTGAATGTGATGTGGGTCCCTCAAGACCAATAACAGGATATCACAGTCATACAGATATGACCTCTGAGAAGGTTTGCTCCTCGACTAACTAAACCCACATGCTGCTGTCCTAAGTCCTTGGCTTGACTTTGCTTTTGGCCCAGATTGTGAACTGCTGGTTGCTTTCAGTAGACCCTGCCCGTTTACTCATACCTTCTATGAGTAAATCATTTTATCAAGCTTGATATAATTGTCTCCAATAAATAAATAAAATAAAATAGATGAAAGAGAGTCTAACAGACTTCCTATGAGTAAAGTGCCTAAGCTTTATTTTGTCCATGGACTCTGGGACATCTATTTTGTTATTTCCTGACCTTAGCCAGATTCTAGAAAGGTGAGGGAAAGTAGTTCTGTATTTGAATTTTGGATAAATAAGATCTTATTCTATATATTAATTAGCATACCTAGATAATTATTATTATAGAGTATCTCAAATAGAGAATTTTTTAAGTGCCAAAATATCAAAGAAACACATAGCCACACTCAAATATTAGCAGCAGAACACAACATATTCACATGGTTCAAAATTCAAAATATGCTTTGGAACATTTTTCTTCCCCTCAGTCTCCCAACATCTGATTCCCCTTCCCCACAGGAAATTAATATTATCAATATTTCAGTGTATGTTTATAGAGGTATCTTAAGCTTGTTAAGCTTGTATAAAAAATGCGCACACATTTTTATTTTTTGTACAAGTGGAAGTATATGTTTATTGACATATCCCTACTTAAGAGGTCCCTCTTTTTCCTTTTCCTTTATCAATGGCTCTAGATTATTCTACAATGTGGATGTGACAATGTTTAGTTGAGTATTTCCTCACTGATAAATATTTAAGTTGTTTTCAACCCAATCTGTTGCTTTTACAGCCAATGACACATTTAATAATCAAATACATACGTCATGTTCCCATGTCAGACTGGATGACAATTCCTTGGAAGACTCGCTAGGTCAAAGGGTATGAACATTTGTAACTTTGAAAGGTATCATGAAATTACCCATTATGCAGGTTATTTCATTTTACACTACCTATTTTCCCACAGTTTGTTATAAAACTTTTTTATGCTTGCCAATTTAATAAGTTGAATGGTATCACAATGCAGTTTTAATTTGTTTTGATCTCTTTATGAATGAAGATTAGAGTATTCTCATATGGTCTTATCTTTTGCCTGTTTTTCTTTTCCCACTGGGTTGTTATACTTCTTATTAATTTGTAGAGGCTCTTTATACAAATTGGGAAAATCAGTCTTTTAGGACATGAGTTGCACATATGTTCCTCAGTTTGTTATTTGTCTATTTATTCTGTTTTCATACTGATTTTTTATTTTATTTTTATTTTGTTTAAAAAATTGTAATATGTTTATATTGATTTTTAGAGAGAGAGAAGAAGGGAGAGAGAGAAACATCCATGAGAGAGCAACATCCATCAGCTGCCTCCTGTATGCCCCCTACTGGGGGTTGAGTCCACAATTCTGGCCTGTACCCTGACCAGGAATCAAACCTGCAACCTCTAGGTGCACAGGATGAGGCTCCACCAACTGAGCCACACCAGCCAGGGCCATACTTATTTTTTAAAAAATTCTTAATAAAGTCAGGTTTATCAATCTTTTCTTTTTTGACTTCCATGTTTATGTCACACTTAGAAAGATCTTATTCATTCCTATTCACATTCTTTTATTTTTATACTAGAGGCCTGATGCATGAATTCATGCATGGGTAGGATTCCTTGGCCTGGCCGGTGATTGGGGCCGATCGGGGCCTGCCAGGGGGAGGGACCATGGGAGGTTGGCCAGCTGAGGGGAGGGACCACAGGAGGTTGGCTTGCCGGGGACCAGGGGGAGGGACTGTGGGAGGTTGGCCGGCCACAGGAGGTTGGCTATGGGAGCACACTGACCACCAGGAGGCAGCTCCTGCATTGAGCGTCTGCCCCTTGGTGGTCAGTGCATGTCATAGTGACCGGTCGTTTGGTCATAATGGTCACTTAGGCTTTTATATATATAGATGTTAACTTTATTGTTTATTTTTTGCATTTTAATCTTTCACCCACATTAAATATATACTGGCAGCAGTGAATTTAACTTAATTTTTTCTTAGATTTCTGAGTTATCTCACCATTTATGGAATAATCCATTTTTTCCCAAATTATAGTACTCGAGTGTTTTAATTATAGCTCTATAATTTGTTTTACAGGTATAGTTCCTCCTCATTACTCTTCTTTTTCAGAATTGCTTTGGCTATTTTTTGCTTGCTTACATTTGTACATAAAAATTTTAATTAGCTTGTCTAGATTAAAAAAACACTGTTGCTATAACATATATAATTTTAAATAGATACAATTAGGGGAAATCTGATATTTTGAATTGTTGAGTTCACCTTTCCATTTTTCATGTCTTTTTTGTGTGCTTCTCAGGAGCATTTTAAAACTTTTCTTTGTGAGATTCTTGAACTTTAACTCCTTAAGTTTATTCCTAGTAATGTTTTCCTTCTTTGTTGTCTTTGCAAACAGAATCCTTTTTCTTCTGCTATGCCTTCTAATTGGCTTTTTTATTTTTTTTTTTTTGTATATGTAAAGGCTTTTGATTTCTGACTATAGATTTTATACCCAGCCACATTATTTAGCTATCTTGCTGTTTTTCCTTTATTTTCTTGAGTTTTCCAGATGTGCAATCAAGTTATTTGAAATTAAGGTTAATTTTGTCTCCTCCTCCCTTCTAATATTTTACACCTGCGCTTTTTTTCTCTTGTCTGAGTGCATTGGCTTGTGCCAGAAGCTTTAATGAATTTACTCAGACTTAGAGAGGAAGCATAGAGATTTCAATGAAAAGTCTGTCATTTCATGACACAAAATCTGTGATCCACCCCTTCACCCAGAGCCCAGGCAGCTACAAAACTCTGGGAAGAAAGCATGAGAAAGGTAGTCTGGAAAAGGGAAGCCCTGTATAAGCTCTCAGCAAAGAGACAAAAATCCCTCAACCAACCACCTTGCCTCTAGAGAGGGCAAAGGTTGGTACTGATGTCTTTGCTGACCTCTTCTGGTAAATCTGAAATCAGCCAAAGATGGCAGATGATAGATAGATATAAATTAGATCTAAGTATGGGTATAGGTATAGGTATGGGTATAGATATATAATTTTAAAAAATTTATTGCCAAAACTGGTTTGGCTCAGTGGATAGAGCGTCGGCCTGCGGACTGAAAGGTCCCAGGTTCGATTCCGGTCAAGGGCATGTACCTGGGTTGCGGGCACATCCCCAGTGGGAGATGTGCAGGAGGCAGCTGATCGATGTTTCTCTCTCATCGATGTTTCTAACTCTCTATCTCTCTCCCTTCCTCTCTGTAAAAAATCAATAAAATATATTTTAAAAAAATTTATAGAGAGAGGAAGGGCGAGGGAGAGAGAGAGAAACATCAATATGAAAGTGAAAGAAACATCAATTGGCTGCCTCCTGAATGCACCCTACCAGAGATTGAGCCTGCAAACTGGGCATGTGCCCTGACTAGGAATAGAACTGGCAACCTTTCGGTGCACGGGATGATGCCCAACCAACTGAGCCACACCGGCCCGGGCAAAGATGGCAGATTTGATTATTTTTCCCAAGAAGTTCCTGGGTTTTCCTAGGCTGCCTGTCTGAAAATTTTTTTCAATATCTTGAAAGGTATTTTTAAATTCCACACCTTTTTTTAAGCCTCTCTGCCTCTTTTTTCTTCTCTCGTTTTTATAAAACTTCCAAATCTTTATCTCTCCCCGTTTTCCTCCCTCTGAGTTTTGGCTATTCCCATATCCTTGCACCCACAACTATCATCCTGGCCGACTTTATGCCTAAGCTCCAAACTCACATATTTCCCAATAAGACTATTGGGAAATCAATGATTGCCTTTGCTAAAGCAGTTCCGATGGGCTATGGGGAGGATGAAGAAATAAATGGAAGGCATGGGAGTAGTAACTGTGGGTGCATCCTTCTATTTCAGAAAACTTGGCAAGGAAGGAAAGATTAAGATTGGATGGTAACTTAATGGATAAGCCAGAATTCAGAAAATTTATTCATTCACTCATTCATTTTTTGTTTAGAGTATGCAGTGGACATGCAAACACACCTGACATATCTGTGATGGCAGGGAGTGTAGCTGATGGGAAGCCCCAGCTGCTGTGCTCTGAAATCCTACCATTGTCTGCACTAGGGCCATGCTTCCCACGGGCTGCTCCCAGCTGATGACTGTGGGAGGCAAGGCACAAAGGCAGGTCTGTTCCCAAGAGATTCCAGGCAGCTCAGATGGCGACTTAGGGTCAAGAACAACTCGCTGGCCTTGTTGAACTTTTTTAGGTCTGAGCTGCAGTATAAGATTCTTTTCACCATAGTCATTTTCCCTGAAACATTTCTTGGGCATGTCGCTGAGTGTTTGCTTCGTGGAGGACCCAGAGTGGAATAGACTTGAGCATGTTTGAAGCATAAGAGCAGGGGTGGAAGAAGACTACTTTATTTCCCATCTTCTCTCTTGCAGATTCCTTTCCAAGTTTCTAGTTTTTTAAAAAAATATATATTTTATTGATTTTTTTACAGAGAGGAAGGGAGAGGGATAGAGAGTTAGAAACATCGATGAGAGAGAAACATCGAT
>NW_005356173.1:274431-296615 GCF_000412655.1 Myotis brandtii
ATGTGCCCGCAACCAAGGTACATGCCCTTGACCGGAATCGAACCTGGGACCCTTGAGTCCGCAGGCTGATGCTCTATCCACTGAGCCAAACCAGTTAGGGCATAAATTTCTAGTTTTTGTCTGTCTGCCAACCACATGTCCTGCTCTCATCATAGCTTTCCTATCCATAGCTTTGTTCTCCTGATATGAACCTTAATCTTGTCCCAACTCTGAACTTCCCACCTAGATTTTGGCCTAAGTAAACCAGAGACAAAAATCAGTGGACTCCAAGGTGGACAGCTATCACCTTCTCCTACAGTTTTGTTTCTATTGTGGAAAAGTTGCTCATTCTCTGGTTGCCTATATATTGACATATTGAAATGGACATTTTCATTGTCATAGAATTTCAAAGGCCAAATCTCAGGAAATAGGTGTTAATTACCACAAATTCAACAGTACACAACCCTGCCAGACTTATTAAAAATGGAATGATAGCCCAGTGACCTTTATTTTGCTACCATCCAGGCTAAAAAGATATGATACTACAGTTACTAGAGAAAAGAAATTCACAGGAGTAGAGTTTTGTAGTCCCCACTCTCCCACATGCCCTAGGAAAGTAAAGGCATCCCCAAGACAAAACCCCTAGAGATCAGAGATGCAGAAGTCTGTTACTTATCCCACTCCCAGGTTGCAAAACCCCAGGGACCCACTAGAAGAGCAGCAGGATGATAGAATTATAGGGAGAAATGAACACCTATCTTCAGTATCTAAGAGCAGGGAGATAGCAAGACTGCACTCCTACCGTCAATACAGCAAAAGATGCCAAGTGGATACCATGGAAGGATGAGCCATCTTAAAGGTTCCTGGTCCAAGAGGACTCTCTTCTTGAATGAAGAGACTCTGGCCTTTCAAGAAGCTGTAAGTTGAGTGAATAATCAGTGCAGGGATTGGAGGATGATTGCTAAGCAATGCGACATGCACATGACCTTTTAGGATATCTAAAGAACCCATAAACATCTACCCCATTAAATTTAGTTCATTGAATACATTGGCTACATGCACTTTGAAATATCCTTATATTAAAAAGCGTGGATTAAAAGGCCCAGCCTAACCAAACACCCAACCTCATAGTCTGAGAGCAGGGAGAGCTCTTAATGGAAGTGTTGCCAGGGTCCCCCGGGGGAGCCCTGTAACTTATTCATAGTTCATGTCATTCTCCCTTAGGGACAAGGATCTGCCAGTACCTGGGCCTCCTCCAATTTTGTGGGCAATCAGACTGCATAACCCCCACAGTTCACTGTATTCTCTACAACCACTCTTATGGGGCTCCTACAGAGAGTAGACAAATTCCCTCCCTCTTCTCTTAATCTCAAGAAGTATTCCTGGTTTGGCCAATGCTATGTACATTTAGGAATAGAAAAAAACATACTGTTCTACTTAATCATCACCTATAATTTTAAATATTAGCTAGTTACAATAAATTAATGGTTGCTTGGCAACCAAAGAGCTTGGATTTTGAAAAGAAGCACTCCATTACTGTTCAGATCAGAACAGTAAGATTTGGTGAAACATTGAGTTCTGTTGAATTCTTCTTGATGGAACCAAACCCTGGGGCCGACAAAGGGAAAAACAAGGGAACACAAATTTTTACAGCTTAGTTAATTTTAGGACAGTGGAAAGGAAGTAAATTGCATCTCATTGCCTAGTTTGCGTTAGAACTCCCCAATTTGAGAACAAGTACTAATTAGCTGAAAGGAAAGCTCAGCTGCAACTTAGCTAAAAATGGGATCACTTGCAAAAATGTACTGCACAACCCAGTGTGGTGGATCTGATTCACTTTGCATGTGAACACCAGACTCAACCTGACAAAACAACATGTGGGAAAAGAGTTTTAGAGCATTTTGAAAACTTAAAGGCATTTGGTTAGTGAAGTGACCGGCTAGCTTGCCCACAATATATCCAGAAATAAAATCCACACACGCATTTTTGGCTCAGACTCTTTTGATGAGAGTGTTCCTAGCCAACATTAATGTCATTGGCTAAGGGTTTATCTAATGACCAAGAAAAAGATCTGGAAATTAGAACATTTAAAAAAAAAACATTAAAATTTTTTTTATTGGAGAAAGAGGAAGAGAGAGAGAGAGAGAGAGAGAGAGAGAGAGAGAGAGAAAACGTCGATGTGAGTGAGAAGCACCAATTGGTTGCCTCCTATATGCATCCTGACCAGGGATGGGGGATGTAATCCAAAACCTGGGTATGTGCCCTGACTGGGAATTGAACCCAACACCTGGCATACAGGACAGTGCTCTAACCAACTGAGCCACATAGCCAGGGCTTAGAACAACATTTTTAATACAAGAAAGGGAAGGGAAACAGACTGTGGGTAATTTGAAAGCTTTTGGGACAGTTGTTGGCATGCATATAAGCTTTAGAGAAAATTTAAGCAATTATTTAAAAGCCTTATATTAGTAGTCATTCAAAACTATTCACATGGCTGAATGGTGAATATTATATTTTGAAAATCTGCTATACTTAACTTCTGATTGAATGTAAAATTGTATTGGAGCAAGCAAGGTAGTTTTGATTTTAATGTTTAAGTTAATTAACCTCTTGTGACTTTCTGCATTAGTAAAAAAGAAATTTCTTATAATGTTGGAAACTCTAACATTTTGATGTTAACATTTCTTTTTTTAAAAAAATAATTGTTACTGTTTTGTTTTGTGTTTGAGAGAGAGAGAAAGAGAGGAAGGGAGAGGGAGAAAGAGAATCATTGATATGAAAGAGAAACATCTATCAGCCGCCTACTGCATGCCTCCTACAGGGGATGGAACCCGAACCCCTTGGGCATGTGCCCTAACTGGGAATTGAACTGCAACCTTTCAGTTAACAGGATGATGCCCAACCAACTGAGCCACATCAGCCAAGGCGATGTTAAATTAACATTTCTTAACATACACATGGATAATATACTCTGGAAAGTTATAGAAGATGCTGTCGAGAGAGGGGTGCTTTAAGGAGGAGGAAATGGACGCCTGGGGTAGGAGGCAGACTGCTTTTCACTTGTAATTTTTGTTTTCATTTGATTTTCACTTTCTCCTACACTTTTGTACTCTTCGAACTTTATATCATATGCAATGTGAAAATGAAATTTACATGCATGTGCTACAAAGAAAAGCAGTATGCTGTGGTGGAAAGAACTGGAATTAAGGACCTGAATTTAAATCTTGGCTTTTGAGTACTGATGAGAGTGTGCGCAAGTTTTTTGGTATCTCTGTATCTTCTTTCTCCTTGCCCTTAACACGAGTCAGAGTAATTCATGTGTGTGGTTGTGGTGAAGATGAGGCAGTCAAACCCTATGACAGATCTGCTCCATAGTGTGGACGCCACAGACTGAGCTTATATTATGAGTAGCATTCAATACGTTCAGTAAAAACCGTTCAATGTCTACTACCCATAATCCCCACAGAGACAATAAATGTATTTACAAAAAAAATCCACTTAAGTATGTGTCTGTGAATTCTCAGACACAGTAGTCTGGGTTTTACAGTTCTAAGCATTTCATCAAAATTTCCCCCCAGTTTCTTAGCTCTTCTGAAAGGAGTCAATCTAGTATTGAACCCCCTTCAGTTATTATAATTTCTTAAGGCCATAGTTCAACCCAGTTTTAACAAGCTGTTCAATTGTGTTTTCCTATTCATAGAAATAAACTGTTGTTCTCACATACTGAGTCTCTGTTCAAGGATCTCCCTCAGACAATTTTTGAAAATCAAATTTGCTTCAAAATTGTCTACTGTTTTCAAAAAATTGTCCCCCGCTACCCAATTTTCTAATGTTAATTACTCCTTCCCCACTCCCGAAAATGAGCAGGTGCTCTGGTTCTGTGTTTTCCTTATGACAACATTCCTTTTTGCAGGTTGTTAACAGAGAGGTCCCAGGTATCACCCCCAATTTTCTAATGTTATTTACTCCTTCCCCACTCCCGAAAATGAGCAGGTGCGCTGGTTCTGTGTTTTCCTTATGACAACATTCCTGGAACATGCTGTTTTTGCAGGTTGTTAACAGAGAGGTCCCAGGTATCACTGCTGCATAGTCAGAGCTGCCACTAGGTGGGGCTGTATACACACTTCTGAGAAGGTACACACCTGTGAAGCTTGGAAATCGTGGTCTGAAGGTTCATTCTTGTTCTTGCTTTGGAGGGTAAGCAGTAACAATAATTGTTAACATTAATTATCTCATAACAATGAGATAAGCATAAGGAAGGTACCTATAATCAATGAGGAATTGTCTCAAGCAAATGTTTCTTTCTCACCTCTGGTCACAATAGTAAACAACAGTCAGAGTCTGGGTAAGTGTCCCATGCTCAGCCCATTCACCCTTCCTTCCCCTCATTCATCCCATAATGTGTGCATCTCATATTCACACACACGTATGAGGCACACAATGCCTTTTTGAAGAGCGTGAAGGGCTTTGGGGTGTGTACTCTGTGCATGTTATTGGGCTACCGGGCATCCACCGCCTGGGCTAATACGATGCAGGCCAGGCCAGCTCGGGAGCGGCATCGTGCAGTGTTCCCAACCTCCTTTAGTTGCAGGACTCCCTTTAAACGGTAACAAATGATGAAAATCCACTAACTGATGCTAAAAGTTATAAAAATGGATCATTTTAGTTAAGAATCATATAATACAAAATCAGCAATATTTTTCAATGGCTGGGCATTTTCTTTATCAGGGCACCAACCACATACAATTGAACCCAACCTCCTTAGTTGCAGGACTCCCTTTAAACGGTAACAAATGATGAAAATCCACTAACTGATGCTAAAAGTTATAAAAATGGATCATTTTAGTTAAGAATCATATAATACAAAATCAGCAATATTTTTCAATGGCTGGGCATTTTCTTTATCAGAGCACCAACCACATACAGTTGAACATAGGAATTTGTTCACTCAGTGGATGGCATTGCCATGGTTGGTATGCCACATATTTTCGAGCACCTTGAAATGGTTGGGAAGTACCAGGGTGGTGCTTTGGCATCAGATAGACTCAAGTTCAAATATAATTTCTGTCCCTTTTAATCTGTGTTTCTTAACCTCTAGGGGCTGCATACTCTTCATCTGTAAAATGAAGACAATAATCTTTTCTTAGCAAGGTTGTTCTAAGGACTAGAAAAAAAAATGTATCCAGCATCTTCAGCATGAGGTCGGGAGGTCTGTGGTCAGTAATGGCAGTATTAATTGTTAAAAGGCAAGTCTCACTCTTAAGCAGTTTTGCTATATCTGTGATATTTAGAGACATCTTTATCCTTGCCCATTGGATCCTGGGTTTTCTGTCAGCCAGCTGAGCTCATTGTCTCTGGATTTTGTCTGCACAGACTCTCCCCAGCGGTACCATCCCCAGCCTCTGTCCATCTCCCCCAAGCCCTGCCTCTGTAAATCTTCGCTTTCTCAAGTCTACTCTAGCTCTCCTGATACCAGATACCTCCTCTTTACTCGCTCATCACGTTCTTCTCTGTCTTTTTCACTCTATACGTTCATAGCCTTAAGTTATGCTGCTATCTATTCACTATCTAGTCTCTATCCATTGTCGTAATTTACACCAACACATAATACTGTCATTTCAACCCAAGGGAAATAATTATAAACCACAAATAAACTAGAGAATGGCTAATGTAGCATATCACTGGACAGAACCAAATATTTTCCAATTTTCTTTTAATTTCGCTAAACTTCTAACACCTTACCATGCATGCTGACTTCTTTCAGCATGTTTACATGGATAATTAATTCCATAATTTAATGAGGTCCATCCAGACAGCTTATACTTTGTCTTTCTCTCACATACACACAATATTCTGGAAGCATCACCTACCATCAAACCACCTTCCTCTCTTAAGGGGCCCCCAAATTATGGCAGCAACATTTTGGGTCTGGTCCTCTTTTCCTTTAACATGGCTTGGCCCTCGAGCTTCCCGCTCATAAAGAAACAGAACAAGCATCACCAGGCTTGTCAGGCAGACCTTGCCTCTGAGCTGCAAACCCCATCCTCCTCACAGCCTCCTGCTCCCACTGCGTCTGGCCTGCACACTGAAACGGGGTCATCTTACTTTGAGTCTGCAGTCCTGTCTAGAAATTCATCAACAGACGCCTATCATCATTCATCTATTTGTTTTTCTTTCTTTCATATTTTAGCTACACTTCTGCTCCTTGGAAAGTAACTTCCATGATTTGACCATGAATCTTTCCCAACTTCCACTGGTTCCCTAAGAAACCTAATCAATTTGCAGTTTTTCTTACCATGAACTTGTTTATTAACTATATATATTTTCTCTTCCTTGCACCTTTCGCTCCCCAGTTCAGCTCTGCTTGTAATTCATCAGTCCCGAGTTTAATTTTAGCATGAACACTGGCTAACCATGCGAATTTGGACAATGATTTATGTAAAAAGCAAAGTGTAGATGAGCTCAGACAGGCGTTCCATTTCTGACATTTATTGAGGATCTGATATGTACCTGCTCCTTTAAAGGCTGTTTGTTTAATTTTCTTTCTTGGAAGTCAACCCTATAATATTCAGAGACGTTGAATATCTGGCCTAAGGTCACGAACTTGTTATAAATTCCATGTGTTTCCACTAATTATATTGGCAAGATAATTCAGGGGAAAGAATGTGAGGTGCTGGGAAAGCTAGTCTTCTGTACTTACAGTTCTCTATCCAGAGTAGTTTCTTATTTAAATCCAGGAGTATTCTGGGAGGCTTCAGGAGGGGACCTCATCTGTGAGTGAGAAATAAAATAATCTGGCAGAAGCCAGGTAGTTCTAGAACCCAAACTCCGGAGGGAGAAGTTCCTGCTTACAAGATAGCTTTCTGAATGTTGTCATGGTTGGTGTGTCTTCTATTAAATGTCTCTTTCACATGACTAGTAACACACACCACAAGATTAACCTTGAAGGAAGCCAGATCCCATATGAAAACAAGCTTAAGAACATGGGATTCCCCACTTGCTCTCTGACAATGCTCATTTTTCTTTCAGATGTGATTGATTCTGAGCTTTTCTTTATTTCACCCCGCTGCTGGCCAAATGGGAGGTCCCCCTCTGTGGGGATCCTATTACAAAGTGCTGCTCACTGACTCAACCTCTGACCCTCCCTGCACTGGGAGCTCTCTGATGGAAGAGCCTAGATTTCAGCTCTGAGTTCTCAATGCCTGGCACAGAGCCTGGTTCAGAATCAATGTTCATTTGTGCTGAGAATAAGAGAGAAAGGGAGGAATCTGAAGGCATGGAAAGGGAAGGAAAAGGAGAACAGAGAAAGAGGGAAAAGGGAGAATAAGAGAGAGTAGAAAGGGGAGAGAAGAAGAGTTGAAAACAGATAGGTTCAGTGGAACCACTGTGGGATGGATCTGGATCAATACTCCTTTAATTACCTGGTTCGCATATATTTCCCTGATAAGGGGGACATTGATGATGCTTCAGATCTCTGAGTATGAGCTCCAATTCACACACTATACCCCACAGGTCTTAACATATTACTCTTTCTTCAGTGATGGTTACACAAATAAATGGTTAGAGGCCTTTTGGGGAGAGTCTGGAGACATCACTGTGGGTATCGCTGTCACGGTGTCATAGAATCCTATTTCTAGTACCTCAACTCTTCATTTGGTGGTAGCTGGCCTGAGAGCTGGCTCAAATCTGGAGACTGGGGAAAGGGCTCATGGCTTCATTGAGGAAGATGGTCTAAGCCTTTTCATTCATTCCTGATTTCTTTTGATAGTGTATGCTAATCAGTACTCCTGCCCATATATCTTGCCGCGTGAACACCATGGTCCAGTGGTTCTCAACCTTCCTAATGCCGCATCCCTTTAATACAGTTCCTCATATTGTGGTGACCCCCAACCATAAAATTATTTTTGTTGCTACTTCACAACTGTAATTTTGCTACTGTTATGAATCGTAATGTAAATATCTGCTATGCAGGATGTATTTTCATTGTTACAAATTGTACATAATTAAAGCATAGTGATTAATCACAAAAACAGTATGTAATTATATGTGTTTTCCGATGGTCTTAGGCGACCCCTGTGAAAGGGTCGTTCGACCCCCAAAGGGGTCGCGACCCACAGGTTGAGAACCGCTGCCATGGTCTATTTGCCATCTCTAAAGACCCATGCAGTCAGGCCTTTCCTGCTTGCCATTTTGACCCTGTTGCCAACAGGGCAAGTGTGTGTACCTTGCCTCTGAGAGTTAAGTGTGGCCATGTGGCCTCTGCTGTTCTGGTTGCCTGCATCCCCTTGCGACTAAGAAACTCAGTTCTGCCACAGCATCCTATATAATAAAAGCCTAATAAGCTAAGTGTCTGACCGTTCGTTTGACCATTCAACCAGTTGCTATGATGTGCACTGGCCACCAGGGGGCAGACACTCCAACCGGTAGGTTAGCTTGCTGCTGGGGTCCAGGTGATCAGGACTGGGTGAGACAGGCCGGACATGCCCTGGAGCCCTCCCACGGTCCCTCCCTGGCCTCTAAAATATTTCTTCTAATTAATTTCCTTTCAATGTGCATGAATCCATGCACCAGGCTTCTAGTCTCTTAATTAAGCCTCAGTGATGTCCTCCTCAACCATACATTTTATCACTGTACTAAGTAGACTGTCCTCCAGGCCTCCCTCCCCAGGAACATGGGCAGCTGGGGGGTTCTTTAGAATAGTAGCCCCATTATAACATTTCCACTTTTCTAAGCCTTTTGAGTCCTTCCTTCAGTCTTCCAAGGCAATTTTTGGCATATCTACTTAATTTAATGAAGGCTGTCACTTTTTCCAAACTTCCATGAATCAGCATAAGCATATATTAGACCTATTTTCCCAGCACCCATGTCAAGGTGTTAATCCTGCATTTCAGGGGAGTGGCTCTATGTCAACCAGCTCTCCCTTATTCAACTTTATGTTCCATCCACCCCCTTGACCTCTCACCCTGTAGATTCCCTCCCAGGAAGGGTCCCAGTGCCTGTTAGTGCATAGCAGCCAGTTCTCTCAGCAGCTTTGATGAGTACAAACTCTTCTCTGTTAGTAGCCTTAGTTCTTCCTCAGTTTATGTGGGGATTTAACCTAATTGATGAATCTAGTGGAAGGAAAGAGCTGGAGGCAGATCCTGAAGAAGACAAGGGTTATCTTATTAGGCCTCTGCCTCATCTGAGCTCCTGAATATTCCTGAGGTAGGGAGGGGCATGTCTTCCAATAGGGAAGGGCACATTTCTGCAGGTTGAGAGAGTTCAAAGGACTCTGAATGGTCAAGGTGCTCACCTGTATCTCTCTGTCAAGCAGCACACCAAGGTTAGGGATCTATTCATTCCATCACTTGGTTAGACTGAACCTTCTTTGAAACTTCATTATTTGCATAATCAAATTCTGTGTCTGTTCCTCACTTTCTTCATCCTCTGACTACAGTGTCTCCTTACATGTTGCTGAAGAGGCCCTTTGACTGTCAAGCTTTGATTTAAATAGAGCTGAGCCTGTTGTTTTCTCTCCTCAACAATGGCATTTTAAAGAATCTACCAAATTCCAAAATACTGACAGTTACTATTTTCCACAAACCTCTCAAGTAATAGTCCACCAGAGTGAAAAATCTTAACAGTTGCACCTGTGATAATATTCTAGGATCTGTCTAAAATGCCAGACATGGGTTCTTACTGTCATCTGACTCAGAGGTGATTCACCTCCAGACTCCCTTCATTTGTGGCTGCTTTCAGGGCAATGTCCAAAGCCAGCTGATCTGGCATTCCTTAGAAACCCAGCCTAACACCGGGGTTCCTGAGGAAGTGACTGACTGTGGGAGATCTCTCTTAGAAGGGAGGTGGAGGGAAGCAGAACTGGGCAAGGGAAGAAAGAATCAAAGGTGTGGTCTCAGTGGGAGACTAGTTCAGCCTGGTCCCATGGCCCTTAAACCATGATTCACTACCTTCCTCCCTGCTCCCAGCTCAGTGTGATGGAAACACCTCTCCAGGCAGGTAGAGCCAAGAGCACTGGGCCCATTTTTCCCTCAGCTCCAAGTCAAGGGTTACAGTATCTTCCCTGAAGAGGCAGGTGGTAAGCACTTCTCATCCCTCCTCCTCCACAACTACATGTTGTAGAAGCTAATTTCCAGGAAAGTGCAGAAAAGGGGTTGAGACTTCCTGCTTCTACTTACTTTCCATTCCTAGAGCAGAGGGTGTACCTTAAGAGCAGCACACTGAGAATACCAGGGCCCTAATCACCCTCCCTCCTGCTCACTCAGGGTGAAGGTTCAACAACAGGAGAGGCAAGCCAAGAAGGTCAAAGACTACTGCTACTGCCCAACACCCTGCAACTAAAGCAGGGGTATCACTTAGAGAGAGGGCACCACATCCCCACCCCTGGCTCCAGAGTCAGAGTCATGGCTCAGATATTTTGCCCAGAGGGAAAACCAGCTCTGAAGAAACTGACTTTACTTGAAACAGTGAGGGGAAGTTACAGCCCAAGGGCCTTCTCAAAAACAAGACAGCTTTTGGTGGTAAGCAAAGGAGGAGGCTGGTAACTTCACTGGAGATACAAGGCAAACTACAGACCAGCTAGTTTAAAAGAAAAAACTAGAGAGAGTGCTAAGAAATGAAGCATAGAATCAGAATAAACCTCAAACTCTGACCACAAAAAAATACCTCTGTAACAAAGTCCAAACTTAATTGGATCAGACTGGTGTGATCAGGGAAAGAGACAGTGAGAGAGAGCCTTGTTACAAACCACTGTCACTTCTGGGTGACTGTGTGCCTGCCCGGGACTGTGGCCTTTGAGGAGTGACACCAGAGGGTGTACACTGCCTAGAAAATGTACTTCACTCAAATAGTCCAGTCAGGACCCTAAACAAGTCAACAAGCAAAACACAGTAACAAGCCCCTGGAGTGGGAGACGAGTATCCAGAACCTTGCCTTATAATATCTAAAATGTCCAGTTTGCAATGAAAAATTACAAAACCTGCAAAGAAACAAGAATGTATGATCCATACATAAGAGGAAAAATAAACAATAGAAGCTGCTTATAAGAATAACCAGATGCCACATTTAAGCATCATAAATTATGCACCTGAAATCTGTATAATTTTGTTAACCAGTGTCACCCCAATACATTTAATAAAAAGAAAAAATGTCAAAAGACAAAATGAAACAAAAAAGTGCTACAGACTTCAAAGTAGCCATTACAAATATGTTTGAAGAACTAAAGGGAACATGCTAAAAGAAATAGAGGTATGATGACAACATTTCTCCACATAGAGAATACTAAAAGAGATCAAAATTATAAAAAGGACCAAGTGGAAATTCTAAAGTCAAAAAGTATAAGTTAAATGAAAATTCAGTAGAGGAGATTAACAAGAGATATTTAACTAAAAGAAGAATGAATTAGTAAATTTAAAGATAGGTCGATAGAAATTGGCAATCCAAAGAAAAAAAATTTAAAAAAATGAATTGAGTCCCTGAGAAATATGGGACTTTATTAATGGTACCAGCACACATGTAATGGGGAAACCAGAAGAGAGAGCTACAAAGGAGTGTAAAATATATTCAAAGACATGATAGGTAAAATTTTTACAAATTTAATTAAAAATTAATTTCCACATCCAAGAAGGTCAATAAATTTCAAGTAGGATAAAAGAAGACACCTATACACAAACACATAGTAAACAGTAAAAATTGCTGAAAGACAAAAAAAAAATCTTCAGCCTGGTCAGTGTGGCTTGATGGTAGAGCATCAACCTATGAATCAGGAGGTCACAGTTCCATTCCCACTCAGGGCACATGCCCAGGGTTTAGGCTCAATCATCAGTTGGGGGTATGTAGGAGGCAGCAAATCAATGATTCTCATTATTGATGTTTCTATCTTCCTCTCCCTTCCTCTTTATGAAATCAATAAAAACACATTTTTTTAAAAGAGGAAAAAATCTTCAAAGCAGCAAGAGAAAAATGACTTCTCATGTATGAGTAACTTCAATAAGAGCTGACTTCTCAACAAATACAATTAAGACCAGAGGGCAGTGAAATGATACATTTAAAGTGCTAAAAGAAAAAAAAAACATGGTCAATCAACACTCCTATCTCTGGCAAAACTATCTTTCCAAAAAATGAAGACAAAAGATTCTGCAGGTAAATTTAAACACAGAACTTGCTGTTTGCAGAAACAACTTACAAAAAATACCAAATGAAGTTCTTCCAACTGAACGCAAGTGACCCCAGATAGTAATTAGAATCCACACACATAAAAATAAAGCACTAGCAAAGGTAATTCTGTAATTATAAACGATGGTATAAATGCATATTTCCTCTCCTGCCTTCTCAGATAAGCCAGTGCGGTGTCTGTCAGCAGTGTCTCCTCAGAGGGGCCGTCAGGGGTCATTGATAGAAATTCCGTCACCTGGGAACCCACAGAAAGACTGCTCAGGGCTAGAGAAAGTGCTGGAGATGTTGGCCGAATTAGTGCATAACAATATGGTTCCTGATTTCTTTAATAGAGGGGACGACCACGTAGCCTCTGTTATGATATATTTACATCATCCTATATAATAAAAGCCTAATATGCTAAGTGTCCAGTGGTCTGGTCAGCCATTCAAAGCATAATATGCTAATGATATGCTAAGGCTGCTCAACTGCTTACTATGACATGCACTGACCACCAGGGGGCAGACACTCTGACCAGGAGGTTAGCTTGCTGCTGGGGTCCAGTCGATCAGGACTGAGCAAGATGGGCCAGACACACCCTGCAGACCTCCCACGGTACCTCCCCAGCTGGCCAATCTCCCGTATCCCTCCCCGGCCCTGATCGTGCACCGGTGGGGTCTCTTGGCCTGGCCTGTGCCCTCTCGTAATCTGGAACTCCTCGAGGGATGTTGGAGAGCCAGTTTCGGTACAACAGTGGAATGACCAGTCACTATGACATGCACTGACAACCAGGGGTCAGACACTCAATGCAGGAGCTTCCCCCTGGTGGTCAGTGTGCTCCCGCAGGGGGAAGCACTGTTCAGCCAGAAGCTGGGCTCATGACTGATGAGTGCAGCAGCAGTAGTGGTAGCCTCTCCTGCCTCCACAGCACCACTAAGAATGTCTGACTGACTGCTTTAGCCCGTGGGGGGAAGCGGGCCTAAGCCATCAGCCGGATATTCCCTGAGGGCTCCCGGACTGTGAGAGGGTGCAGTCTGGGCTGAGGGACCGCCCCCCCCCCAAGTGCATGAATTTCATAAATCGGGCCTCTAGTTTGTCAATAACAGTGCAAAAGGGGTAAGTAGGAACAAAGCTGTTTTGGAGTAAGAAAATAACATCAAACAGCAACTTGAATTTGAGAAATAAATGAAAAGAATCAGAAAGGGCAAATAAGTTTCATATAACAAGTGATATATATATATATATATATATATATATATATATACACATACATATATATATATATATCCTTTATATAGTGTACTAATTATAACAATGTATTATTGCATTTGTAGCTATATAAATGTAATATGTATAATAATAGCAGAAAAGTGAGGGGGACTCAAAGCTATATAGGAACAATGTTCTGTATCTAACTGTCATCATTATTATATATTTGAAGTCAATTCTAAATGAAAATGTATATGGTAAGCCCTAGAGCAGTGACGGCAAACCTCTTGAGCTCGGCGTGTTAGCATTTTGAAAAACTCTAACTCTGGTGCCATGTCACATACAGAAATTTTTTGATATTTGAAACCATAGTAAAACAAAGATTTATATTTTTGATATTCATTTTATATATTTAAATGCCATTTAACAAAGGAAAACCAACCAAAAAAATGAGTTCACGTGTCACCTCTGACACGCGTGTCGTAGGTTCGCCATCACTGCCCTAGAGTATCCACTAAAAATAGTAATATAAAAAAGTGAAAAAATCAATAAAGAATTTAAAATGTTATACAAGAAAATATTCATATAATGCAAAGTTAATATAACTATAATTAATATGATAAGTGATGTAGTAGACAACATGCATAAATAAGAGAGAAATTTCAGCAAAGAGATAAAAACTATAAGAAAGAATAAAATAAAAATATTATAAATAGAAAAATATTGTATAATAGATGAAGAATTCCTTTCATGGCCTCATCATTAGATCCAACACAGCTAAAGAAAGAATAAACAAACTTGAAAATTAGCCATATTATTGCACATTTCATGTTTACTAATTTTGCTACAATCTAGTTATTTGGACCATAATATTTTATATTCCCTTCAGAAATGAATAAAAGCTCCTGTTCTCCTGTATTCATGTCAACACTTAGTATTCCCAGAGTTGTACCTTTCACCAATCTGATGAATGTTATATGGTTGATGGCTGAGTAACCTTTGGCAAATTATTTAACTTCTTTGAACCTCTATTTTATTTTCTTCTAAATGAACATAATACTATTTATCTCACAGGTTGTTGCCAGGGTTGAATAAAAACATAGAGAAATTCTAAGAAACTTAGTATATAGTTAATAATTTTTTCCATCTATCTATATGCTCCAAAAGCATTGAGCAAAGTTTCTTACATGCAGTAGATAGCTATTAAATACATAAAAATCAATCAAATAATATAAAAGCTAATTTCAGTGTCTACTGAAAGAAATGCTGATGTTCATGGAACAACATAACAGAGAGGTTGAGATCGAACTTTGGAGTCAAAGGATCCTGAGTCAAATTGTATTTCTGTTAAGTTTTGAGAATTATTATCAATTGGTATATTTTAATTAGGCACAAACAATAAATATCTGAGGTGGTTTACAGAAGGCATAGGAGTTTTAATTACATACTACTCCATTCTTATTCCTTATCCTCTAATTACAAACATTAGTATAAATCAGAAAATTTAACATTTTAATCATTATGACATCTATTCATACTTATGCCTCATTAAGTATGAATATAGAGAAATGCATGTGGAAATAAAACAGAAAAAGTAAATGTCTTTTCAGAGATATGTATCAGATACTATCTGGGTAAGCATTTTACTTTTATCAAGTAATTTTTACAGAGAGAAACTATTAAAAATTTTCCTGGTTAGAAGTAGTATTGTCTCTACTTTTGTTTTTGTTATTATTATGACCATATAACAAAGTGAATGTTAACAGAGGCCAATGCTTAAATTCAGTGAAAACTGCAACACATTCAACCTGGCATACCTCAATTATACATAAGACTTATTTTTGTGGTATGCTAACTACATGTAAATAAGGAGTTCAAATAAAAGCCTACAATTAGTATTTGCTTTTTAATATCTGATTATGTCTGTGTTCAGTTGTGAGGAGCAGAAAGAAAACTAAATAAATAGAATAAGAAGCTATTGAGGCTTCAAGGTGTGTATATAGTAGAGGGGGTCTGAGTGAGGTTTTTATTCCCCATTTTTGTATAAGAGACACCTGCAGCTGGGGAAATGAGAGCCCCCAGAGGAAGGAGCTATCTGTCTCCCAGCGCCCAGTGTGAAGATGAAGTGGGCATTCTGGTTGAGTATAAGCTTGGATTGCAGGGCAATGGGCAGAATGATAGCATTATTAACTAAATGTCTGTGTCCCTTCAAAACTCTTATGTTGAACCTGTGAACCCCAGTGCAGATGTATTTAGAGATGGAAACTCTAAGAAAGTAATTAAGGTTAAATGAGGTCATAAGGGTGGGACCCTGATTGGATATGATTAGTGTCCCTAGAGAAGAAATACCAGAAATGGCTCTTGCTCTCCCAATATCCATACACCAAGAAATGCCACATGAGAACATAGAGAGAAGGTGGTCACCTACATGCCACAAAGAGAGCCTGCAAGAGAAACTGAATTCACCAGAACCTTGATCTTGAACTTCTCAGACTTCAGATCTGGGATCAATAAATTTATGTTGTTTAATCCATCCAGTCTAGGGGGTTTTGTTATGGCAGGCTAATCAAGATAGTAACCTTCCTTCATTGAGAATCAAAACCAAGATCAATCAGACTTATATGCATGCATATAAGCCTAACCAATGGACAGAGACACCAGGGGGGTGAGGGCATGAGTGAGGGGAAGGGAGGATAATGGGGGGATAAGAACACATATGTAATACCTTAATCAATAAAGAAAAAAAAGGGGGGAAAAGACCAAATAAAAAAAACCTGGTCTTTGACACAAGAGATGTCTGATGTACCATTAGTAGTCCCCTGGCTCAAAATCTCCTTCTCCTCTCATATTCTAAACTCAGCTAGAGATATTTCCTACCCTCCTTAGGTTCATCTGAGAAAATATGAGCAGGGCATTCAGAGAGGCAATTTCAAACATTGCATCACTGGAGTTACAGGAGAGCAATGGAAATATTGATGAAGGAGGAGAGGAGGAATCAGAATGTATTATCAGTAGGAGGCCAGAGCCTTGGGTCATAGTTAAATGTGGGGAAGGGGTGGAAAAAAAGAAACATGAAGACTGGAAGATAAAGGGAGAGAGGAAGAAGAAACAGAAATTCGTGGATAAACAAAGGCAAGAAAGGCAGGAAGAAGAGGCATGGCTGACGACATGTTGAAAAAACAAAGAAACTATATATGAGGGTCTATTTGTTCCTTTTGGGTCTATTTGAATATATGTCACAAAGAGGAAAGGTTTGAGCAATACCCTGAAGTTTAGCAAAAGGAACTTCCCATATTCTTATTGCCAAATATTCCCATCTTTTTGTAGCACAAAGATTTTGAGAAGCATACTAATTTCTATGTCACTACTCTTGACCAGTTCTGTGGCAAAGTGTAAGTAACACTATATGTACTTTGCAGTAGCAGTGGGGCCAGGATAATGAAATACACAGCCAGAAAAAGAAAGAACCATGGGATGTGGAAAATGCATATGGCCATCTTCTCATGAAATTGTATAAAAATATAGGACAACTCTTAGCAACATTTGATGAAGAAGCAAAGTGAGCATTTCTTCCTTTGTATTATGATATGCCATCTCTCACTTCATCTCCCTCCTCACTTCCTACCTCACCTCAGTAATTCATTTTCAGAAACAAATTATAAGCAAATGAATTGGGCTAATAGAACTCTACACAAAAGTACTCATTTGCTTTCTTTAGTTTCTCCCACACCACAAGGAGTTCATCAGTAGAAATAAAGAGTATCTGAAGCTATGACATTCTAGTGGGCAGAGCATGGGTTTCATTGTTACCTGCCTTATCTGCTTCCATGGTATGACCAGAAGTGGTACACACTGTTTGATTTTTGTAATGATGGTAAACTGTGATAGAGTAGATAGGGTTTCCTAAGTTATTAAATAATCCCCAGTAGGGATCATGCCCCCACCTAAAACTGAGAGAAGAGTTAATCTTTGAAAAGTTGATAGCAGTGTTTCACACTATCTCTAAGGGCCTCTTTGACTTTGTCATTCCGGAGAGTGAAGATGAAAGGGTTCAGGAAAGGAGTTACCACAGAAATCAGCAGGGAAACTATCTTATTGTACTGGGCTGCCTGTGTTTGATTGGGTTTCACATAGAGGAACAGGCAACTTCCATAACCAATCACGACAAAGGTGAAGTGTGAGGCACATGTGGAGAAGGCTTTCCTCCTGCCAGAGGCAGTGGGGATCTTGAGGATGGTGGAGATGATGTAAGTGTAGGAGACAATTGTTGGTACCAGAGAACCAATGATAATGAAAATGGCCATTAAAAAAAGAATAAACTCTGTGAAAAGGCTGTCATCACAGGATAGTTTGAGAAGTTGCCCTCGGTCACAGTAAAAATGGTCTAAGACATTCGATTTGCAGAAGTTCAGCTGAAATGTGGCATAGACTGGCCAGATTTCAGAAAGAAACCCAAACACCCATGACACAATTACCACCCAGATGCAGGTGTGACTATTCATAATGATGTTGTACCTCAAAGGGTTACAGACAGCCACATAACGGTCCACAGCCATCACTCCCAGTAATGCAAACTCTGTGGTCCCCACAGCAAGGTACAGGAAGAGCTGGGCAACACATCCAGCCAGAGATATTGTCTGCATCCCGGGGAGCAGAAACCCCTGAAGCATGACAGGGATGATAATGGATGTGATCAGGATCTCCAAGGCAGAGAGGTGGCCAAGGAAGAAATACATGGGGGACTGTAGACGTTTATCAACACAGACAATTATAATGATGACCGTGTTTCCCATTAATGTCATTGAGTAGAAGAGGAAGAAGGCGGCAAAGAGGATATGGTGTAGTTCCTCGGAGCCAGGGAAGCCAAGGAGACAAAATTCAGTGGCACTTGAGTGATTGCTCATCATTTAGTCTTTGTTCCTGCTCCTTGTGAAAGTCTGATATCAAAATAGATATGGCACTGTTCCACATGGTCCTGTTCTCAAGAGAGTAGGAAGACAGATTAGGATGAGAAACTATTTCGACAGATGATCACATGAGTTGCCTCTACTACTATGCTCTGAACAAAGACAGACCTAAATATTGCCTCTTCAATGCTCACTGTCAGGAATGGGTGAAGGCAGCTTCTTCTGTATTGGTGTGAAGAAAATCTTTCTTGTTTTTTTTCCCCACTGGAAGTGTCTTCTCCACGGGATATAGGCTATGATATTTTAAACTGCTTATTTTAGAAACTGAATTAATCAGCCCCTGGGATTGTCCTATTTTTTTCTTAGGTGAACTGTATCAGATAATATGATGGAATTCCAAATGAAGTGTAAGGTACGAAACGTTGAACCCCAGCCCTCATCTACACTGGTACTACACAGACCCACCTTCATAAAACAGTATTCTTGAGCCAAATCAGTAATGCTAAAATTTTTTTGTAGGTGATGAGTATATGGACACATAATATATGACTACATAGGTCCTGGTCCTGGCCAGGACTAACTAGGCCATATCCCCTCAATCCCTCTCTTCCTGGTCTCCCTTCCTGCCTCACATTACCATTTTCCCTTCCTTCCTTCCCTTCCTTCCCCTGATATTATGGCATATATTGGGGATGCAACCTTCCCAATATCACTGTGCTCTTCTACTGATGGGCAAACATGCCTCAAGGACAGAACTGTTGGAAGAGCTCAGTGGCCTGCTTCTCCACAATCTCTGCATAACTAACAGGAAATAAAGAAAGATGAGAAAGAAGGATCCTGAGAGACGTCAGGGAGCTGTGCCTATCCCTAGCATCAGGTCGGAAAAGAACTGAATCTGTCCTTGTTGTGCACAGGGGACTTGGAAATGAACTTGTCTGTCCTGCTGCTCTCCTAGCCCACTCCTCACACTCTAGGTGTCCCTGTGTTAGACAGCAACCAGACCCAGAACATCCCACCTTACTCTTTCCTCCATGGAGAAGCATCCTGAAGACACTCACCTCTATGGAAGGGCTTCACCACCACTGCTAATGTCCTCCAGCACTCTGCCAAGGCTAACTCCTGTATGGCTACTACTGAGCCATGCACAGGGGTTAGAGCAACCTACTGCTGCCTTCACTCATGATGAAAAAGAAAACTGTCTCAGATAGGAGCTTAGGAAAAAGCCCCAAAATAACAGTTCTGTGGGAAGCTGAGGGTCTCTCTCTCCCCCCTTCCCTCCTACTTCCCTCCTTCCCAAGGGACTAGTCACTGAGATACCTCTTCTTAATGAGCCCAGGTTCATGGTGTCCCTAAGCAATCAGTCTAGAGGGAGAAGCACAAACTTTTAGTTATGCCCATTTTGACCAATCAAGTTTCAGAACTTTTTAAACTTTTTGTTTCATGGGAAAACATAAAATCTCACCAACCAGAGGCTTCTCAATACCAAGGCTGCCTTCTCCAAGGCTCCAAAGTCTAAGTTTCCAGATGTCTCAAAAAACTCTAAGCAGATCCCCCCTTCTGCCCTTCATCCAGTGCTCTCCCAGGATACTCTTAGCTGTTCAGAACCAAAATCAGCCTGCACTTTCCAATAGGAGACACCACAACTGACCTCTAAAACGCACACCGATATCCACAAAATCCTGCATACTGGTATCAGTCAAAGTTTCGACTTCATAAAATATCCCCTGCAAAGCTTGATTTCTCCTCCACTCATGTTACAGAGCCTCCTGTTCCTAACCTTGTGTGCCCTCCAGAACACTGTGGAGGGTGCTACCCCTAAATTCAACTCCCCTCTCTGGTATCGTCTCAGGTTTCCACATGTGGGCATCTTTATGTACTCCAGCAAGATTCATCCAGCCATTGATTTGTACAGCCTGTCCCTGATTACCACCAGCTGGGCACTTCAAAGTGGGGGACACATAAGGACAGCCCAATGTAGGCAGCTATATTTACAACCTGGAACAACTGAAAAAAAATGCAAATTGGAAATCTGCTTGGTTCTGGAGGGAGACAGAAAAAGCGAGAGTCACAAAACATGTATCTGGATTTTGGATTTAATTTCAAGTATAACTCTTAAATCTGTTCATTTTAATTGGTGCAGAAGGGCATAAATTATGAATAATTTTCTTTACAATTTCTTAAATTATCCAAGTCCAACTACACAATCTTAGAGGAATTTATCTAAGATTGTATATTGTTTTCAAGGAAATGCTGTGAAAATCGGTTTTACGCACTTTTCTCTCCCACTTAACAGTACATATTACCCCACTTATTTTTTTGTGTAATATTCCATGATATGGATGTCCTATTCTTTATTAGTTAGACCTCTGTTGCTAATTTTTTATTGTTTCCATTTTGATTATGAAAAATGATGCTACAAATATGCACAGATATTTTTAAGTCCATACACATTTATATTGCTCAAATAAATCCCTACAGTTAGAATTTCTTGATCAAAAGGTAGATATATTGTAATCATTGCTTTTGATTGGCACCATTTTAAACTTCAAAGATTTGGATGGATTTAGTCAACACTAAGACTGTATGACAGGAGCACTCTTAATTTCCTCATCTACAACCAAAGATATGATCAATTTTTTGTTTTTCTTTGAAATGTAAAAAAGTAATCAATTGAAAACCTGATGAAACGGGAAATCTTTTGAAAGATTAAAATTACCAAAAGTGTCTGGAAAAAAAAAACACTGAAATCCCATATATGTTAAATAAATTGATTCATAATTAATAAGCTTTTCACACAGAAAACTACTAGTTAAGATAGTTTTACTGGTGTATTCTATCAAATATTTAAGGAAGAACTAATACTAATCCTATATAAAATCTTCTAGAAAATTCAGGAGAAGGGAACACTGCCCAATTCTCCTTATGAGGCCAGAATTATCTTGATATGAAAGGCATCATAAGAAAATAAACATACAAACCTAGATTCATCATGAACATAGACACAAAATCTTAAGTAACACATTTATCTACACTAATAAAAGGGTAATATGCTAATTAGACTGGACGTCCTTCCTGACAAAGCTGGGCGGGGCAAAGCCGCTCGTGGTCCTGGGTGCCTGCAGCTGTGGCCAGCCTGAGCGAAGCTGCTCCTGATCCCGGGTGCCTGTGGGCAACCACGGGCGAAGACGGCCAGTGTCCCAGGTGCCTATGGCCAGCCAGAGGGAGGGAACCCCAGGTCCCAGGTGCAGGGGCCGAGGCAGAGGCAGTTAGGGGCAAGCAGGCCAGCAGGGGAGCAGTTAGGGGTGATCAGGCAGGTAGGCAGAGGGGTTAGGGGTGACCAGGCAGGCAGGCAGGCAGGCAAGCGGTTAGGAGCCTGCAATCCTAGATTGTGAGAGCGATGTCCAACTGCCGGTTTAGTTGGACATCCCCCAAGGGGTTCCAGATTGGAGAGGGTGCAGGCCAGGCTGAGGGACACCCTGCCCCGTGCACTAATTTTGTGTACTGGGCCTCTAGTCTACACTAATAAAAGACAAACATGCAAATTGACCGTACCTTCGCTATGCCTTAAGCCACGCCCACCAGCCAACCAGAGCGACTACATGCAAATTAACCCAACCAAGATGGCGGCCGGCAGCCATGGAGCTGGAGCAAGCAGGAGGCTTGGTTTCCCCAATGATGGAGGAAGCCAACTTCCTGCTTGCCGCGGCCGACTCTGAGCTCCACTCAAAGCAACAAAGTTTCAATTATAGAAGATAAATAAAGTCCAGATACCTGCTTTCAGCCGGCTGTGGCCATGGAGCTGGAGCGAGCAGGAGGCTTTCCCTCCCGCCCGCCCTGGCCGGCTCTGAGCTCCTCTCAAGGCTACAAAGTTTCAATTATAGAAGGTAAATAAATCCCAGAATAAAAAAAAAGAAAAAAGAAAAAAAGGAGAGGCTGGGA
>NW_005356173.1:298087-318660 GCF_000412655.1 Myotis brandtii
CAACCTCCCGATCCGCCTTGCTCTGTGCATGACAGGGGGCGGCGCCCCAACTCCCCAATCGGCCCTGCTCTGAGCCCGACCAGGGGCTGCACCTAGGGATTGGGCCTGCCCTCTGCCACCCAGGAGCAGGCCTAAGCCAGCAGGTCGTTATCTCCTGAGGGGTCCCAGACTGCGAGAGGGCACAGGCCGGGCAGAGGGACCCCCCCTTCCCCCCGAGTGCACAAATTTTTGTGCACCAGGCCTCTAGTATAAATATAAAAGCCTAAGTGACTGGCCAACCAGCTGACTGTCTGGTAGCTATGATGCGCACTGACCACCAGGGGGCAGACGATCAACGTAGGAGCTGCCGAGTGACAGCAACTTTACAGAGTGCCCTCTCGTACTCAGGGACTCCTCAGGAGATGTTGGAGAATGGATTTCAGCCAAACCCCTCAGGCCAGGCTGAGGGACCCCACTGGTGCATGAATCCATGCATTGGGCCTCTAGTTAGAAAATAAAATCCACCAATACATAAAGAGAGTCACAAAACATGTACCTGGATTTTAAGAATAATATGCCATAACAAATGATAATTTTATTCCAGAAATGAAAAGTCAGTTCACCACCAGCAGATTAATCAGTAGTTCACCATGTTAACAGAATTAAAGAGAAAAACCACATGATCATTCCAATAAGAAAAAGCACTTGACAAAAAATCAACACACATGGTTTAAAAACCCTGATCAAACCAGTAATTAAAGTGACCTTTCTCAAACTGATGAATAACATTGACCAAACATCCTCGTGCTAGCATAAACCTAATGATGAAAGACCCAATCTTTCCCTTTAAGATAGAGAACAAGGCAAGGATATCTGTTCTCACCACTTCTATCCAGGACTATAGTGGAAATCCTAGCTAATGCAAAAAAGGAAAGAAAATTAAATTAAAAGCATACAGTCAGGAAATAAAGAAATAAATTATATATTTAGAGATACATAGTGCTATATATAGAAAATCCTAAGAAGTCCCCTCAAAAAAGCTACTAGAACTAATACGTGATTATCAAGGTCACTGGATAAAGGTTCCATATACAAAAATCTATTGTATTGCTATACACCAGCAAAGAACATTGGAAATAGAAATAAAATATTTAATTTACTATAGAACTCACAAACATGAAAAAATTAAGAGATCTATTTTGCAAATTATGTGCAAGACCTATACAATTAATGCTATAAAACATTGCTCAGAGAATCTAAAGATCTATAGATGAAGCACATTCTATTTTTGTGAATCAGAAGACACAATTTTGTTAGAATCTCCGTTCTCTCCCAATTATAGATTCAGTAAAAATCCCAGGACGCTATTTGTTAACATTAAAAAGCTAACTCTAAGATTTCTATGCAAATGTGAAAACATAGAATAGCCCAAATAATTTTCAAAAGGAAGAACAAAGCTGGGGAACTCATAATACCTTACTTAGAAACTTACTATAGTAAGTTTTGTAAATGTCTAATCACTATATTGTACACCTGAAACTGTAATATAATATTCTATATCAACTGTAATTTAAAAATAAAAAAACTAATGAAATAAATCAGGAAAAAATAAATTTACTATAAAGATACAGTAATAAAGACTGTGTTTTTGACATAATATCATGTAGCTGTATGGACCTTTGGACCAATACAATAGAAAACTTACACAGAGACCCAAAAACATATCTTCAATTGTTTTTAGCCAAACTAACTCTTGATAAAGATGTGAAACAATTGGAACTTTCATACATTGCTGGTGGGAATAGACAATGGTATAAACAACAACTGGTAATCACACACTTACCTTACAAGCCTGTAATTCCATTTCACTCTTAGATATTTTCCCAAGAAATGAAAATGTATATGCACACAAAGACATGTTTATGAATGTCAGTGCAATTTTGTTCATAATGAACTTCAAACAACCCAAATGACAATCAGTGAATGCATTAATAAATGGTGGAAACTCCATACAGTTAAACACTAACACTTACCAGCCAATAAAAGAAAGGAACTATTGATAGATGCATCACCATGACTAAGTCTCTACAGCACTTTATTGAGCAAAAGAATCAAACATAAAGTCAATCCTTTGTAATTCCATAGTAAACTCAAGAAATGAAAAATCTATAATAACAGAAAGTAGCCTGAAGCTGGAGTTGGGGATGAAGACTTACTTGAAAGAGGCATAAAAAAACCTTTTGGGTGAAGAACATGTTTCATAATTTGGTTTTAGTCGTGATTTGATGTGTGTAGAAATTTGTAAAAACTCATTGAAACTTATACTTGAAAGAGCTGCATTTATAGTATAAAAATTAATCTTAATGGAGATGAAAATATTGATTTCCTTTGAATGAGAGGTAGGGAGAGAGATAGAGAGATAGAAACATCCAAGCAAGAGATACACCATTGATCAGCTGCCTCTTGTACAACCCCTACTGGGGATCGAGCCCAAAACCCAGGCATGTGCCCTGACCAGGAATGGAACTGGTGACCTCTTGGTTTATCGGTCGACACTCAATACTGAACCACACCAACTAGGGTGAAAATATTTTTTAAAAAATAAATTCTAAGTATATAACACAGGAAATAGTTCCTCATTGGGGGCTTGCTGAAGAGGGAAATGAGATAAAGTCTGGTGAAGGATAAAGATAACACTGGAGTGAATCAAAAGGTATTAGAATAAGTAGACAAAGTGAGATAAGTAGAATCTGTTTGTGGGGTGGGTGTGGAGATGGAGAAACTAAAAAAACTAAGGAATAGGAGAGGATTTAAGTAACTCTAAAAGATGTCAGAGTGTGACAAGTAATTTCCAGACCTTTCCCCAAACTCTATCAACTTTTTTAGTAACTTTCTGCAAATACTTCTTATGCGAATAGAAATTTTTTTTTTGTAAAAAGGAAGACAGTATAGAATTATATACCTGAAACCTGTATAATTTTTTTAAACTAATGTCACCTCAATAAATTCATTTTTTATTTTTTTATTGTCTAAAGTTTTACATATGTCTCCTTTTTCCCCAATTGATGCCCCCCAGAGCCATTCCCACCCCTGAGGACAAGCCCCCAGTGTCCCAGTGTCTGTGTCCATTGGTTATGCTAATATGCATGCTTTGGTTGATCTCTAACTTCCCCACCTCCCCTGCCATTTGTCTCTGGATCTATTTTTGTCCATCAGTTTATGTTGCTCATTATATCCCACATATGAGTGATATTTATCTTTCTCCGAAAGGCTTATTTCACTTAGCATAATGCTCTCCAGTTCCATTCATGCTGTTGCAAACGGTAAAAGTTACTCCTTTTTTATAGAAGCATAGTATTCCATTGTGTAGATGTACCACAGTTTTTTAATCCACTAAAAAAAAAAAGGAAGATAGAAATCTCCCACCAGTAGAGCTTATTAGATTGTGAGCTCAGCTATAAAGTGTAACATCTTTGGTGAAAGTGAAAGGATCCCAAGACAATGCAAAATCATAGAGGAGCCATTGAAATTGGAACCAGGCATGCTCATTCCTTTTCTTACTTCTTAGCTGTGTCATATTCAGTGTAAGCTTTCAGCCCTTAGCTTTGGTTTTCTCATCTGAAATACCAGGGCATTGGTGGACATGCTGTCATTTTCCTTTCTTCTCCATCTTGCCCAAAGTTAAGAAGCAAGGAGCAGAAATGCAGCTACTCTTTGAGTCCCTGCAGAGGCTCTCTACTCCTTACCCCTTGTCATGGAGCCCTCTTCCAAGTTAAACTTTTTGTCAGAATCAACTCTTTACAGATAACATCATGAGTAGTTATAGGCTCCCCCAGCCTCAGTACCTAAATGTAGCTCCCTTACTGGATTTTATAGGCGAGTAAAGCTGGTGAATGTCCAAACTCCAACTTGGCCCAACCTCAAGGCCATGCTATGTCTATATCTGGCTTTCCCACATAATCACTCTGGGAACACAGGCAAGAAGGGAAGTCATCCTAGCCCAGAGAAAGAAAAAGTCATTTTGACTATAGTAGGTAGTAGGGTTATTACCCCAAATTTTGAGTCCCTATGCCCCAAAGAGGGAATGAGCGGAAAGGATCCTTCCTTGCATGCCACAAGCCTCCAGGTCCACCCTTACCTATCTCTCTCTCTCTGTTCTCGCATACCAGCCTCAGTGAGCTTTTAAAACACAGATGACATCAGGTCTCCCCTCTAATTGACGCCTTCTCACTGCCCTTTGGATAAAGCCCAAAATCCTGCAAGGCCTGCATGGCTTCTAGAAATGTGTTTCCCTAATGTTGCTGTGAGTTACTCATCCTCCTCTGCCCGCTGCCCAGAAATACTGACATTCTTGCAGACTTCATTGGCAGGCATCGCTCACTCGGCTCCATTTCACAGAGTGCTCATTCTATTTCCACCCACTGTCACTTATGATCACTCTCTTGTAGAGGCTTTTCCTAACCTTCACAGACAAGCTCAGGTTCCCTGCCAGCTGCTCTCCAAACACCCTGCAGTAGATGCTGTGTGCATTGCCAAAACCCCCTTCAGGACCCAGGTTGTCATCCCTCAGCTCACTGCTGAAGTTATCCCCAGAAATGGCACTCAGACAAAAAGAAATTCCCCTCTCCACCCAGAGGCTGTAGCCCTTCCCCTAAGGAAGCCCATACCCCGTGGCCTGTAGATGCAAATGTCCATCCCCCGTTTTCATTGGGACATGAGTCAGGAAAACCTGTCAGGGTCATCATAGCTCCAGAGCTTCTGGGGCATAGAAGCCTCTGTCACAACCCATCACAGCTCAGCCTTCACCTCCACCCAGAATCTCCTCACTCCTCGCAGGAATTATCCCAAGGATCACTCTCAGACCCAAGATAACCTCATCGTTCCTTTCTCGAGATGATTCACTACTTGTAATTATGTGTGTGTGTATTTGTGCATGTCTGTGCATATATGTGCATTGTATACACGTTTTCATTTCATGTGGTGACATCAGTCTTCACCAAATATGCTCCCTCTGGGAAGAGACCATGTCCACTGCTATATTTTCAGCATAATTTCTGAAAAAAACACTGTTTTTAAAAAATATATTTTTGTTAAATTTTCATGCTATGTCTATATCTGGCTTTCCCACATAATCACTCTGGGAACACAGGCAAGAAGGGAAGTCATCCTAGCCCAGAGAAAGAAAAAGTCATTTTGACTATAGTAGGTAGTAGGGTTATTACCCCAAATTTTGAGTCCCTATGCCCCAAAGAGGGAATGAGCGGAAAGGATCCTTCCTTGCATGCCACAAGCCTCCAGGTCCACCCTTACCTATCTCTCTCTACTCTGTTCTCGCATACCAGCCTCAGGATTCTTTAATTTTTAATTTGAATTCTTCATATTTTAAAAAAATTTATATTTCTCTTTAGTGAACTTATTGGTTTGCAAGAGAATTTTATACAGTTGTCTCCTGAAAATTGTATATATACTTTAACAGCTGATAGCTCAATTTTGAAAATGAAATTTATTTTATTAAAAACAATCCCTTTATAATTATTCAAATTGTCTTATACATTTTGGGGATCATCCTATATATAAATCAAGCAAGCCTCTACTTCATGTTTTTATTTTTATATCTTTCTATACATAAATATTTCTTTCTTACATAAATTTAACAGTCTTAGTATCCTGGAACCTGCATTTACCTGAGAAAAGCCTGTGTTCATATTCCCAGGTCATTACAAAAGAAAAAATATTCTACTTGTTACTGTTTACATTTAAGTACATTTGAACCATATGAAAAATTTTTTAAAGCAAATGTTATAAATCTAGGGTTATGCTGTTTTCAAATATTTTGTGAATGCAAAAAATATCTCTGGATTAAAGACAAAGGAGAGATGAAGGAAAGGAGAATGAGACAGAGATTGAGAGAAAGAGGAGGAAGAGGAAGAAAGAGAAAGAAGAACCAGCTTAGAGAAATGTCAGGGTAAAAAATGCCTTTTCTCCCTTGGCTGGAGCAGGGAGAGAGCCATATCTGGGGGTGGGAGAACAAGAGATTAGAAAGACTAATGATATTAACAAGGGCCAGAGAATGTCAGAGATGGAAAGAAAATGTCCTCCACAGCTTATTTACATACGATGAGCCTGACAACCCAGAGAGAGTGGCTGCCAAAGGTCACACAGTAATTTACTGGGGCTCCTGACTCCTAGCTCAGCATTCTGGTCAGAAAAGCAGAAAGGGCTGCTTTCAACAGGGAACCATGCACAGGATAGAGGGTTGGCCAGAGGAACCTGTGAAGATCCTACCAACTCTGAGATTCTAAGACTCAAAAATATACTTTGAAAGATCACTCTGTCCATGAAGTTCTCATAATCAAAGACAAAAGTTTGGAGCTGAATAAAGTGCACTCTGGCACAAAGTAGGTTCTCAATAACTACCATATCAATGAATGTGGATGGTTCTTATCAATAACAGTAACTAAGTGCTCCTCTTTGATTACTCCATGAGCTTAAGTGAGTGGCTCATGAATAGGTGATCCAAGAGGCCAGCGGGCAGGCAGAATAATGGTGCCCCAAAGCTCTCCATGCCTGGTCCCTGAGAATTTGTAATATTACTTGGCAATAAAGACTTTGCAGATCTGATTAAGGACCCTGAGATGAGGAGATTATCCTGAATGCCCCAGGTGGCTGCATGGAGATCCCTAAAGTGGAAAACCTTTCCCAGCTAAGGTGAGTGTCAGTGGGAGATTCCATGATCAGAGAAGAGTCAGAGACATGCAGTGTTGCTGGCTTTGGAGATGGTAGAAGGGAACCATGAGCCAAAGAATGTGGGCAACCTCTAAGCCCTGGACAAAGCAAGGAGCCCCCAGAATGGAGCACAGCCCTAGTGACACCATGATTTTAGCCCACTCAGGCCTGTGTCAAACTCTGGCCTGTAGGGTTTGTAAGATAATAAATGGGTAGTGTTTAAGCCACCAAACTTGTGGTAGCATTGAGATCCACAGAAGCAATAGCATTTTGTAGCATTTACTTTGCTACAGAAGCAATAGAACACTAATGCAGTCATGAAAGCCCACACCCAGCCACACATTTGTCTCAATTCTCAAGATGTCCTGCCTCCAACTCTGCTTTGAACAGCCCTCCTGTCTGCCTGCCTGAGCTCCCTAGTAGTAATATGCTGCTTTCTACCGTTAGCCTCCATTTCTGCCCTGAAAGACCTAAAATCTGCTTTGTTATTAATGGCTTTGTCCCAAAAACCCAGCTTCAGTTTCAGGTCCTATAGAAAGATTGCCTGACCAACCCTGTCAAGCACTTCTGGGTCTTAAACTCAGAACCCATTTGCACTGTCTTCACTGGAAACATTTTTCTTGATATCACTTTGTCATTATTTCAGTCTGGGGTGTGGTTGGGGCTATGTGGGGGTGGCATCCATAAGGACTGAGCTCTAAGAGAATGAACTGTGGCTCAAAGTCTACTGGGGAGCTCAGTCCTCTACCATCTTGCCTTCACCTTCATCCCCAAGGTGCATCTTCTCAAAGGAGTCAGGGACAAACCCTTCTGTCTGGACAGTTCCCAAAATATGTCTATCAAGGGGCCCTACCTCTGAAAGGACAATGACTCCTCCTAAGTTAACTGTTTCAATTCCCAACTTCTAGAGATGACACTGGAGAATTCAGACAAGAGCTGCTGTGGTCCATGGTCTACATTCCCTGCTTTCCAGATCTTAAAACCCTGGATCTGGAAGGGAGACAAAAACCTCTGAGTGGAAACTCTGTATCTAACCCTGACCATGTACTCCAGCTGCTATAATCTCAGTCCAGCTGGGAAATTCCTTTGAGCCTTTCTCATCTCATTTTACTTAGGCATTTCTCAAAGGAAGGAAAGGACCAGGGAGTAGGCACTGCCATAGAACAAATCCTAAGCCATCAGCTGCTTAGGTGTATCTAGTTCTCTATCCCTTTCTTCATTCAGATCTTTTTCTCAAATGTTACTGTATTCTCTTTGCTTTCACCTATTTTCTAAAGTAGCTCTGATTTAACATATTCTACCAAAATCTTTCTGTAAACACACTTTAATTTACCAGTCTACATTCCTGGATTTTTCTAAAATAGCTCTGATTTAATATATTCTACCAAATTCTTTCTGTAAACACACTTTAATTTACCAGTCTACATTTCACAAAAAAACCTATAATGACTTCACTTACCAAGAAAGTACTACTAGCACGACTTACATTAAGACAAATCTACTAATTAACTGCAAATGTCAAGCTTTATAAAGTCTACTATGTGGATATAGACAAGGTAGGGAATTTAGGCTCATTTGGTAGATACGAATGACTAGCTTCGGAAACTTGGCTCCCTTAGTGGTCCCCTGGCTCTCATTATGTGCTCTGGTGTCACCCAAGGCTAACCCCTTCCTAATTGAGGTGCCCCTTTCTCTGACTTTCTGAAAAGTTCATTTCTTTCTTGCTGAAGTGCTCCTCACCTAAAATAGAGGTTCACCTTAGACTGAAAACCTTGTCCCCTCCAATTACACATCAGAACAATGACTCATGTTTGCTGTTGCACCAACTGATTTATTTTTTCTAATTATTCTCTTTTCACCATCTCAAAGAGTAAATATTTGTAGAATAAATGAAAGTGATGAAGAAATTAAAAATAATTCTTCTGATAATACATACCTTACCTTTGTGTGTGTGCATGTATATAAATATACAGTGTGTGTATTTTTTCACACTTTACAAACCACTTTGACATTTATTTTCCATTTGTTTTTATCCTAACAGTAATTCAATTAAATAAATACTCACTGATCACCCACCATGAACAATGAATGCACTCCTCCTCAGCACTGGCCATTAAAGATTTAAAAAAAACATATTTCCCAGTCAGTGTGGTTCAGTCATTGAGCATGGACATATGAACCAGGAGGTCACAGCTTGAATTCCAGTCGGGGTATGCCCAGGTTGCTGGCTCAATCCCCAGTAGGGGACATTCAGGAGGCAGCTGGTCAATGATTCTCTCGCATCATTGATGTTTTATCTCTCTCTCCCTCTCTCTTCCTCTCTGAAATTAATTAAATGTATAAAAAAGAAAAAATATATATAAAAGACGTGGATTTTACCTGAGGTTTCTCCATCCATGTGAGAGTGAAGAGTGGAAATAGTACAGTTACTTGTAACACACTGTGATAAGGGGTTTCCTACTTATAAGTGCCGTGAGAGCCCAGAAGAGAAATGCTAATTCTTGGGCTGCAGCCCAGTAGTGTTTATGAATCATGAATAGATAACTTTAAGAGGAAATAGAGATGAAAAAAGAGTTGGTCAAAGCAATGGCCAAACTAACAGTAGATTCTGGTTCTTCAGTCTGATCACCTTTCCATGCTTGGACATTCTTCTTCCCCTGCACCAACATTCTTTTCAGTAAACATTGGAATCGCCAGGATCTGATGCCACTAGACTCCTCTACTCCCTTAATCGGTGTGTTTCCATCAAGTTCCCATTCAGTTTTTAGACTCATAATGGCAATAGTTCAAGTAATCCCATAACAGTGATTGTATTTTTCATATCCTCACTTGAAAGAAACACATACTATTTCTAAAAGCAGCTATAGATTCAGTGTCACTTTTAAAGATTTGCATTTTATCACAATAGTATCCACAAATATATGAAGGTTGGAAAATAACACATACACATGAGAGAAATGCTTTTATTTGGTCTATAAACAATGTTAATTACATTTTTAGATTCACACTTTCTTTACTATAGTACAATTTTTACCAAGAGATAGGAACAATTGATCTTATTGTTAGTTTACATAAGGTGATTTGATATTAGGTGATTGGACAAAAGGCAACAATCTTCCCCAGAAGTAGTTTACATGGGAACATAATTGCAGGGGCACAGGACGAGATTGTTTGTAACACTCAGAACTTGTGTGTGTAGGGTTACAGCCCTGATTAATCTTCACAAAAATCAGAACAGTTCTTGTTATCTTCAGCAAAAAATAAATAAGCAGTAAAAGCAGAAGGTTTTTTTTTTAAAAAAAAAAACTTAATTTCCTCTTTCTTAATTCTAGAAAAAAAAATAAGTCTTGTGTAGCGATGAAGAAGATAAATCTGATTTAAAACCTGACCACCTCTCAAAGAATGGTATCTAGCCCTAACCATGTTGGGGTTGGGGTGGGGGGGAGCCATATGGAAGTCGAGGGAAATGAAGAGCACATTTGTATCAATGAGTGATTTTGTGGAAAACTCCGTTTTAAACCATACACATTCATTGCTTTGAGAACAATAGAGAATAATTTGGGGAGAAAGAATAGTGAAAAAATTGTTTCACCAACACCTGGCTATCTAAGCACAAAAACCAGGGCAGGGGTTATCCCTCACACAAATATATCTATCTGGCCAGGGCAAGGAAAGATTGACAATAGCACTGTGATGATTATAAAACATTTTACAGATATAAAGTATTAAGGTGATATTGTTTTGTGTTAATTCAGCAGTGGGTATACCCAGTATAGACACTACAACCAAGACAACAGCAGCCCACCACTAATGGGATTTGAAGCATGTGGTTCACTGAAAGCAACAAAATATCCACAATCCAGCTCAATTTACTCATCAGGTGAATGGAACCCCTCAAACTTATAACTGGATCAAAGAAAAGGATTGTCCATTTCCAGGCATAAATACTATTTACATCAGACTCAACAGTTCTACATACAATGTGCAGCATTTAATTTAAAGACTTATATAATACACCCACAGCAGAAAATACAACCAATTTTTCAAGAGAAAAAGCAATGGGACTAAACTCAGGGCAGATCCAGATATCAGAACTATCAAGTGAGGATCTTCAAAATAACTATGATTGACAGGGGAACTTGGCAGACTGGCTGGCTAGTTAAACAAGTATAATTCGTAGAAATTATGATTTAAAAAGATACTTAAAGTCTCTGGAAGTTGTATTAAAGGCATATAGCAAATGAAGAAACATTTCTTTATAAAATCTAAAACACAGTAAGAACAGCAAGAGGCTTTGGCACTTAAGCCATGATTCACTACCTTCCCCCCTGCTCCCAGCTCAGTGTGATGGACACACCACTCCAGGCAAGTGCAGCCAAGAACAATGGGCTCCCTTTCCCCTCAGCTCCAAGTTAAGGGCTACAGTATCTTCCCTGAAGAGGCATGTGGTAAGCACTTCTCATCCCTCCTCCTCCACTACTACATGTTGCAGAGGCTAATTTCCAGGAGAGTGCAGAATAGGGAGTTAAACTCCTCCTTCTATTCAGTTTCCATTCCTAGAGCAGAGGCTGTACCTAGAGCAGCACACTGAGAATACCAGGGCCCTAATCACCTTCCCTCCTGCTCACTCAGGGTGGAGATTCCACAACAGGAGAGGCAAGCTAAGAAGGTCAAAGGCTACTGCTACTGCCCAACATCCTGCAACTAAAGCAGGGGTATCACTTAGAGCAGTGGTTCTCAACCTTCCTAATGCCTCGACCCTTTAATACAGTTCCTCATGTTGTGGTGACCCCCAATTCCATTGTTACAAATTAAACATAATTAAAGCATAGTGATTAATCACAAAAACAATATGTAATTATATATGTGTTTTCCGATGGTCTTAGGCGACCCCTGTGAAAGGGTCATTCGACCCCCAAGGGGTCGCGACCCACAGGTTGAGAACCGCTGACTTAGAGGGAGGGCACCACATCCCCACCCCTTGCTCCAGAGTCATGGCTCAGATATTTTGCCCAGAGGGAGAATCAGCTCTGAAGAAACTGACTTTACTTGAAACAGTGAGGGGAAGTTACAGCCCAAGGGCCTTCTCAAAAACAAGACAGCTTTTGGTGGTAAGCAAAGGAGGAGGCTGGTAACTTCACTGGAGATACAAGGCAAACTACAGATCAGCTAGTTTCAAAGAAAAAACTAGAGAGAGTGCTAAGAAATGAAGCATAGAATCAGAATAAACCTCAAACTCTGACCACAAAAAAATACCTCTGTAACAAAGTCTGAACTTAATTGGATCAGACTGGTGTGATCAGGGAAAGAGACAGTGAGAGAGAGCCTTGTTACAAACCACTGTCACTTCTGGGTGACTGTGTGCCTGCCCGGGACTGTGGCCTTTGAGGAGTGACACCAGAGGGTGTACACTGCCTAGAAAATGTACTTCACTCAAATAGTCCAGTCAGGACCCTAAACAAGTCAACAAGCAAAACACAGTAACAAGCCCCTGGAGTGGGAGACGAGTATCCAGAACCTTGCCTTATAATATCTAAAATGTCCAGTTTGCAATGAAAAATTACAAGACCTGCAAAGAAACAAGAAAGTGTGACCCCTACATAAGAGGAAAAAACAACAACGGAAGCTGCTTTAAGAAGGACCAATTGCCACATTTAAGCATCATAAATTGTGCACCTGAAATCTGTATAATTTTGTTAACCAGTGTCACGCCAATGCATTCAATAAAAAGAAAAAAAAGTCAAAAGTCAAAATGAAAAAGAGCCATAGACTTTAAAGTAGTCATTATAAATATGTCTAAAGAATTAAGGGAACATGTTAAAAGAAATAGAGGTATGATGACAATGTTTCTCCACATAGAGAATATCAAGAGTTCAAAATTATAAAAAGGACCAAATGGAAATTCTAGAGTCAAAAAGTAAAATAAGTTAAATGAAAATTTCAGTAGAAGAGATCAACAGTAGATATTTAACTGACAGAAGAATTAATTAGTAAAGTTAAAGATAGAATGATAGGAATTTACAATGCAAAGAAGAGAAAGAAAAAAAATAAAGAAAATGAACAGAATCCCAGAGAAATATGGGACTCCATTAAGGGTACCAGTGCACATGTAATGGGGAAACCAGAAGGAGAGATACAAAGTAGTGTAAAAAATGTTCAAAGAAATAATGGTTAAAAACTTTACACATTTAATTTAAAAAATGAATTTACACAACCAAAAAGGTCAATAAATTTCAAGTAGGAAAAATGTAAACAACTACACACAGACATAATAAAAAGTAAAATTGCTGAAAGCCAAAGAAAAAATCTTCATCCTGGCTAGTGTTGATCAGTGGTTGAGCATCAACCTATGAAACAGGAGGTCACGGTTTGATTCCCAGTCAGGGCACAGGCCCTGGGTTGAGGGCTCAATCCATAGTAGGGGGCATGCAGGAGGCAGCCAATCAAATATTCTTCCTCACCATTGATGTTTCTATTTCTCTCTTCCTCTCCCTTCCTCTCTCTTAAATCAATAAAAACACATTTTTTAAAAGAAAAAATCTTCAAAGCAGCAAGAGAAAAACAACTTCTCATGTATGAGTAACTTCAATAATAGCTGGCTTCTCATCAAATACAATTAAAACCAGAAGGCAATGAAATGATATAGCTAAAGTGTTAAAAGAAAAAAACATGCTCAATCAACAATCCTATCTCTAGCAAAACTATCTTTCAAACAAAATGAGAAAAAGACTCCGCAGATAAATAGAACACAGAACTTGCTGCTAGCAGACACAATTTACATGAAGGAAGTTCTTCCAACTAAACGCAAGTGACCCCAAATAGTAATTAGAATCCACACACATAAAAATGAAGCACTAGCAAAGGTAATTCTGTAATTATAAAAGATGGTAAAAATGCATATTTCTTCTCCTGCCTCCTCTTAACTTACTTAAAAAGCATCTGTATAAAACAATCCTATATGATCCTATATAATAAAGAGCTAATATGCTAATTAGATGGAACAGCAGAACGACCATCTAGACGACCTTCTGGACGAAGCCGGGGCTTTGAGGGGCTGCAAGAGCCGGCTGGGGCTGAGAGGGCCTGCCGAGGCAGCTGGGGCTGCAAGGGCTGAGCCCCTTGCACAAATTTCACGTATTGGGCCTCTAGTAAATATATAATTGCATTGTTAAGTGGGTAACACATACAGCTGAAACGTATTTGTCAATAACAGTGAAAAAAGGGTAGGTAGAAACAAAGCTGTTTTGGAGTAAAAAAATCACACCAAACAGCAACTTGAATCTGAGAAATAAATGAAGAGAAACAGAAAGGGTAAATAAGTTTAATATAACAAGTGCCATATGTATATTTCTTCACCTTCATATAATGTACTAATTGTAACAATGTATTATTGGGTTTGTAGCTATATAAATGTAATCTTACCTAAGAATAGACAAACATGTAAATTGACCATCCCTCCGCTACACTCACCAGCCAATCAGGAGAGTATGCAAATTAACCCAACAAAGATGGTGGTTAATTTGCATACATAGGTGTGAAGACTGAAGGTTCTGGCCGGAGCAGTGAAGACTGAAGGCTCTGACCAGAGCAGGGAAGGCCTGGGTCCTGGGTGCTAGAGGAAAACCAGTGCCAGCAGCCAGGGGAAGGGAAGGCCTATTGCACGAATCTCTTCGTGCAACGGGCCTCTAGTATGTATAATAATACCAAAAAAGTGAAGTGGACTCAGAGCTATATAGGAGCAATGTTCCACATCTAACTGGCATCATTAGTATATATCTGAAGTCAATTCTAAATGAAGATGTATATGGTAAGCCCTCGAGTATCCACTAAAAAAAATAACATAAAAGAGTGAAAAAAAATCAATTAAGAATTTAAAATTTTATACTAGAAAATATTCACTTAATGCAAAAGAAATATAACTATAATTAACATATTAAATGATATAGTAGAAAAGGTAGACAACATACATAAGCAAGAGAGGAATTTTAGCTGAAAGATAAAAACAATAAGAAAGAATCAAATAAAAGTATTATAAATAGAAAAATATTGTATGAGAGATGAAGAATTCCTTTCATGGGCTCATCAGTAAACCCAACACAACTGAAGAAAGAATCAACAAACTTGAATATTGGCCATAGCAAATGCAAGTTCATATTTACTAATTTTGCTACAATCTAGTCATTTGGGCCATAATATTTTATATTCCCTTCAGAAATGAATAAAAACTCCTGTTCTCCTGCATTCATGTCAACATTTAGTATTCCCAGAGTTGTACCTTTTGCCAATCTGATGAATCCTATATGTTTGATGGTTGAGTAAACTTTGGCAAATTACTTAACTTCTTTGAACCTTTATTTTCTTATCTGCTAAATGAACATAATACTACTTAGCTCACAGGTTATTGCCAGGATTGAATAAAAATATAGAGAAATTTTAAGAAACTTAGTATACACACAATAATTGCCCCTTCTATCTATATGCTCCCAATGTACTTTGCAAATTTTCTTACATGCATTAGATAGCTATTGAATAAATAAAACTCAATCAAATAATATAAAAGTTACAGTCAGTGTCTCCTCAAAGAAATGCTGATGTTCATGGAACAAAATAACAGAGAGGTTAAGATCAAACTTTGGAGTCAAAGGATCCTGAGTCAAATTGTATTTCTGTGAAATTTTGAAAATTAATTTCAATATTAATAAGACATTGGGATATTTTAATTAGGCACAAACAATCTATAATAATAAAAGGGTAATATGATAATTAGACCAGTTGTCATTCCAGACGTCCTTCCGGACAAAGCCGGGGCCAGAGGGAAGCTCAGGTCCCGGGTGCCTGATGGTGGCTGGAGCAAAGCCCAGGTCCTGGGTGCCAGAGGAAAGCCAGTGCCGGCAGCCGAGGGAAGGAAGGCCTACTCTTGCACGAATTTCATGAATTGGGCCTCTAGTAAATATATATGGTGGCTTACAGAAAGCATAGGAGTTTTAATTACATATTATTCCATTCTTATTCCTTATCTTCTAATAACAAACATTAATATAAATCAGAAAATTTAACATTTTATTGTTATAATATACACCCATATTTATGCCTCATTAAGTATGAATATAGAGAAATACATGTGGAAATAAAACAGAAAAAGTAAATGTCTTTTTAGAGATATGTATCAGATACTATCTGGGTAAGCATTTTACTTTCACCAAGTAATTTTTACACAGAGAAACTATTAAAACTTTCCTGGTTAGAAGCAGTATTGTCTCCAGTTTTGTTCTCATTATTATGACCATATAACAAAGTGAATGTTAACAGAGGCCAATGTTTAAATTAAGTGAAAATTGCAACACATTCAATCTGACAAACCTCAAATTATAAATAAGACTTATTTTGTAGTATACTAATTATATGTGAATAAGGAGTTCAAATAAAAGCCTACAATTAGTATTTGCTTTTTAATATCTGATTATGTCTGTGTTCAGTTGTGAGGAACAGAGAGAAAAATAAATAAATAGAACAAGAAGCTATGGGGCTTCAAGGTGTGTATACAGTAGAGGGGGTCTGAGTGAGAATTTTTTTTCATTTTTGTATCGGAGACACCTGCAGCTGGGGAAATGAGAGCCCCCAGAGGACAGACCTATCTGTCTCCCAGCACCCAGTGTGAAGATGAAGTGGACATTCTGGTTGAGTATAAGCTTGGATTGCAGGGCAGGGGCAGAATGACAGTGTTATTAACTAAACGTCTGTGTCCCCGTCAAAATCCATATATTGAAGCTGTGAGTTCCAGTGCAGCTGTATTTGAGCCTCTAAGAAAGTAATTAAAGTTAAATCAGGTCATTAAAGTGGGGCCCTGATTGGATTAGTGTCCCTATAAGAAGAGATACAGAGATGGCTCTGTCCTAATATCCACACACCAAGGTAAGGCCATGTAAGAACACAGAGAGAAGGTGGTCACCTACAAGCAAACAAAGAGAACCTGCATGAGAAACTGAATTGGCCTTGATCTTGAACTTCCCAGATTTCCAAACTAGGATAAATACATTTTTATTGTTTAATGCATCCAGTCTATGGGGTTTTGTTATGACAGACAAATACAGATAGTGATCTTCCTTCATTCAGAATCAAAGACCAAATAGAAAAACCTGGGCTTTGACACAAGAGATGTCTGATATCCCATTAGTAGCCCCTGGCCCAAATCCTCTTCTCCTCTCATATTCTACACTCAGCTACAGGAATTTCCTACTCTCCTTAGGTTCATCTGAGAAAATATGACCAGGGCATTCGGAGAGGCATTTTGGAACATTGCATCACTGGAGTTAAGAAGAGGAATGGAAATGTTGATGAAGGAGGAGAGGAGGAATAGGAACACCTTATCAGAAGGAGGTCAGAGCCTTGGCTCATGGTGAAATGGGGGGAAGCAAAAAAAGAAACATAAAGACTGGCGAACTAAGGGAGAGAGGAAGAAAAAACAGAAAAGTTAGTGGACAAACAAAGGGCAAGAAAGGCAGGGAGAAGAAGCCTGGGCGACAACATGTTGAGGAACCAAAGAAACTATATATGAGGGCAGTGAGCCTCTCTCCTTTTGTGTCTATCCCCATACATGCCACAAAGAGGAGATTTGAGCAATACCCTGAAGTTTAGCAAACAAACTTTACCTCATTCTCATACCCAAATATTTCCATCTTCTGTGTAGCACAAAGATTTTGAGAATGAGAAAAATTGGAATCTCCATGTCACTACTCTCCACTGCTTCTGTAGAAAAATGTATGTACACTATATTTACTTCGCAGTAGCAGTGGGGCCAGGATAATAAAACACTCAACCAGAAAAAGAGAGAACCATGGAATATTCAACATGTATATGTTCATCTTCTCAACAAATTGCATAAAATTATAGGACAAGCAACTAGGAACATTTGATGAAGAAACAAAGTGAGCATCTCTTCCTTTGTACTCTGATACGCCATCTCTCACCTCATCTCCCTCTTCATTTCCTACCTCCCCCCCCCCAGTAATTTATTTTCAGAAATGAATTATAAGCAAATGAATTGGCCTAATAGAACTCTACAAAAGTACTCATTTGCTTTCTTTAGTTTCTCCCACACCACAAGGAGTTCATCAGTAGAAATAAAGAGTATCTGAAGCTATGAGATTCTAGTGGGCAGAGCGTGGGTTTTATTGTTACCTGCCTTATCTGCTTCCATGGCATGATTAGGAATGGTACACACTGTTTGATTTCTATAATGATGGTAATTGTGATATAGTAGATAGGGTTTCCTAAGTTACTAAAAAATCTCAAGTAAGGATCATACCCCCACTTAAAACTAAGAGAAGAATTAATACTTGAAAAGTTGACAGGAGCGTTTCACACTATCTCTAAGGGCCTCTTTGACTTTGTCATTCCGGAGAGTGAAGATGAAAGGGTTCAGGAAAGGAGTTACCACAGAAATCAGCAGGGAAACTATCTTATTGTACTGGGCTGCCTGTGTTTGATTGGGTTTCACATAGAGGAACAGGCAACTTCCATAACCAATCACGACAAAGGTGAAGTGTGAGGCACATGTGGAGAAGGCTTTCCTCCTGCCAGAGGCAGTGGGGATCTTGAGGATGGTGGAGATGATGTAAGTGTAGGAGACAATTGTTGGTACCAGAGAACCAATGATAATGAAAATGGCCATTAAAAAAAGAATAAACTCTGTGAAAAGGCTGTCATCACAGGATAGTTTGAGAAGTTGCCCTCGGTCACAGTAAAAATGGTCTAAGACATTCGATTTGCAGAAGTTCAGCTGAAATGTGGCATAGACTGGCCAGATTTCAGAAAGAAACCCAAACACCCATGACACAATTACCACCCAGATGCAGGTGTGGCTGTTCATAATGATGTTGTATCTCAAAGGTTTACACACAGCCACATAACGGTCCACAGCCATTGCTCCCAGTAATGTGAATTCTGTGGTCCCCACAGCAAGGTACAGGAAAAGCTGGATGACACATCCAGCCAGAGATATTGTCTGCATCCCGGGGAGCAGAAACCCCTGAAGCATGACAGGGATGATAATGGATGTGATCAGGATCTCCAAGGCAGAGAGGTGGCCAAGGAAGAAATACATGGGGGAATGTAGACGTTTATCAACACAGACAATCACAATGATGACCGTGTTTCCCATTAATGTCACTGAGTAGAAGAGGAAGAAGGTAGCAAAGAGGATATGGTGTAGTTCCACAGAGCCAGGGAAGCCAAGGAGACAAAATTCAGTGGCACTTGAGTGATTGCTCATCATTTAGTCCTTGTTTCTGCTCCTTGTGAAACTCTGATACCAAAAGATAGGTGGCACTGCTCCACATGGTCCTGCTCTCCTGCTCTTAAAAGAGAAGGAAGACAGATTAGGATGAGAAACTATTTCCTCCTGATGATCCGATGAATTGCCCCTACTATTATGCTCTGCACAAAGACAGACCAAAATATTGCCTCTTCAAATCTAGCTCAAAGCTCGCTGTCAGGAATGGGTGATGGCAGATTCTTCTGTATTGGAGTGAAGAAAACCTTCCTTGTCTTTTCCCCCACTGAAAGTGCCTTCTTTAGGGGACAGAGGATACAACATTTGAAAACTGAATCAATCAGCCCCTAAAGATTCTGGGATTGTTCTATTTCTTCTTAGGTTAACTGTATCATCCTATATAATAAAACCCTAATATGCAAATCGACTGAACAGCAGAAAACCAATCACTATGTCAAGCACTGACCCCCAACGGGCAGTTGCTCAATGCAGGAGCTGCTCCCTAGTGGTGAGTGCGCTCCCACAGTAGGAGCACTGCTCAGCCAGAAGCCGGGCTCAGGGTTGGCAAGCGCAGCAGCAGTGGAGGGAGCCTCTCCAGCCTCCACAGGAGCGCTAAGGACCCCTCGGGGTTCCGGACTACAAGAGGGTGCAGGCAAGGCTGAGGGACACACCCTCCCCCCCAGTGCATGAATGCCATGAACCGGGCCTCCAGTATGATATAAGGGCATTCCAGATGATGTGCAAGTCAGGGAACATTGAACTCAGCCCTCATTCACACTGGGACTACACAGACCCACTTTGGGACCAGCAGAAAAACATCTCTGCTTTTCCATAGTTCTTATAACCTCCATTTTACAGAGCAGCAAGATCTCCAAATGGGAACTCTGGAGCTTGGGATAATTTCCCAGAGCTGATTCATTTTTCTCTCATTTCATTTTCTTTCCAAAGTCTTAGCAGAAAGAAAAGTGGCACTTGGCCATGACAAAAATAAATCTCTACCCCTCAGTTCATCCATCCATTACTCAAATATCATCTCCTTGGAGGACTCTTTCCAATTCCTCTAACTCCATTTGGTAAGGACTTGATCAAGTTTGGACTCCGATTTTCTTTATAGCACTTATTCCCTGAAATTATGTTATGGGTTTAATTATTTTAGTCTTTAATTCATATGGGGGGAAAATGCTGAAGAAAAAGAGATCCTGCCCTGCTGAGGTTCCATACATGTAGGGGTAAAGGCTTCACTATACACAAAATAAGTAAGCAAAAATTACATAAGATATTAGTTTATTAATCATGCCATAGAAAAACTAAAGCAAGGAAGAAAAGAGGAACAGAAAATCTATGTTCCTTTATTTGCTGTTCATGTATGACATTAGAATAAAATTCCTTGAGGGCAAAGACATGTCATATTTTATATATATATATATATATATCTACACTAATAAAAGAGAAACATGGTAATTGGCGTACAACCGCTACCCTTTTCATTGGCTAATCAGTGAGTATATGCAAATTAACTGACAACCAAGATGGCAGCTAATTGCCAGGCACTGAAGCGAGCACGAGGCTTGCTTGCTGCAGACTCCAACATTCCCCG
>NW_005356173.1:319111-323024 GCF_000412655.1 Myotis brandtii
AGGGCTCCCAGTATGTGATAGGGGGCAAGCTGGGCTGAGGGAACCCCCTCCCCAGTGCACAAATTTTTGTGCACCGGGCCCCTAGTATATATATATTCATGAGCCAAATCAGGATAGATAAATTTTTTTTCTGGATGATTAGTATATGGACATATAATATATGACTAAGTAGGTCTTAGTCCTGGACAGGGCTAACTAGGCCATATCCCCTCAATGCCTCTCTTCTTAGTCTCCCTTCCTGCCTAATATTACAATTATCCCATCCTGATGCAACCTCTCCAATATCACTGTGGCTCCTTTTCTGATGGGCAAACATGCCTCAAGGACAGAACTGTTGGAAGAGCTCAGCGGCCTGCTTCTCCACAATCTCTGCATAACTAACAGGAGATGAAGAAAGATGAGAGGGAAAGATCCTGAGAGACATCAGGAAGCTGCATCTATCCCTAGCATCAGGTCAGAGAAGACCTGAGTCTGCTCTTTGTTGTGCACAGAGGACTTGGAAATGAACTTGTCTGTCCTGCTGCTCTCCTAGCCCACTCCTCACACTCTAGGTGTCCCTGTGTTAGACAGCAACCAGACCCAGAACATCCCACCTTACTCTTTCCTCCATGGAGAAGCATCCTGAAGACACTCACCTCTATGGAAGGGCTTCACCACCACTGCTAATGTTCTCCAGCGCTCGGCCAAAGCTAACTCCTATCTGGCTACTGATGAGACATGTCCTCAAGAGAACGCATGAGGACAGCCCAGTGTAGAGCTATATTTACAACCAGAGCAAATTGCTGCTGTCTTCACTCATGATAAAAAGGAAACTGTCCTCAGATAGGAGCTTAGGTAAAAGCCCCCAAATAACAGTGCTGTGAGAAGTTGAGGGTCTCTCTCTCCCCCTCTTCTCTCCTACTTCCCTCCATCCCAAGGGGACTAGTCACTGAGATACCTGTTCTTAATAAGCCCAGGTTCATGGTGTCCCTAAGCAATCAGTCTAGAGGGAGAAGCACAAACTTTTAGTTATGCCCATTTTGACCAATCAAGTTTCAGAACTTTTTAAACTTTTTGTTTCATGGGAAAACATAAAATCTCACCAACCAGAGGCTTCTCAATACCAAGGCTGCCTTCTCCAAGGCTCCAAAGTCTAAGTTTCCAGATGTCTCAAAAAACTCTAAGCAGATCCCCCCTTCTGCCCTTCATCCAGTGCTCTCCTGGGATATTCTTAGCTGTTCAGAACCAAAATCAGCCCCCACCTCGCAATAGGAGACACCACATCTGACCTCTAAAATGCACACCAATATCCACAAAAGCCTGCACACTGGTCTCAGTGAAAGACTTGACTTCATAAAAAAATCCCCTGTAAAGCCTGATTTCTCCTCCACCTGTTTTACAGAGGCTCCTGTTCCTAACCCTGTGTGCCCTCCAGAACACTGTGGGGGTTGCTACCCCTAAACTCTACTCCCCTCTCTCGTATTGTCTCAGGTTTCCACATATTCACATCTGCATGCACTCCAGCAAGATTCGTCCAGCCATTGATTTCTATAGTGTGTCCCTGATTACCACCATCTGGGCACTTCAAAGCAGGGAATGCATGAGGACAGCCCAGTGTAGAGCTATATTTACAACCTGGAACAACTGAAAAATGCAAATTAAAAATCTGCTTGATTCTGGAGGGAGACAGAAGAAGTGAGTCACAAAACATGTATCTGCATTTTGGGTTTCATTTCAAGTATACCTGTTAAATCTGAGATTATCAGTTAGTGCAGAAGAGCATAAATTAGGACTAATCAATCTTACAATTTCTCAAATTATCCAAGGCCAACCAGATTGCCACATAATCTTAGAGGAATTTTCTAAGCCTTTATCTGCATATTCTTTTCAAGAAAATGCTGTGAAAATTAGTTTTACACACTTTTCTCTCTCACTTGATACATATTGCCCCACTTCTTTTTTTGTCTAATATTCCATTATATGGATGTCCTATTCTTTATTAGTTAGCCCTCTTTGCTCATTTTGTTGTTGTTTCCATTTTGATTATGAAAAATGATGCTATAAATAAGCTTAGAAATGTTTAAGTCCATACACATTTATATTGCTAGAATAAACCCCTAGAGTTAGAATTTCTACATCAAAAGGTAGACATATTGTAGTCATTGTTTTTGATTGGCATAATTTTATACTCCCAAGACTTTGGATTGATTTGGAAACCACTAAGACTATATGATAGGAGCAATTTTGATTTCCAGATCTACTACCAGTCAAAGATATGATCAAATTTTTATTTTTATTTGAAATTTAAAAGAACTAAAGATATCTTAAAAGAGTAATAAAATGAAAACCTGATGAAACGGGAAATCTTTTGACCGATTAAAATTACCAAAACTGTCTGGGGAGAAAAGAATTGAAATCCTAAATATGTTAAATAAATTGTTTCATAATTAATAATCTTACCACACAGAAAACTATTGGTTAATATAGTTTTACTGTTTTATTCTATCAAATATTTAAGGAAGAACTAATACCAATCCTACATAAAATCTTTTAGAAAATTGAGGAGAAGGGAACAGTGCCCAATTCATCTTATAAGGCCAGAATTATCTTGACACAAAAGGCATCATGAGAAAATATATTTACAAACTAATATTCCTCATGAACATAGATGCAAAATTTTTAATAAAGTATTAGAAAATAAAATTCACCAATACATAAAGAGAATAACATGCCATAACAAATGATAATTTTATTCCAGAAATGCAAAGTCAGTTCAACACTAGCAGATTAACTGTACAGTTCACATGTTAACAGAATTAAAGAGAAAAACCACATGATCACTTCAATAAGAGAAGAAAAGGCACTTGACAAAAATCAATACTCCCCCCCCCTCCCCAAAAAAAGGAAAATCAATACCCATTAACAACAAGAGAGCCCACTGCATGGGAGAACATATTTGCCAATGTTACATCCAATAAGGGTGTAATCTCCAAAATTTATAAGGAACTCATACAACTTAACAAAAGGAACAATCTAATTTAAAAAATGGGCAAAGGACCTAAATAGACACCTTTCAAAAGAGGACATTCAGAAAGCCAAGAGACATATGAAAACATGCTCAAAGTCACTAATCATCCGAGAGATGCAAATCAAAACAACAATGAGGTACCATCTCACACCTGTCAGAATGGCTATCATCAACAAATCAACAAACGACAAGTGCTGGAGAGGATGTGGAGAAAAAGGAACACTCGTGCACTGCTGGTGGGAATGCAGACTGGTGCAGCCACTATGGAAGACAGTATGGAGTTTCCTCAAAAAACAAAACATGGAACTCCCATTTGACCCTGTGATCCCACTTCTAGGAATATATCCCAAGAAACCAAAAACACCAATCAGAAAGGATATATGCACCCATATGTTCATAGCAGCACAATTCACCATAGCTAAGATCTGGAAACAGCCTAAGTGCCCATCAGTAGATGAATGGATTAGAAAACTGTGGTACATCTACACGATGGAATACTATGCTGCTGTAAAAAAGAAGGAACTCTTACCATTTGCAACAGCATGGATGGAACTGGAAAGCATTATGCTAAGTGAAATAAGCCAGTCAATGAAGGAAAAATACCACATGATCTCACACATTCATGGATAATAGAGACCATTATAAACTTTTGAACAATAATAGATACAGAGGCAGAGCTGCCTCAAACAGATTGTCAAACTGCAGCGGGAAGGCTGGGGAGGGTTGGGGGGCAGGAGGGAAGGGGGTAAGAGATCAACCGAAGGACTTGTATGCATGCATATAAGCAAAACCAATGGACATAAGACACTGGGGGGTAGGGGAGGCCAGGGGATTGTCAAGGGCGGGGAAAAAAAAGGACACATATGTAATACCCTTAGTAATACTTTAAGCAATAAAAAAGAAAAA
>NW_005356173.1:324919-358480 GCF_000412655.1 Myotis brandtii
GTGTGTGTGTGTGTGTGTGTGTGTGTGTGTGTGTGCGCGCGCGCGTATGTGTGTGTGTGTGTATTTGTGCATGTCTGTGCATATATGTGCATTGTATACATGTTTTCATTTCATGTGGTGACATCAGTCTTCATCAAATATGCTCCATCAGGGAAGAGACCATGTCCACTGCTATATTTTCAGCATAGTTTCTGAAAAAAAATCACTGTTGTTCAAAAAAATATTCTTGTTAAATTTCCTGTTCTTCAATTTTAATAAGGTTGACATCTTCATATTTTTAAAATTTCTTTATCTTTCTCTTCAGGGAACTTATTGGTTTGCAAGAGAACTTGTCCCCAAAAAAGCATTCATACTTTAACAGTTGATAGCTCAATTTTGAAAATAAAATGTATTTTAATAAAACAATGCCTTTATAATTATTCAAACCGTCTTATACATTTGGGGGGGAAACCCTATATATAAATCAAGTGAGCCTTTATTTCAGGTTTTTATTTTTATATCTTTCTATACATAAATATTTCTTTCTTACATAAATTTAACAGTCTTAGTAGCCTGGGACCTGTGTTTTCCTGAGAAAACCTATGTTCATAGTCCAAGGTCATTACAAAAGAAAAATATTCTATTTGTAGTAACAAGTGGAATTTACATTTACGGCCATTTGAACCATACGAAATTTATTTTTGAAAGCAAATGTTATAAATCTAAGGTTTTAAGAAATTTTGTGAATGCAAAAAAATATCTTTGGAATAAAGGCAAAGGAGGGATAAAGGAAGGAAGAATGAGACAGATATTGAGAGAAAGAGGAGGAAGAGGAAGAAAGAGAGAGAAGAACCAGCTTAGAGAAATGTCAGGGTAAAATATGCCTTTTCTCTCTTGGCTGGAGCAGGGAGAGAGCCATATCTGGGGGTGGGAGAACAAGAGATTAGAAAGACTAATGATATTAACAAGGGCCAGAGAATGTCAGAGATGGAAAGAAAATGTCCTCCACAGCTTATTTACATACGATGAGCCTGACAACCCAGAGAGAGTGGCTGCCAAAGGTCACACAGTAATTTACTGGGGCTTCTGACTCCTAGCTCAGCATTCTCATCAGAAAAACAGAAAGAGCTGCTTTCAACAGGGAACCATGCACAGGGTAGAGGGTTGGCCAGAGGAACCTGTGAAGATCCTACGAACTCTGAGATTCTGAGACTCAAAAATATACTTTGAAAGATCACTTTGTCCATGAAGTTCTCATAATCAAAGACAAAAGTTTGGAGCTGAATAAAGTGCACTCTGGCACAAAGTAGGTTCTCAATAACTACCATATCAATGAATGTGGATGGTTCTTATCAATAACAGTAACTAAGTGCTCCTCTTTGATTACTCCATGAGTTTAAGTGAGTGGCTCATGACAATCTCAGTGTCTAGGGTGGTTGAGCGGGTGCCAAGGGGAGTTAGCCCCATGGTGGGTTAGCAGAGGGAACTTCACAGCTGAGGAACCTGAAGCATCAGGCTCTCATCCAACCTGTAATATTGGGATAGGTGATCCAAGAGGCCAGCGGGCAGGCAGAATAATGGTGCCCCAAAGCTCTCCATGCCTGGTCCCTGAGAATTTGTAATATTACTTGGCAATAAAGACTTTGCAGATCTGATTAAGGACCTTGAAATGGGGAGATTATTCTTAATGATCCAGGTGGCTGCATTGAGATGCATAGAAGTAGAAAACCTTTCCCAGCTAAGGTGAGTGTCAGAGGGAGATTCCATGATCAGAGAAGAGTCAGAGACATGCAGTGTTGCTGGCTTTGGAGATGGTAGAAGGGAACCATGAGCCAAAGAATGTGGGCAACCTCTAAGCCCTGGACAAAGCAAGGAGCCCCCAGAATGGAGCACAGCCCTAGTGACACCATGATTTTAGCCCACTCAGGCCTGTGTCAAACTCTGGCCTGTAGGGTTTGTAAGATAATAAATGGGTAGTGTTTAAGCCACCAAACTTGTGGTAGCATTGAGATCCACAGAAGCAATAGCATTTTGTAGCATTTACTTTGCTACAGAAGCAATAGAACACTAATGCAGTCATGAAAGCCCACACCCAGCCACACATTTGTCTCAATTCTCAAGATGTCCTGCCTCCAACTCTGCTTTGAACAGCCCTCCTGTCTGCCTGCCTGAGCTCCCTAGTAGTAATATGCTGCTTTCTACCGTTAGCCCCCATTTCTGCCCTGAAAGACCTAAAATCTTCTTTGTTATCAATGGCTCCATCACAAAAATCCAGCTAAAGTTTCGGGACCAATAGAGAGATTGCCTGGCCAACCCTGGCCAACCCTGACCAACCCTTGTGGGTTTTGAACCCAGAACCCATTTGTACTGTCTTCACCGGAAACATTTTACTTGCTATCACTTTGTCATTATTTCTGTCTGGGGGTGTGGTTGGGGCTATGTGGGTGGCATCCATAAAGACTGAACTCTGAGAGAATGAACTGTGACTCAAAGTCTACTGCAGAGCCCAGTCCTCTACCATCTTGCCTTCACCTTCATCCCCAAAGTGTGCATCTTCTCAAAGGAGCCAGAGACAAGCCCTTCTGTCTGGACAGTTCCCAAAATGTGTCTATCAGGGGTGGAGATGTCACCCTTCCTCTGAAAGGAAGATGTCTCCTCCTAAGTTAACTGTTTCAATTCCCAACTTCTAGAGATGACACTGGAGAATTCAGACAAGAAGCTGCTATGGCCCTGGGTCTACATTCCCTCCTTCCCAGATTTCAAAACCTTGGATATGAAAGGGAGACAGAAATCTCTGAGTGGAAACTCTGGATCTAACCCTGGTCATGCACCTCAGCTGCCATAATCATAGTCCTGCTGGAAAATTCCTTTGTGCCTTTATCATCTCATTTTACTTCGGAAATTCTAGGAGGAAGGAAAGGGCCAGGATACAGGCACTGCCATGGGACCAATCCTAAGCCATCAACTGGGTGTCAAACAACCCTGTCACAGGGGTCACCTAAATACATCCTGCATATCAGATATTTACATTATGATTCATAACAGTAGCAAAATTACAGTTACACACAAAAAAAAAGAAAGTGAAAGGATCCCAAGACAATGCAAGATTATGGATGAACCATTGAAATTGCAATCAGACACCTGAATGCTCATTCCTTTTCATACTTCTTAGCTGTGTCATATTCAGTGTGAGCTTTCAGCCCTCCGGGCTTGGTTTTCTCATCTAAAATATCAGGACATTGGTGGACATACTCTCATTTTCCTTTCATCTCCATTTTGCCCGAAGTGAAGAAGTGAGGAGCAAAAATGCAGCTACTCTTTGAGTCTTTTAATAGCTTGCTGAGCTTTGCAGCTCCCTGCAGAGGCTCTCTACTCTTTACCTTTTGTCATGAACCCCTCTTCAAAGCTAAATTTTTTGTCAGAATCAACTCTTTACAAATGACATCATGAGTAGTTATAGGCCACACTAGCCTCAGTAAGGGAAATATAGCTTCCCTTACTGGATTTCACAGGCAGGTAAAGCTGATGAATGTCCAAACTCCAATTTGGTCCAAGCTCAAAGCCATGCTACGTGTATATCTGGTTTTCCCACATAAACACACTGGGGACACAGGCAAGAGGAGAAGTTATCCTGGCCTAGAGAAAGAAAAAGCCATTTTGATGACCTAGGTGGTAGGGTTATTACTCCAAGTATTTTTTTTTCTTTTGAGATATTTTTATTGACTTCAGAGAGGAAGGGAGATGGACAGAGAGAGAAGCATCAATGATGAGAGAGAATTACTGATCGGCTGCCTCCTGCATGCCCCACACTGGGGATTGAGCCCGCAACCTGGACAGGTGACTCTGACCAGGTATCAAACTGTAACCTCCTGGTTCATAGGTCAATGCTCAACCACTGAGCCACTCCAGCTGTGCTTTACCCCAAATTTTGAGTCCCTATCAGAAAAAGAGGGAACAGTCCTTCCTCGCCTGCCATAAAGCCTTTAGGTTTACCCTTGCCTTCCCTTCTATACTCTGTTCTCTCGTACCAGCCTCAGTGATCTTTTAAAACACAGATGACATGAGGTCTCTCCTCTGATCCACACCTTCTCACTGCCCTTTGGATAAAGCCCCAAGCCCTGGAAGGCCTGCATGGCTTCTAAAAATGCTATTCCCTAATGTCATCACGAGTCACTCATCCTCTACTGCTTGGTGCCCAGAAACACTGACATTCTTGCAGACTTCATTGGTGGGCATTCTTGCATGCAGTTCATTTCTCAGTGCACATTCCATTCCCACCTGCTATGCCTAGTGAATGCCGGATGTCACTTATGATCACTCTTTATTTTTTGCTAACCTTCGCAGACAAACTCAGTTTCCCTGCCAGGTGCTCTTCAAATACCCTGTAGTAGATGCTGTGTGCACTGCCGAGACCCCCTTCAGGACCCAGGTTGTCATCCCTCAGCTCACTGCTGAAGTTATCCCCAGAAATGGCACTCAGACAAAAAGAAATTCCCCTTCAACCCAGAGACTGTAGCCCTTCCCCTACGGCAGCCCATACCCAGTGGCCTATAGATGCAAATGTCCATCCCCCATGTTTTCATTGGGACATGAGTCAGGACAATCTGTCAGGGCCATCGTAGCTCCAGAGCTCCGGGGGCATAGAAGCCCCTGTCACAACCCATCACAGCTCAACCTCCACCTCTGCCCAGAATCTCCTCACTCCTCCACAGGAATTATCCCAAGGATCACTCTCAGACCCAAGATAACCTCATCGTTCCTTACTTGAGACAATTCACTACTTGTAATTGTGTGTGTGTGTGTGTGTGTGTGTGTGTGTGTGTGTGTGTGTGTATTTGTGCATGTCTGTGTGTATATGTGCATTGTATACATGCTTTCATTTCATGTGGTGACATCAGTCTTCATCAAATATGCTCCATCAGGGAAGAGACCATGTCCACTGCTATATTTTCAGCATAGTTTCTGAAAAAAATCACTGTTGTTCAAAAAAATATTCTTGTTAAATTTCCTGTTCTTCAATTTTAATAAGGTTGACATCTTCATATTTTTAAAATTTCTTTATCTTTCTCTTCAGGGAACTTATTGGTTTGCAAGAGAACTTGTCCCCAAAAAAGCATTCATACTTTAACAGCTGATAGCTCAATTTTGAAAATGAAATGTATTTTGATAAAACAATGCCTTTATAATTATTCAAACTGTCTTATACATTTGGGGGGGGGGAACCCTATATATAAATCAAGTGAGCCTTTATTTCAGGTTTTTATTTTTATATCTTTCTATACATAAATATTTCTTTCTTTCTTTCTTATAACAGTCTTAGTAGCCTAGGACCTGTGTTTTCCTGAGAAAAGCCTATGTTCATATTCCAAGGTCATTACGTCATTACAATATTCTATTTGTAGTAACAAGTGGAATTTACATTTACGGCCATTTGAACCATACGAAATTTATTTTTGAAAGCAAATGTTATAAATCTAAGGTTTTAAGAAATTTTGTGAATGCAAAAAAATATCTTTGGAATAAAGGCAAAGGAGGGATAAAGGAAGGAAGAATGAGACAGATATTGAGAGAAAGAGGAGGAAGAGGAAGAAAGAGAGAGAAGAACCAGCTTAGAGAAATGTCAGGGTAAAATATGCCTTTTCTCTCTTGGCTGGAGCAGGGAGAGAGCCATATCTGGGGGTGGGAGAACAAGAGATTAGAAAGACTCGTGATATTAATAAGGGCCAGAGAATGTCAGAGATGGAAAGAAAATGTCCTCCACAGCTTATTTACATACAATGAGCCTGACAACCCAGAGAGAGTGGCTGCCAAAGGTCACACAGTAATTTACTGGGGCTTCTGACTCCTAGCTCAGCATTCTCATCAGAAAAACAGAAAGAGCTGCTTTTAGCAGGGAACCATGCACAGGGTAGAGGGTTGGCCAGAGGAACCTGTGAAGATCCTACGAACTCTGAGATTCTGAGACTCAAAAATATACTTTGAAAGATCACTTTGTCCATGAAGTTCTCATAATCAAAGACAAAAGTTTGGAGCTGAATAAAGTGCACTCTGGCACAAAGTAGGTGTTCAGTAACTACCATATCAATGAATGTGGATGGTTCTTATCAATAACAGTAACTAAGTGCTCCTTTTTGATTACTCCATGAGTTTAAGTGAGTGGCTCATGACAATCTCAGTGTCTAGGGTGGTTGAGCAGGTGCCAAGGGGAGTTAGCCCCATGGTGGGTTAGCAGAGGGAACTTCACAGCTGAGGAACCTGAAGCATCAGGCTCTCATCCAACCTGTAATATTGGGATAGGTGATCCAAGAGGCCAGCGGGCAGGCAGAATAATGGTGCCCCAAAGCTCTCCATGCCTGGCCCCTGAGAATTTGTAATATTACTTAACAATAAAGACTTTGCAGATCTGATTAAGGACCTTGAAATGGGGAGATTATTCTTAATGATCCAGGTGGCTGCATTGAGATGCATAGAAGTAGAAAACCTTTCCCAGCTAAGGTGAGTGTCAGTGGGAGATTCCATGATCAGAGAAGAGTCAGAGACATGCAGTGTTGCTGGCTTTGGAGATGGTAGAAGGGAACCATGAGCCAAAGAATGTGGGCAACCTCTAAGCCCTGGACAAAGCAAGGAGCCCCCAGAATGGAGCACAGCCCTAGTGACACCATGATTTTAGCCCACTCAGGCCTGTGTCAAACTCTGGCCTGTAGGGTTTGTAAGATAATAAATGGGTAGTGTTTAAGCCACCAAACTTGTGGTAGCATTGAGATCCACAGAAGCAATAGCATTTTGTAGCATTTACTTTGCTACAGAAGCAATAGAACACTAATGCAGTCATGAAAGCCCACACCCAGCCACACATTTGTCTCAATTCTCAAGATGTCCTGCCTCCAACTCTGCTTTGAACAGCCCTCCTGTCTGCCTGCCTGAGCTCCCTAGTAGTAATATGCTGCTTTCTACCGTTAGCCCCCATTTCTGCCCTGAAAGACCTAAAATCTTCTTTGTTATCAATGGCTACATCACAAAAATCCAGCTAAAGTTTCGGGACCAATAGAGAGATTGCCTGGCCAACCCTGGCCAACCCTGACCAACCCTTGTGGGTTTTGAACCCAGAACCCATTTGTACTGTCTTCACCGGAAACATTTTACTTGCTATCACTTTGTCATTATTTCTGTCTGGGGGTGTGGTTGGGGCTATGTGGGTGGCATCCATAAAGACTGAACTCTGAGAGAATGAACTGTGACTCAAAGTCTACTGCAGAGCCCAGTCCTCTACCATCTTGCCTTCACCTTCATCCCCAAAGTGTGCATCTTCTCAAAGGAGCCAGAGACAAGCCCTTCTGTCTGGACAGTTCCCAAAATGTGTCTATCAGGGGTGGAGATGTCACCCTTCCTCTGAAAGGAAGATGTCTCCTCCTAAGTTAACTGTTTCAATTCCCAACTTCTAGAGATGACACTGGAGGATTCAGACAAGAAGCTGCTATGGCCCTGGGTCTACATTCCCTCCTTCCCAGATTTCAAAACCTTGGATATGAAAGGGAGACAGAAATCTCTGAGTGGAAACTCTGGATCTAACCCTGGTCATGCACCTCAGCTGCCATAATCATAGTCCTGCTGGAAAATTCCTTTGTGCCTTTATCATCTCATTTTACTTCGGAAATTCTAGGAGGAAGGAAAGGGCCAGGATACAGGCACTGCCATGGGACCAATCCTAAGCCATCAGCTGCTTAGGTGTATTTAGTTCTCTGTCCCTTTCTTCATTCAGATATTTTTCTCAAATGTTACTTCCTCAGAATAAACTTCTCATTAACCTAAGCAGTAACACCAGTGTCTCATAATCCCCCGAGGACCCCTTGGTTTCCCATCATTCCCATGGAGATCACTCTGCTGGAGTCTAGGTTCCCATCCAGCATAAGCTCAGCTCTAAACCTCATCAAGACACCAAGGGCCTGGAGACAGTGAATAGGGAGATCCAAGAACACTCATGCTTGGAAGAGAAGGGACAGAAACAGCATCTTTACTCTCTGGTCTCCAAAAGGACTCCTGTCTCACATTCCAGGTCCTGGACTTGGTGACACAGGGTAAGCCTTTATTTAAGATGTCAGCATAAGGATTGGAGATGTCACCCACCCAGAGTGCCAACTGTTCCAACTGTGCAGAAGCCTCAGTACATCCCTGCCAGCTGCAATACCCTGCCAACAGCAATGGACCACATATTTTATGTCGCTCATGTCACAGAGTAGACCCATTAGGCAAGAATCTCTAGACATGATTTCTTAATGCAAGTGGCTCCAGAAGGAGACACTGCTTAGCGACTAAGGTAAGTGGCTTAGAGTTGCGTATGGGACAGGCTCTGTAGCACAGACATAAGGATGGGCTTGAATTTCATCAGGGCTGGCTATAGATTTTAGACCTAGTGTTAAGGTTTGTCAGTGAGATGGATATAAAACTGGTGGAGGGCCAAACCCTCTTCTTTAAATTGGAATGCCATTGCTGGTGATCAGGACACAGTCTCAGGTGCAGCCTTTATGGGCCAGAGAGAAAGCTAAAGTATACCTATACACAGTACTGATTTTTTTGACAATTGTCAGTTTTAAAAAGTATCCTTTCAGTGACCTAAAATTCCAATGAACAGCATAAAGCCGTGGAAATATTAACATGCGCACGCGCGCGCACACACACACACATTTCATACACTTGTTGGCCCCAAAGAAGGTGGAGAGATGATGGGCCAAGGCAATATGAGTTCACTGGCAGCTGTAGCAAGAACAATGAGAACAATGACAAGAGCTGCTTGAGCCCCTAGCATGTGCTGTCACTGTACTGAGTAGTTTACTCATTTAATCTTTGCAGCAGCCCTGGAAGCTAGTACTGTTATTAGCTTCATTTTATAGCTGAGTAAATAAAGGTCCAGACAGGGAAGTCATAGAGAGGAGCAGACTGATATTCCACAACAAGCAAGTGTTACACCAGAATTCAAGCACAGTCCAAGGTCATGCCTCCACCAACCACCATGCAAGAGTGAGGGGAGTCAGGGAGGCACAGGGGAGACTGCAGCAGCAAGGCAGCACCATTGGGCAGAACGCTGATGACCTTCCAGTTGCTGGCAGAGCAGCTGCCTGGTCCTGAGGCTTATCTCTGTGACCCCCTGTGTCCTTTCTGCTCTCTATCTTTGCAAATAATACTAGAAGATCTCCCCAAAGAAATTTATTGACTCAAAACTCTGACTTTCCATTAATTGCTTGATCCTAGTTGGAGCAATTTGCATGAGTGACAGTCCTCAACAGAGACAGGCCAGAAAGACTTGAAGGGACCCTTTTGAAAGGGGTTGGTGCACAGCTTCTGGGTCATGACACAGACCCCTATCGTACACACACTCTAGACACACTAATTCTCTTTCTTTCCATGTTCCCTCTTCCCTGTCTTTTTCTTTTTCTGGTTTTTCCCTCTCACATATTTGCTCTTCCTATTGTTTCTCATTTGCCTTCTTCCTAAATGTCCATGTCTGTTGCTGTGTTGTCTTTCTTTATTAATCTGCTCCTCTGTGTTTTTCTTTCACCTTATCAATGCCTTCCTATGCTTTTACTTCTATGACTCCTTAACTCCCCTGATTCTCATATTCCCATGTTGTTATCTTTATCTTTCTCTCTCTGCCATTCTGTTTATCACTGACCACCTACTTGCCTATTTCACCCTGTTCTCTTTCTCTATCTCTATCTTTGTTTTGGAGTCAATGATTCTCTCTCTCTCTCTCTCTCTCTCTCTCTCTCTTTCTCCCTCTCTCTCCCTCTCTATCCCCCCCCTCACATATCTATCATCTATTTTCTATCTATCTATCTATTGCTATCTCTGCCTCTCCATCTGTCCCTTGTTTCCTTTCCATGCAGGACCCAGCCTCTGGATCATGGCAAATCTGAGCCACCCTTCTGAATTTGTCCTTTTGAGCTTCTCGTGTTTCGGTGACCTTCAGGTTCTGCTGTATGGGCCCTTCCTCGTGCTTTATCTTCTTGCCTTCATGGGAAACACCATCATCATAGTCTCTGTCATAGCTGACACCCACCTATGGACTCCCATGTACTTCTTCCTGGGCAATTTTTCCCTGCTGGAGATCTTGGTGACCACAACTGCAGTGCCCAGGATGCTCTCAGACCTGCTGGTCCCCCACAAGGTCATTTCCTTCAGGAACTGCCTGGTCCAATTCTACTTCTACTTTTCCCTGGGATCCACCTCCTTCCTCATCCTGTCAGACATGGCCCTTGACCGCTTTGTGGCCATCTGCCACCCACTACGCTATGGCACTTTGATGAGCTGGCCTGTGTGTGTCCGGCTGGCAGGGGCTGCCTGGGCAGTTCCTTTCCTCGCCATGGTGCCCACTGTCTTCTCCCGGGCTCATCTCAATTATTGCCATGGCAACGTCATTAACCACTTCTTCTGTGACAATGCACCTCTGCTGCAGCTATCCTGCTCAGACACCAGCCTGCTGGAATTATGGGACTTTGTGATGGCCTTGGCCTTTGTCCTCAGCTCCTTCCTGGTGACCCTCCTCTCCTATGGCTATATTGTGAGCACTGTGCTGCGGGTCCCCTCTGCCAGTGGCCGCCAGAAGGCTTTCTCTACATGTGGGTCCCACCTCACCCTGGTCTTCATTGGCTACAGCAGCACCATATTCCTATATGTCAGGCCTGACAAGGCACATTCTGTGGAAGTCAATAAGACTGTAGCCTTGGTGACGTCAGTCCTCACTCCCTTTCTGAACCCCTTTATCCTCACCCTCCGCAATGAGACATTCAAGGCCGTGCTATGCAGGCAGGTGCAGAGGCTGAAAGGCCTCCACATGGCACTACAATGAGCCTGAGGGACCCAGCCAGGCTTAGTGAAGGAGCTCTGTGAGGAGGCAGAGGACCAGCTGGTTGGGAAGAACTCTGTCAGGTTTCCTTAGCTTTTTCCCTCTGTGCCTCTGAATGACAACCATAGTGACTCCCCAGTGCTCCCCTGTCTTTACCAAAGCTCTCATAGACTGCCATGGGGGTGCTCCCCATACCCAGTAGCAGCTGCAAGAACTGTGAAAGTAACCCGGAGTCTGGGGAGCCAGGAGTGGGGCTTTCAATACAAGAAAGTACATGGCTTTCTATTCAAGGCAAAGTAGCCAGGTCATGTTCTCTGATCAAGAGATATCCAGGTCAGTGTGTGTGTGTGTGTGTGTGTGTGTGTGTGTGTGTGTGTGTGTGTGTGTTAGCAGAGGGAACTTCACAGCTGAGGAACCTGAAGCATCAGGCTCTCATCCAACCTGTAATATTGGGATAGGTGATCCAAGAGGCCAGCGGGCAGGCAGAATAATGGTGCCCCAAAGCTCTCCATGCCTGGTCCCTGAGAATTTGTAATATTACTTGGCAATAAAGACTTTGCAGATCTGATTAAGGACCCTGAGATGAGGAGATTATCCTGAATGCCCCAGGTGGCTGCATGGAGATCCCTAAAGTGGAAAACCTTTCCCAGCTAAGGTGAGTGTCAGAGGGAGATTCCATGATCAGAGAAGAGTCAGAGACATGCAGTGTTGCTGGCTTTGGAGATGGTAGAAGGGAACCATGAGCCAAAGAATGTGGGCAACCTCTAAGCCCTGGACAAAGCAAGGAGCCCCCAGAATGGAGCACAGCCCTAGTGACACCATGATTTTAGCCCACTCAGGCCTGTGTCAAACTCTGGCCTGTAGGGTTTGTAAGATAATAAATGGGTAGTGTTTAAGCCACCAAATTTGTGGTAGCATTGAGATCCATAGAAGCAATAGCATTTTGTAGCATTTACTTTGCTACAGAAGCAATAGAGCAGTCATAAAAGCCACACCCAGCCACACACTTTTCCCAATTCTCAAGATGTCCTGACTCCAACTCTGCTTTGAAAAGCCCCCATACTGCCTGCCTGAGGTCCCTAGTAAGTTATATGCTGCTTTCTACCATTAGCCCCCATTTCTGTCCTGAAAGACCTAAAATCTTCTTTGTTATCAATGGCTACATCACAAAAATCCAGCTAAAGTTTCGGGACCAATAGAGAGATTGCCTGGCCAACCCTGGCCAACCCTGACCAACCCTTGTGGGTTTTGAACCCAGAACCCATTTGTACTGTCTTCACCGGAAACATTTTACTTGCTATCACTTTGTCATTATTTCTGTCTGGGGGTGTGGTTGGGGCTATGTGGGTGGCATCCATAAAGACTGAACTCTGAGAGAATGAACTGTGACTCAAAGTCTACTGCAGAGCCCAGTCCTCTACCATCTTGCCTTCACCTTCATCCCCAAAGTGTGCATCTTCTCAAAGGAGCCAGAGACAAGCCCTTCTGTCTGGACAGTTCCCAAAATGTGTCTATCAGGGGTGGAGATGTCACCCTTCCTCTGAAAGGAAGATGTCTCCTCCTAAGTTAACTGTTTCAATTCCCAACTTCTAGAGATGACACTGGAGAATTCAGACAAGAAGCTGCTATGGCCCTGGGTCTACATTCCCTCCTTCCCAGATTTCAAAACCTTGGATATGAAAGGGAGACAGAAATCTCTGAGTGGAAACTCTGGATCTAACCCTGGTCATGCACCTCAGCTGCCATAATCATAGTCCTGCTGGAAAATTCCTTTGTGCCTTTATCATCTCATTTTACTTCGGAAATTCTAGGAGGAAGGAAAGGGCCAGGATACAGGCACTGCCATGGGACCAATCCTAAGCCATCAGCTGCTTAGGTGTATTTAGTTCTCTGTCCCTTTCTTCATTCAGATATTTTTCTCAAATGTTACTTCCTCAGAATAAACTTCTCATTAATATGAAGTAGCAATGAAAATAATTTTATGGTTGGGTCACAACATGAGGAACTGTATTAAAGGGTCGCGGCATTAGGAAGGTTGAGAACCACTGGCCTATTCCCTTTGGAATTAAACATCAGGTTCATTGACTACACTTTCCTCCCCCAGCTGAAAATCTTTAGATTTTCTATTGACTTGGTCCTCAGAATCACTGCATTCTCTCAGCTTTCATCTATCCTGGATTTTTCTAAAATAGCCCCAATTTAAAATATTCTGCCAAATTCTTCCTGCAAATACACTTTAATTTATCAAACTACATTTTGCAGTAAACTATGAAGACTTCACTTATCAAGAAAGTACTACTAGTGCCACTTACTTTAAGACAACAAATCTACAAATTTATTGCAAATGTCAAGCTTTTAAAAAGTCTACTATGTGGAAATAAACAAGGCAGGGAACTTGGGCTCATTTGGTGGATACAGAGTGCCTAGCTTTGGAAACGTGACTCCCTTAGTGGCCCCCTGGTTCTCATTATGTGCTCTGGTGTCACCCAAGGCTAACCCCTTCCTAATCAAGGTGCCTTTTTCTCTGACTTTCTGAAAAGTTCATTTATTTCTTGCTAAGATGCTCCTCATCCAAAAGAGAGGTTCACCTTAGGTTGAAAACCTTGTCCCCTCCAATTACATATCAGAGCAGTGACTCTTGTGTTTGCTGTTGCACCAATGGATTTATTTTCTCTAATTATTCACTACTCACCAGCTCAAACAGTAAATATTTGTAGAATAAATGACGGATTTATTTTCTCTAATTATTCACCAGCTCAAACAGTAAATATTTGTAGAATAAATGAAAAAAGATGAAAAAATTAAAAATAATTCTTCTGATAATACATACCTTAGCTATGTGTGTGCATGTTTATAAATATACAGTATGTGTATTTTTTTTCACACTTTACAAAACACTTCGACATATGTTTTCCATTTGTTTTTATCCTCAGAGTAATTCAATTAAATAAAGACACTGATCACTCACCATGAGTAATGCACTCCTCTTCAGCACTGGCCATTAAAGATAAAAGACATGTTGCCCAGCTGGTGTGGCTCAGTGGTTGAACGTTAAACTATGAACCAAGAGATCACAGTTCAATTCCCAGTCAGGGCAAATGCCAGGATTGTGGTCTCGATCCCCAGTAGGGGGCGTGAAGGAGGCAGCTGATCAATGATTCTCTCTCATCATTGATGTTTCTCTCTCTCTCTCTCTCCTGATCACTCACCATGAGTAATGCACTCCTCTTCAGCACTGGCCATTAAAGATAAAAGACATGTTGCCCAGCTGGTGTGGCTCAGTGGTTGAACGTTAAACTATGAACCAAGAGATCACAGTTCAATTCCCAGTCAGGGCAAATGCCAGGATTGTGGTCTCGATCCCCAGAAGGTGGCATACAGGAAGCATCTGATCAATGATTTTTCTCTCATCATTGATGTTTCTATCTCTCTCTCCCTCTCCCTTTCTCTCTGTAATCAATAAAAAAAATTTTTTAATGCTGACCAAAAAAAGATAAAAGACATGTGGATTTTAACCTTAGGTTTCTCCATCCGTGTGAGAGTGGAAATATTACAGTTACTTGTAACACATTGTGATAAGGGGTTTTCCTACTAAGTGCCATGAGAGCCCAGAAGAGAAATACTGATTCTTGGGTTGCAGCCCAGCAGTGTTTCTAAACCACTAATGGATAAGTTTTAGGGGAAATAGAGATGAAAACAGAGTTGGTCAAATCAGTGGCCAAACTAACAGAATCTGATTCTTCAATCTTATCACCTTTCCATGCTTGGACATTCTTCTTCTATCTAAATCAAAATTAGATTCACTAAACATTGGAATATCCAGGATCTGATGCCACTAGACTCTTCTATCCCCTTAATCAGTGTATATCCATCAAGATTCCATTCAGTTTATAGACTCACTAGTGGCCCAGTGCACGAAATTTGTGCACATTAAAAGGAAATTAATTAGAGGGAATATATTAATATTGTTATTTGCCCTTTCTCTATAACAGAAGTGTCAGAGATGAAAGAAAATTAGTAAAATGTATATGAAAATCTTCCTCCTGTCAGAGTCTGGGGCATGCCACAGGACCCAGAGTCAAGTCCCCGCCCACCCGTGTGCACCTTGAAATTGCGCGAGACCCAGACCCAGCTGGCCCCACCCCTGTTAAGCCCCACCAGGTGGGGGGCACAACCTCAGGTCCCCCGGTGCACTCTCAGGTCCCCTGGCCCAATGCTGGGGCAGAGGGCATGGCCTGAGGTCCCCCATCAAGCTCCATCAGGCGGGGAGTGCAACCTCAGGTCCCCTGGTCAGGTACCAGGCAGGGGGCGCAGCTTCAGGTCCCCTGTCAAGCCCTGCCTGATGGGGGCACAGCCTCATGGCCCCCATAAAGCCCTGTTGGGTGGGGGGCACAGCCTCAGGTCCCCTGGTGCATCCTCAGGTCCCCCAGCCCAGTGCCGGGGCAGGGGGCATGGCCTGAGGTCCCCAGCCCAACGCCAGGGCAGGGGGCAAACCTCAGGTCCCCCATCAAGCCCCCCCAGGTGAGGGATGTGGCCTGAGGTTCCTCGCCAAGCCCTATTAGGCGGGGGGCATGGCCTCAGGTCCCCTGGCCCAGCGCCAGGGTGGGGGGTGTGGCCTGAGGTCCCCCATCAAGCCCGTCGGGTGGGGGGGCACAGCCTCAGGTCCCCCACTCCAACCTGGCACCACACAGCCTCAGGTCCCTACTGATCGTGTGGCCTGAGGTCCCCCATCAAGCCCCGCCTGGTGGGGGGCACAGCCTCAGGTCCCCCACCCCAACCTGGCACCACACAGCCTCAGGTCCCTACTGATCACTCATTATGGCTCATTACGGGAACCCCGCCTCCACTGTGGGCGCAGCCATCTTGTGACAGCAGGATGGAGTAAGGCTCAATTTGCATATTACCTCTTTATTATATAGGATAATGCAATAGTTCAAGTAACCACATAACAGTAATTGTATGTTTTATACCCTGACTTGAAAGAAACACATACTATTTCTAAAACAACTATAGATTCAGTGTCACTTTTAAAGATTTGCATTTTATCACAATAGTATCCACAAATATATGAAGGTTGGCAAATAACATGTATACATGAGAGAAATATTTTCATTTAGTCTATAAACAATGTTAATTGCATGATAGATTCACACTTTCTTTTTTATCAGGAGATAGAACAATTGATCTTATTGTTAGTTTACATAAGGTGATTTGATATTAGGTGATTATACAAAAGGCAACAGTTTTCCCCAGAAGTAGCTTTCATGGGAATATAATTGCTGGAGCCTAAGACAAGATTGTTTGTAACACCCAGAACTAATTTAAATATAGGTAAAACCAGTGGTGGGATTTCATGTCTTCCCACCTTCCCCACCTACCCTCCATTTGTCTGGCATTCCAGCCCCAGAGATGCAGTGCTCTAGTTAGCAATCATTAAAAGGGCAGGGTTTTGAATGGCTAACACAAGAACCCATTGTCACACATGTAAATCCTGGTGGGAATCCAAAAAGTAGATTTATTACTTACAGGTGGGAGGACAAACAAATAGGGTATGAAAGTTTTGATGGGGGAAGATAAAAGAATCAAATCATTTTTTAAATATATTTTTATTGATTTCAGAGAGGAATGGATACCGAGAGATAAAAACATCAATGATGAGAGAGAATCATTGACCAGCTACCTCCTGCATGGCCCCTACTGGGGATCAAGTCTGCAATCCCGGCATGTGCCCTTGACCAGAATCAAATCCAGTACCCTTCAGTCCACAGGCCAATGCTCTATCCACTGAGTCAAACTGGCTAGGGCTCAAATCATTTTTCAAAACAAAGTCAGGTCTGGGTCCTGTAGTGACCCTGCATGCAGAAGTTTGATGAAGTGTAAAACCCCTCAAATGCTAAGGTAGAAAATTTCACTGTTGCTGATATCAATTTAGTCCACCACTTCTCCTTTTTCGCCGTTTGTTTTTTAGTTTTTATTGAATTTATTGGGGCAACATTGATTAAAATTATATATAAGAAAAAGGTGAAGGGATTAAGCAAAACAAAACAAAGTTTAGCAATTCTTTAGGCTTTAAATTTCCCAATATAAGTATAATCCTTGCAATAATAGTTAACAAATACTGAAGAAAGGTGGTTGTGATCCAGTGGTCTGTTGGTAAATGTTTACCTACCAGCTATCCAGTTGTACTATTGGCTGACTTCCAACATTTGCCAATGTTGATGGCTTCAATACTCCAATCATGTCAAACTACCAACATGATACCCCTGAACTTAGAGTTGGGAATACATGCTCAGCAGCACACTATTGTACAGTATTCACACTATTTATATATATATAAAAAGTCAGCAACCGTGACGACCATAATGATCAACAACCGGTCCCTATCACACCCACTGTGGCCAGTGAACTGGCCTGGTCAGGGTGTGGGGCTGCCCGACCAAGCTCCCACAGCTCCTCTCCCCAGCCGCCTACCCTTGATTGGACTCTTCCACCCCAATCAAGGGTGGGGCCGGCTGGCCAAATATCCCCCAACCCCCCCTCACCCTTCCCCCCAGCCAGCCCTGCCCCTGATCAGCCGGCTCATCAGAGGACCCAGCTATGCTGTTGCCTGGACTCCTGATCCACACAAACTATAAGGTCATAAATGTACGTTTCTCTAAGGCATTAAGTTTGTGGGAATTTGTTATGCAGCAATCCTATATAATAAAAGGCTAATATGCAAATTGTTCCCTTGCCTGGGAGTTCAACTGGGAGTTTGACCAGGGGGCGGGGCCAGACCATGATAGCCTGCAACCCCTCCGCCTGTCCGGCCCCGCCCCTGATCACCCTCCCCCCCCCAATAGGGGGCAGGGCCAGCTGGCCAATCACCCATGGCCCCTCCCCCAGGCCACTAGCCACCAAGAGGCCCCCCTGACCCCAATCGGGGGCAGGGCCCGCCGGCCAATCGTTTACGGCCCCTTCCCCCAGCCAGCCTGGCCCTGATCGGGCCCTAATCAAGGCAGGCCGGCTGGCCAACCTCCTGCCATCACCTTCTCCCGACAGGCCCAGTCCCAATCTGCCCCAATTGGAGCCGGGCTGGCAGAACCCCACCCATGCATGAATTCGTGCACTGGACCTCTAGTCTATATATATATAAAGCCTGCGACCATACTGGCCATAATGATCATAACAACCGGTTGATATGATGCCCACTGTGGCCAGCAAACTGGCCCGATCAGGGGGTGGGGCCAGCTGGCCAACCTCTTGGCCTCTCCCCGCTGCCAGCCTGCCCCTGATCAGATTCTCCCACCCTGATCAAGAGCAGGGCTGGCCAGCCAAATGCCCCCTACCTTCCCTCCACTAGACCTGCCCCTGATCAGCCAGCCCCACCACAATAGGCCTGCAGCCACTCCCCCCAGTCGGTAACTTCTCTTATTTCTGCCACTATAAAATTATTTTTTATTTTTTATTTATTTATTTATTTATTTATTTATTTATTTATTGTTAATCTTCACCCAAGGGTATTTTCCCCATTGATTTTTTTTTAAGTTCTTTATTGTTTAAAGCAGCAGTTCTCAACCTGTGGGTCGCAACCCCTTTGGCAGTCGAACGACCCTTTCACAGGGGTCACCTAAGACCATCCTGCATATCAGATATTTACATTACAATTCATAACAGTAGCAACATTACAGTTCTGAAGTAGCAACGAAAATAATTTTATGGTTGGGTCACAACACAAGGAACTGTATTTAAAGGGCCAGAAGTTTGAGAATCACTGGACTAGAGGAAGCACTGTGGATGGTGAGAGGTCTAGAAATTGTTCATTGGCCACATCTCACCTATAAATCTGAATATTTTGTAATGGGATATGTAGCTGTCTTCATTTATTTTCTAGTCTGCCTGTGTAACTCAAAATTACAGAACTTGGACAGTGGGTGAATGTTAGTGTGAGTCACACTGAGGCTGGACATAAGGGTTTCATCTTAAAAGTTAGAACTGTGCAGCAAAGAAGTGGCCTGCGTCACAGTGGTGAGTGCTTCATCTCTAGACTTAGTTCAAGCAGGGCCTCTGTGCCAACCTGAGAAGTGTATTGTAGTGGGGATGCCTGATCTGAGGAGATGCACCTGTATGACCCACATACAGCCTTGCAATTCCATAAGTCAATGACTTAGCCTCATGGAATTGCAAGATTCCTGGGGAGACTTAGTTACAGCCACTTTGACTTAGAACTGGAATTCCAAGGTTCCTTCCAGTGAGGTGGAAAGTATGTTAAAATAATTTTCTGGGTTATGTCTACCCAGGAGTCCTGTTTGACACTGAGGATCCTTGTTACATCGAGATGACTGTATGGAACCAAAACATCTCTAGGTCATGTCCACACAAGATTCTAACAGCAACTCAGAGGCTGAGCCATTGGCCAAATACTCTCAAGCAGTGTAAAGTCAGACTAGGATGAAGATCATGGGTCCCTGTTTCCAGAATTAAGACCTGGGAGAGAAGTCATTAAGGAAGGGTGGCTGAATATTTTGTAAGGGGATATGTAGTTTTCTTCATTTGTTGGCAAATACATCCTCAGATTCCCTTTTCCAGTGCCCTTGGTGTCATTGAGACTAAGACAAGGACTTTCTTACACAATTTCCTGACTGCAAGTTCCACCAGCACATTATCTGAATCAGTGATCCTCAAATATTGATGCAGGTGAATCACCCAGGGGCCCTTCTAAAATGCAGACTCTAATTCAGTAGGTCTGGGGTGGGCCTGAGAGTCTGTGTGTCTAACAAGTTCTCAGGAAATGCCAGTGTTGTTCTAAGGATCACACTCTGAATAGCGAGAGACCACAGGCAAGTTTGTTGAGAATGTGTACCTGTAATATGCTGTTGTGATGAGTTGATTACTATGGACGCCCAAGGCAAGCTATACCTTCCCCCAGCTGACCAGTCAGATATTCCACTCGAGAGAGAACACTATGAAAAACAGGCAATAGGCTGCTGTAGGTGGTTGATTAATTTTAATTTTTTAAGAAGGGAATGTGTGCGGAGAGGAGAGTAGCAGGAGGGAGCCTCTCAGGGGGAAAATCTGAGTGGATTTGTGTGCTGATTATTTTAGGGGGAGAAGGGAAAGAAAGTGTTTGCATATAAGAAAGAGATAATTGCTTTCCATTTAGTTCTTCAGTTTTTTTTCACAAAGTTTGTAAGGAGGGTAAGTAATTAGTCCCTTGGGAGGTGGAGGAGAGAAAGTTCTCAGGATGAAAAACTGTTTTCCCTGCTGGCCTTTACTGCAGAATCAAAAGTACCTGCCCACTTTTGGAGAGGCCCACAAATAGGAACTTGTCCTGTGGTAGGTTTTTTGGGGGGGTTTTTTGGTTTTTGTTTGTTTTGTTTTGAAGGTATTTTTAATTGGAGATCAAGCTACCTGGTAATAAAAAGATACTCAGGCCTCTAGGTTGTGTACCCTGGGCCATTCTTCCCCTCCCATCACCTCCTTTATTCAAAGCCGTGGCTCTGTGGGGTGGCCCCATACTGTGATCTGTGGCCACCACACTGTATATTAGGACCAGGACCTCTCCTCTCAATACCCTGGGAACAGAACTAGCTTCAGAAGTAAGTGGAAGCTGGCATCTACTCTTTGTCTTGTTTTGCTAATCCCAGCTGTACAGGTTCAATGTGATATAAGAAATCATACACCAGACTTGTTCCTGCTCCCATTATCTTCCCATGACTTCCCAACCACACCCAGATTTTCCAGGAACGTCTTCCCTCATCCTTCCTCCACCCCATTACACACACCACCAATCGTGCTCATTTCCTCCTTCTCATCTGGCTTCTATGGTCTCTGCTTTACTACCCAGGGCCCCTAGTAATTTCCTGGCCAGTCTGCTTCCAAGAAACGTAACCTCAGAGGGCCTTCCTTGGGACATGGACCTAAGGACCTGTGGGAGAAGAAACTAGTTCATGTAAAGGAGAAGGCAGCCAGTCTGGGGCAATGATTCAGCTTCCCTTCTTTCTCAAGTACATGAGAAGGTGAAAGGCTAAGCCTTGGGACTTCAACTTTCTGTGTAAGGGGCCTTGGAAAGTGACCCTCAGAGAGTCACTTCTGTTTAAAGGCAAGACGTTTTGAGGGGCCGGGATGGGGAAGTGTGCAGGCAGCTTGGAAGTGAGTGATGCTTCAACCCCAGGTGCAATCCTAGAAAAGGGGATCCCAATGGAGGAACACAGTTTCTTCTGTTTGGGGGATACCAGCCCTCTCTACTTTTCTTAGAGAAACTCCCAGTTTCAGAAACCCATCCTAGACTCTGAAGTCGGTTCCTGAGAAAGAAACACACACACCCAAAAAAAAGTTGCACACAAAGAAATTTAAATGAATGTAAATAAACTATAGAGCTGGACTGGGGAAGAGAAATTTTTAATAGCACATTTTATAATAATAGCCACATTTACTAAGCTCTTACTATGACCAAACCCCGGACTAAGAGCTTTATTTGGATTATCTCTTTTAGTTGACATTATTGCAGTGTTTTCACTCCACAGCTCCCTCAAATTCATCCATTCCTTAACCATCTCAGGCTCACAGACCCTTGTCTTTGAGACATTCAAATGATGCGAGCTCATTCACTCTCTTTAGTGAGTGAGCAGAGACTTCGGGGGTGGGGGACAGGAGAGACTAAGAAAAAGGAGGTCAAGAAGCTCCAGCCCAGGCACTTAGATGTCCACTTACAGTGGAAGGTCCTTATACCTATGACTGAACAGGTGCCTTCTGGTCTTCTTATCTGTGGGCTGCTGGGTCTCTGAAGAGGATCCTTTTGGTCATATCTTCAATGACCTCCTTGACCTTCTCATTTCGGAAAGTGAAGATGAAGGGATTGAGGAAAGGAGTCACCACTGCAGTCATCAGGGCCACCACCTTGTTGAGGTGTGTGGAGTGGCCCTTGCCTGGTCTCACATAGATAAAGATGGCACTGCCATAGCCCAGAACCACCACAGTGAGGTGGGAGGCACAGGTGGAGAAGGCCTTCTGGCGCCCAGAGGACGAGGGAATGTGCAGCACTGCAGCCACAATGAGGACATAGGAGACCACGATAAGCAGCATGGTGGCCAGCACAAAGATCAAGGACAGAAAGAAGTCCATGAACTCGATGTGGCGAGTGTCAGAGCAGGACAGCTTGAGAAGTGGGGCAGAGTCACAGAAGTAGTGGTCGATGACATTAGGGCCGCAGAACCAGAGCCGTGTTTTCTGCAGGGTGGGGGAGACGATGGAGAGGAACCCAACCACCCAACAGAGCACCACCAGCTTCACACAGACTGAACTGTTCATGATGGTTGGGTAGTGCAGAGGGCGGCAGATGGCCACGTAACGATCAAAGGCCATGACTGTGAGGATCAGGAAGTTGGTGGAGCCCAAGGAGAAGTAAAAGAAAGACTGGGTCAGGCATTCGGCCAGGGACATGGTCTTATGAGTGGACAGCAGGTCTGCCAGCATCCTAGGAACCACAGTAGAGGTGACCAGCACCTCCATGAAGGAGAAGTTGCAGAGGAAGAAGTACATGGGTGAGTGGAGGCGGGAGTCAAGGCATGTGAGGATGATAATGGTCAGGTTCCCCAGTAATGTCAGCACGTATATCAATAGGATGAAAGCAAACAAGAGGATCTGGAATTCATGGAGATGAGAAAATCCCAGGAGTACAAATTCTCTGACAGCGCTGAAGTTACTCATTGCACTTGATACCAGTTCTCTATACCACCTGTGAAAAGCCAGGAAATCTTAGTGGGAAATTGCCATCAGCCTCTCTCTTGACCTTGCTCCCTGATGGCTGCCCCAGCTCCCCAAGAATGCTAGCCTATAAACATGGTTAATCTCAGTGTCCAGAAGACATTCCCAAAGGGCAGAAGTTCCCAAAGGGCAAGGACAATAGTGGTGTCTAATTTCTTATACCTGTTTCTGATAAGCAGGTCTAGGAGTTAGCACCTCCACATTAGCACCATTCCTAAACTTTCCTCTATTATATTCTATCATTCATTATTTCATGCAATACATTTGTTAAGTTCCAACTCTATGTAGGACATTTGGTGGTTCTGATAAACTCTTCCTAACTTCTATATTTAATAATATTTTAATCATAATAATACCTGTTAATAACTGAGTTTTTTCCATGTGCCAGAACTGTGCTAAGTAACTTATACATTACTTCTTTTCTGTGCTCAATCCTCATCCTCTTTGACTTCTCGTGACATTTCAGGCTATGAATAACCTATTTTTGAAACTGTTTCCACCCCTTACTATAAGGACAGTCCACTCTAAGTTCTCCAACAATTCTGACTTGTCCCTGTTTGGTTCTTTGTCTTTCTAAGTATGGATGTCCCCATATCTTTCTTCTCATTCTTCTTTTATCTCTCTATTCTTTTCTTCTGAAATCTCACCATCTCCCTTAACCAAAGCAAGCTTGAAAATGTAAATTATCTGAAATATGCATGCTTGTTCTCAGCCCATGTCTCTAACTGCCTGGTGACCTCTACACGTGTAAAAATACACACATAATCCTCCCTTACCCCAAGTCAATATCACTTTTCTGGCTCCCCAAACCCCAAGTCATCCAGGTTTGAAACCTGGAGGATATTCTGATTTTCCCCATCTCTCTTCTAAATTACTTGAATTGCCATTCTTAGAAATATTTTTTTATCCAGTCCCCCTTTCTTTTACTATAGCCCAAGTTCAAGGATTTGTTTCCTTTAATCTTTGCAACATTCTTATTGGCTATCCTATTGATCAATTTCACCATGTCCAACCTACACATATACTGCTGTTATATTTACAGTATTTTTGTAAAGTATTATGTCCATAGGCTGTTTTTTAATAGTCTGAGGCAATGTGATTTTATGTATACATTACTCTTAAAATCAACTAATCAAACTAGCTAGCCATTTACCTTCATACAGAAAAAGACTAGAAAAACACATTTTAAAATGGCTATCCCAGGTGTGGATTATAAGTATTTAAATGTACATCTATAGCTACAGTATCTATCTTGTTTGTTTGCCAAATTCTTTTCATTTGAATATATATTATTTCAGTGATCAAAAAATATTTTTTTAAACAACAACCACATCTATTCCTTCCCATGTCTGCTAAATCAAGCACAAAGTTCCCCTGGCAACCCCAGCTTCCTCAGCTCTGCCCACCTACCTCTCCAGCTTTTCCCTTACTTCCTTCTTGCCACATACTTTGTGCTACCCCCAACTTGGACCACTTACTATTCTCCAAATGTTAATTCCACCCTGCTTTCATGCCCTTTTCCTAACTGTTCTCTATGCTTGGAATACCCTGTCTTGCCATTTTTGCCTGGTGATTTCTTTTTTTGTTTGTTTGTTTGTTTTGTTTTTTAAATATATTTTATTGATTTTTTTTTTTTTACAGAGAGGAAGGGAGAGGGATAGAGAGTTAGAAACATCGATGAGAGAGAAACATCCATCAGCTGCTCCTGCACACCCGCTGCTGCGGATGTGCCCACAACCAAGGTCCATGCCCTTGACCAGAATCGAACCTGGGACCCTTCAGTCCGCAGCCGATGCTTTATCCACTGAGCCAAACCGGTTAGGGCTCCCTGGTGAATTCTTACCCACCCTTCAGGGACTATCTCAAATGCGTCTTTTATAAAGCTTCATCCTTTATTCAGATGTAAATTGGGGAAGTTAGCATGTCTGCCTTGTATTATAATTATTCTTGTCCCAGCCTTTTCCCAAAGGCTAGATTCCTTGTTTGTCAGTGGCAGGGCTCTCTTTTCATCCTTATAGCCCTCACAATACTGAGCAATGTGTCCTACAGCGTTAGGATTTAATAAATTTCAGTGAAACAAATCAATGAGTACATTTATTGGGTTTTCATTCCTAGTCCTGTGAAGAAAAGTATTTCCAAATGGAAACTCATGTTTTCTTTCATGATTATTTGTATGTGTGCACTGTGGGCTTTCCCAGAAAACAATGGGGCACTCATGGCCTGACAACTTCTTTTCAGAAAGGTAAGATGAGACCAGGGGTGTTTCAGAATCTAATCCCAGAAGGGTCAGGACAGAACCCTGTAATCAAATAGAATACTATTTCTGCAGCAACATACATGAATACTCACACTAAATTAAATAAAGGCTATAAAATAAGCTCAGATCAGGTTTAGCTGCCTAGTTAGTCTGACACAAAATCAGAAAAGAAAACTCAGTTATAAAGGAGCTTGATTACAGAACTGTGGCTAAGGGGCAGTGAGTGGGTCCACCTCACTCACTGAGTGCCCACCACGCACTGATTCCTACACCCCAACAAGGCTGTGATAGTCAGCATCTACATATCACAGGTTAAAAACTGAGGCTTAGGATGTTTAAAGATCTCAGCCCTGTGTAATATAGATAATAACTATACAGCTGGGATTTGAACCCAGGTTTTCTAAATGCAACACCTATTTGTTTACAGCAATCAAATGCCAAATGTGTGGCATCTTCTATATTTTCAAACACTGTGCCGTATCAATCTCTGGACACCGGACTCAAAGCCGACCGCACAGGACTGCAAATAGAGAAAGGATTTAGTAAGTGGTAAGTTAAGGAATGTATGAAAGAGGAAATTCCCATGATTAGCTATTGTCCATCAATAAGGAGTATGTCCTTTCCTGGCAGAAACAATCTAACCTGGGCCCCGAATGTGCCTGCAGTTAGAGGCCCAGCCCCCAGTGCCCCATCTCTCCCAAGGAATCTAAGATACCAGGCCCGGAAGACTGATGCTTCTCCACTCCCTGCCTGTGATCTCAGCCTCCTACTGATGTGCATCACATTCTGCGGGTGTTATAAATCTTTGAGCAAGAATGAGGAATTCAACCCATGGGCCTCTTTTGTTTTATTCAGGATCACTGCCACCCAGAGAGCATCTTTCTTACCCTACAGGTTTCCACGACATCACATCCAGAGGTTCTGCGATCTACATCATTTGGAGTCCTGGAATCAGACATGAGAGTGCTAATTCAGGGACGACCTTGAAGTCAGGAGTATTCCGTTCAGTGCAGCAGGCTTTGCTCCACCCCATGCTAGACTAGCTAACATCCTTTCCAAGCCGGCCCCCACCACAACCCCCACTCTCACACCCTCAACCCAGCCCCGCTTGGCTTCCTCCTACCAACCTCTCTCCAGTCTGCTGTACTTTTCACCCTCAGACTTTTCTCTTTCTGATGAAGATCTTGCCTCCCCTCTCAGCGTTGGTGACTAGTGCTCCCTCTTTGTCCATAAAGCATGCCTATCCCTTCATGTTGCTTCAAGACCCTGAGCCACTGCTCCCCGAACTCCAACTCAGCGATCTGGAGCCCACAGCTCAGGACAGACTACCTGGAGCAGGTTTTAGGACCTGCTTTACTTGTTGAATAAATTTGCACCCGAAGATTTTATTTTACAAAACTGATTGGTGAATACACGCAAAATTAATATCAATAAAGTTTAACTTCAATGCAGAAAAGACTTTCTTCTGTATCAGGGTCTTCTACAGATGAGATTTGCTCAGTGCAGCCTCTGTGGTCACCCCTGGTATAGAACATGAAGCAAACTCAACTTCTCCAATCAGAGACGATGCAGTGCCCCATGAAATAGGCCCAGCGCGGCCTTACCTATCACAAGGCAGACTGGCCAGGGCTCTGGCTGGCCATTTAGTGCATGTTTTGGACTGGGTCACACATTATGTGCACCTGACAGTCTAGGCTCCTCTGTGTGTCCTCAGCTTCCCTCCCTCACTCCTAGTAAAGGTCCTTACTGGTAAGAGATCCTGCCCATCTCTATCCAAATCCTTCATGCTGCACACCTGGCAGGTCAGATCTCTGTTAAAATGTCAAGTAGCAGATGTAATCTTCTTCTCTCTGCGTGTTAATAATCCTCGAGAGACCTAGAACCCAGTTAAAAGCTTCCTGCTTGTTATGCATCTTTTTCTCTCCACATCAACCCTCTCAAGTCTCCCGGCTGAATTATTCCCATGCTTTTTGACTTTTGATTCAAATTTCCCACCCTGGAAAATGACTTCTTTTTTTAATAATTGAGAATGCAGAGAGGGTAGCAGTCCCATCACCATGGTTGCTTGTAGTAGTGATTTTGATCATCAGTGTCCTGGGACATGCCGAGCTTCTCAAGTGAAGGAAAGGGTGGGTAGGAAATGGGACAAAGTGAACAGAAAAAAACACCTGAATATCCCCTTACAGTTCACAGGCGTTTGCAGGGAGCAGGTGAAAGGCAAAGGACATAGATAAACAGCACATTAGGATGAGCAAACAAGCTGGCAGCAAAATAAGAGACAAAGAATGATACTACGTGGCCAAGGGTCTATGAAGGCTCAAGAAGAGGTCAGAGACACATCAGGAAGGAACAAGGGGCTAGCGTTCCCTGAGCTCAGGCCTCTGAGGAAGGAGCAGAAAGGGTGGGGTTGGACAGAAGACCCCTAACTTGTTCCCAAAGGGAAGGCAAGATGAGACTAATGCAGGGAGTAGAGTCCTGTTATGATGAAATCTATCGTTACACTCACAATAGTGAGCACTAGCACAGTGAGCAAGAGAACACAGGCAACTGAATCACTCATTCATTTGTTCATTCATTCATTCAGAAAAATATGATTGACTGTGCCAAATACTCTTGGTGTTCAAGGAACAGAGTGGTGAACAAACTAGTCCCAGGCCATACAGCCAAGCTGGGAAAACAAACAGAAAATAAGTTTAAAATGGCACAGTATGACAAGTGCTATGAAGACAGTGAAAGGGACATGGCAGAGACCAAGGGGACTCACCAGTGCCAGGTCCCATTCTTCTGCCCAGGTCCAGATGCAGGACTTAGTGGTGGTGGTGGCTGGCATGCAGTGGACAACAGGACAAGTGCAATGGGTTGAATGGAGCAAGGAGGTCACTTTCAAACTCCCTGTAGTTCCCAAGCCTGGGACTTCTGGGGCAGTCTGCAGTAACGAAAGACAGCACAGCACCGGGATGGAGACACTCCGCCCTCCTCCTGCTGTAAAGCACTCCTGGTGGAGATCTGAGACCAAGGTGCACAGCAGAGGCAAAGCCTTCAACTCTCCTCTGTACTCTCAGTGTCTCCAACAAGGTTGAACAGGGGCATGAGTGTGGTTTCCAAGGGGCAGCTGCCTCCACTGAGGACTTGGGCACATCCCATGTCTGTCTCCAATTTGGGAAATGTGAGCTCCAGGGGACAGGCAGGTGACTGTGAGTCCCCAGGGGGCTCCTGCGGAGCTGTGACTGCTCTCTCTCACTCCCTCCTGTCTCCTGTGGGCACGGAGCTCAGTGCAGCCTGACAGTGCTGGGTTCTGGACTCTGGGCTCTAGGTTCTGGGCTCTGGGCTCTAAGATGAACAGCAGAGGGAGTAGGGGCAAGGAGTTGGACATCAGTTTCATTGACACAAACAATTCAGGAACAAAGATAGGAACTAAGAATTCTTCTGATCTCTGGTTACCCAGGAGGGCAAAACTGGGTCCAACAGTCTTGTTTTCTTATAAACTAGGAATGAGAAACACTGAAGTAGTAAAAAACATCTTTTTTAGATAAAAAGAAAGTAGCAGGACCTGAGTGTCAAGATACTGGGTGGGGTTCACTCTCCTGCCTAAGCGTGATCTTCAGAGCATCTTCTCTCAGGGCCTCTGTTTAGGAACTTGAATCCTAAATGCATATTCCTGATTGCTAGTGAGGGGAGAGAAAGCCACTGATAAAGGAATCATGGCCATGGTAACCAGAGAAAAATATTAACTGACACCAAAACAAGGAACTGAGTACCTGTTTACAATTACAAAGTGGTAATTATACAAACACACTCACATTATTTGTGATTTTATGTATTACATAAGCTTATGGAGAAGACCAGCTTCCCTGATTTCTCCACCAACCCAAGGATGTACATCACCTCCAGTGCCTAAAAACTCATGGAATTATATAGTCCTCCTCCTCCATTGCCACTAGCTCTTTTTCATGGCAATGACACTTTCATCACATGCTTCCCACGGGCACTGTCTCACTTGATGCTCTCAAAAACTATAAAGAGGCTGTTATTGATATTTTCATTCCCCCCCCCCCGATGGAACAGAAGAAACCTTACTGTAGGGCCCACATCTGCTTAGTGGTACCTGGGTTTGAACACCAAAGAACAGAGAATAGGTGATCTTTGATTTGGGTACTCTAGACTCATAGCACATGTCCTTGCACATGCTCTACACTGACATTCCTAATTCACCTTCACGTTGTCAAGTTCATTTGGCTTCTGATCTATGAACATTTCAAGTATCACATATGGATTCCTTGCCCCTTAACAGTTCATTTTTTGTCTATGCAGTTATTTTCATGAAAAATATTACAAAGTAAAAATAGAAAACTGAAAAGTAATGATGCCTGTGATAAAAAAAAGTATGTCTCATAAATGTAATCATTAGTAATAGTAAGGGTGGGGCATCTTTAGTCTTAATCCAAAGCTCACTGAACTTAAGCTGGTTGATTGCATGTTCAAATATAGAAGAAAAGGACAAAATCAAACAACTTTTTTATTTTATCCTGGAATGAATGATCTATCAGCTAGAAATAGCCTGAGAGTAGAGAGTGTCTTTTAAGCAAAGATTATAGAACACCCTCAGCCCACCCCAAGAATTGGGATAACCACTGAGAAGTCATTTAGAGATGTCCTACTCCATTTTATCATCAAAACAGAGGAAGTTTTTAATCCTGGTACTTGGCTTCTACTGAACTTACCTTTTTCTCTTTCTCCAACTTTTCTCAATTACAACCCGTGCTGATACACTTCTCTTATTCTAGGACTTTTTGAACTTTCCTGGTAGAACCAAAGGGGAGCAACCTGTTTTCCCACTATTAGGGTTTTCATACATCCAAAAGATACAGTATGGTTCACCTTGATATCATACCCTATGCACATATAGTGAGATGGCTTTGAGTTGCACATAATAATAATGAACTTGCTGATTTTTAACTAGAAATCATACTTTGGAGTCCACTGTTTAGAATTCCAGGCTTCCTACTCTCCTTGCCTTTTCTTCTTTATTCTCCATCCATCCTCTTTTCAAAACTCTTCTGTTTCCCATTGTGTTCTCTTCTCTTGGTCCCCTAGGCATCCTTTTTGCTCTTTTAACTCCCCATCACCTGACATGGACTAGATCTTCCTATTCAAAGATCTGGTTTACAGAGTATGGTCCCCATGTATATGTGAGGCAATACCCTAAGCTTAGTGAACTTCTATTTGTATAATAAATTTACATAAGAATTTTTTAGGTAAAAAAGAAAAAAGCACAGTACATCTGTCTCAAGGATTGATTGCATGATAGAGTCCCATGAATATATGTCTAAGCTCTGGAAGAAAAAAATCTGAAGGCAGAATTCAAAGGAAATATGAGTCATGTTTCTGTGAGATAAGCATGACTGGGGCCCTGGATCTTTTACCCACAATGATTGATTTGAGCCCAAGGCTGGACCGTACATCAGATGTCCTTCCTCCACAGCCCTCTAGGTAACAAAGGTACATAGCAGCAGCAGCAGCAGCTCAAACCTGACTCATGTTTCTTATTAATTCTCAAATCAAATTCACAAATCTCACTCTGGCAGAAGCTCCATTATAACTGCTTCCTGCTCACCCCTGGTCAAAGTACATCCCTCATCCATGCTCCCATTCGGCATACCAACAGAAAGTCTGCTCCTAATCAAGCAATCAGTTTACCCCTTCATCATGCTAGGTTCTCTCTCCTTGGAACTACTGCTTAGTCATTTCCTCCCCTAGAAATGCTGCATCACCTTACATCCTACATGTATAAGAACTTGCCATTCTCCTTCCACTATCATAAATATTCCAACTGCTAATGCCATTTCATTTTGATCTTCCACTTAGGACTCAGGGACTTGGATTATACAAGAGCCAGACCCACTTCCACATCTTATACTAGTAGAGGTTGGGAGGAAAGAAGACAATGAAATTAGCAGGAAAATATAAATCCATGAGAAGTAATAAAGGAGCTAGTATACTGCTGCTCTTAGATATTCAGAAAATTAAATTACTCTGTAATGAGAATCAAATGCTCATTAAGAATTTTCTACATCCCAAGCACCCCACAGAACCTCCTGAAGAGGCAGCCTCTGCGGCTCCTCACTAGGCTCTTACTTATCAGTTCCTTTCTAGAGTAATGAAGCATCATTATCACCATACATTACACACACTGTCAGTGAGATTGCTGTGCAGGAGCTAGGCTTTCCCAAAAGGATGCTAAACACTTATTACAGCAAAATTATGTATGTCTGACTGTAGCTTCCTGGCAAATGATTTTATATTATTTAGGACATACACTTGGAAATAAATGGAAAGTTCAAGAATTTAAGTTAATAGCAGCTTTGGTTCAGGAAATTCGGGTCTGGACAATTAAAGTCCAAGTTACAGGATAAGAAGACTGCAATTGTGAACAAAATTCACAAATGTTTTATAAGCATAAAGGGCCTGGTGATCTCCATCCCTCCCTAACACATTCATCTCTCCTCATATAGGAGCTCAAGTTGAGAATTAGCTGATAAACATCTTTCCAGATACCTACTTTCCCCCTCCCACCTCCCTACCTTCCCTTTCACCTCTTAGAGTTCTCAGGCATTCTTCGTCACACTCACATTTAAGTCTTCTTTTGCCCCAAACTTCTAAGCTCAGATAGCACTCATCTCTACTTCCTTTCTATTCTCCTGAAACCACCCATGCCAAGACCACCATGTATAAGAGCAGTGGTAGTTAATGTGTATAACAAGGAAAAAAGAAAAATAACTTCTTTAAGTAATAATTTGTGCTTTTTCTCATTACCAGATAATAGAACTAACAATAACCTGGTGGCCATCTACCCAAAGAAAACGATAGTTATCATTTTGGAGCCTCATGGGTTTTTAATCAAATGGGAGACCAAAAAATCAGAGGAATCAACCCCTTGGCTATGTGCAGAAGATCCTCACAGAGGACCAAGAAATTTCTCATCTCTGTCTTCATTCTCTACTTCTTGATCAACTTTTTCCAAAGCATCAACTTTCAACACGGAACACTTTTTTCTAAGCTAAATTTATTGTTCTTCAGTTTTGTTTAATTACAAGTATTAAAAGATAGAAGACTATGTTTTCAGTTCAGTTTTAGGTTTATGTAGCCCTAAGACATTTTGGGAAACTTCACCCCATTCTTCTCTGGGGAGGTGTGGTATAAATTTAAACACACACACAAACAATGTTTTACCCTCATGAAATTTGGACTGCCTGTTTGTTATTTCTCATTCTTTCACAATTTATCTCATACTCTCTTGCCATTTCCCCTAGCCAGAGCAAGAACCATGTAAGCTTGGACTCGGAAAGCAATTTGGGAGGGGTTACAATAAAGAAGTGAAGTTGAAACTCTGCCACATGTACCACAGATTATACACTACATTTCCCATCAACTTTCTCATCTTTTCTGCTGCTCTCCCCAAATAAAGTTATGCATCTGCAGGGACCAAGTTATATGTTCCTATGTATATGACACTATCAAAATGTGATATTGTACTATCTTTTCAAGTTGTTACCATTGGGGGAAACTAGGTTAAAGGTACATGATATCTTTCTATACTGTTTCCTACAAAGTCATGTAAATCTACTATTCTCTCAAAAAATTAAAAGAATAAATGAAATAAAAGCACCTGCACACAAAACATCCTTATGTGTTTTGCAAAAAACATACACAGGAAATATACACTGAGCAGATTAGAGTGATTGCTTACTGGTAGAGAAAGTGGGGAGAATGGGAGTGAGGAATGAGGACAAAGGATATATTTTGTAAATAAGAGAAAAGATTTTACATTTTAAACTACTTTCAATTCAGTGGGTTCAGTTTGGCTCATTACTGGCTTTCTGATTGAACAATAATGGATTGTAGCACAGGACCCACTACCCCCTCAGGAAGGCATCCAGTCATAAATCAAGAGTTACAGCCAAGAAACTCCCACTATAATAAGAAGTCTATATGCTGTCCATGGAGTTCGAGATAGAGTCATAGGTATCACACAATTGGCTCAGGCAGTTCCATTCTGACTCCAAGTGGCAAGTATTTACACAACCACTGATGCAATTCAAGTCATTGTGCATAAGAACAACTGTGTCAGAGAGGAAAATGGCAACCGGAAAGAAGGTAGGGAGGGAGAGAGTGTGAGAGCATAAGGAAGCGATAGAGGAGTGTGTGGACGTGTGTGGTGTGTGTGTATGAGCTAGGGACAGCTAGATTCTGCAGGTCTTCTAAGGGGCTGCTCAACCGGGCAGTCTTAGGCAGTGGAATCCGCTCCCGGCGTGGACACTCCTGGGCAGCCAGCACAGGCACAGCGACCACGCCATCTTGGGAAACAGAGCTGCTTGAGACTAGGATCCTGGCCTCAGCACCACCCAGTCTGATCTCAGACGCATACCAGGACCCTGCAGCCACTGGGGACAGAGACCTGCGACCACAGCTACAGACCTGCGGACACCAAAAGTGCGGAGATCCCCGCGGCAGATCCGTGAGTAACAGAGCCCACCCCCCCTTCCCGCAGGCTCGCGGGCAGCGCCAGAGTAACTAACTGATAGATCCACCCCTTGCCGGGGCCTCAGCGCTGCAGGAACCTTGGCCTGGAAGTGCGCAAGCACCTTGGAACCGATCCTGCACGCACTTCGGGCTTCAGAGCCCTGGGCTGGGAGAAAACTCGCCCGCAGCACCAGGAACTAATCCTACGCGCACTGCCGGC
>NW_005356173.1:362874-378952 GCF_000412655.1 Myotis brandtii
ATATGTAATACTCTTTGTAATAATTTAAGCAATAAAAAAAAAGAAAGAAAAAAAGAACAACTGTGTCACTATAGTAACAATTAAATTTTCATTTCAAAATCTAATGTTTTGGGCAGTTATGCTAACTGGCTCATTTTAATTGTTTGTATAGGCCAGTGGTCGGCAAACTGCGGCTTGCGAGCCACATATGGCTCTTTGGCCCCTTGAGTGTGGCTCTTCCACAAAATACCAACTTCTGCACATGGGCCACGAAGTTTCAATCGCAATGTACATGCGCGCCCGCACGTGGTATTTTGTGGAAGAGCCACACTCAAAGGGCCAAAGAGTCGCATGTGGCTCTCGAGCCGCAGTTTGCCGACCACTGGATAGGCATATCAACATTAAATGAAACAGGTTTCATTTAATAAACTAATAAATATTTTTATGTCTTAGATCCCTTTTACATTTTCTATGAGAGCATTATGCTTGGAGACAGAAGAGGAGAAGTTTCTGCTAAGGGTTTTTAGTAGATATTTAAAATAAATTACCTGGGGAAATTACTTATTACCTGGGGCAAGCTTAAGATCCAATTCTGGAAAGATTTATATTTGTCAACCCTCTTCTGAGTATATGAGAAAACAGAAAGTTCAACAAACTCAGGCCCAATTGATCTTTAAGATACGGTGAAAAATATAAATCAGACATAACCTCTATCCTCAAGGGGCTCAAAACTGAGTAGAGGAGACAAAGAGAAAATTATAATTTAACATGTAAAAGAATAAATAGAGATAGGAGCAAAATCCTGTGTCAGTAAAGAGTCAGCAAAGAGTGGGCTGTAGCTTGTTCTGGGAGACCAAATAGGAGTGACATTCAAACTGTTCTTAAAACAGGATTAAGTGTTTGAGTGACAGAGAGGAAAGGGAAGGGCATTCCAGACAGGGAGACAGGTATATGCCAGGCTTGAAGATATGAGAGGAAACAGCATCTTTCTCACTTATGGTTCTAAATCAGAGTTCTAGTTACCAGTATGTGGGAAGCCACCGCTTGCCAATACTATCATGAGAGCACACCAAGGAATGCGGAAGACCGATGGACCTTGAGCGTTAGCAGGGCTGACACTAAGCACCGATTGTTGGTGTTGAGATAGTGGTGGCTCAAAGCAATTTCCTGACCTGATAGCCTCCAAGTAAATGTTTACTGGACCCTACTGATCTTTACTGATCTTTACTGACCTTAGAGACGATCTGTCTGCTACCTGTTTGCCGTGCTTTACTGAAGGCAAGATGTGTATCTAAAACTGAATAAAAAGTGGATAAGGCCAGGTCTCAGTGTGTCTCTTCAAGAAAGAGGCTCCACCTGGCCCCCAATAGCTTCTAAATTCATATATATTGTATAGTATTTTCATTTGTGTGTCGGCCTCTCCTTCAGATCCTGAACCCCTCCTCGAAGGTCGAGGCATAGTTAGGATTCTTCGGCAATGCAATATAGGGAAAGACTCAGCAAGGTGAAGAATCACGGCATCTCTGAGGACTGACCATCCTCCCCTGCCTCTGTCCCTCATGAGACTCCTGCTTCTCCACCTGTTCTTTCATTCTTTTCCCTCTCCTGACCAATTTGCTCTGAGTCTCTCCTACCTGATAAATCTGTAGGTTACCATAGACTCATAATGACCACCATGCCCCAACTTACTCTGAACCATTGCCTTTGTGTCTCCCTTCCAATTCCTGAGAGAGAACATCTCATTGGCCCAACTCAGTTTTCAGACATGCCCACTGAATATCATAAAAATGTAATATGGTGAGAGTAAATCCAGCATTTCATATGGACAAAGGAGACATCATCTCCTTTTCTGTTTCTCTTTCAATATCTAGGTATCTCTTGAATATTTTGGGTTCATGTTTCTAGACTGAGGGGTTCTATGATTTTGGTGTTTTGAAACCCTGGCTACATATTACAACCACTTCTAAGATGTATTTAGGCCACCCCTAGAAATTCTGATGTAATTAACAGGTCTGGGGTGAGGCTCCCCAGGTGATTTTACTGTGCACACACATCAAGAATGTGGAGACTCGCTCTTAGTGAATTGCTGTGGTGGAGGTGATTGGCTTCCAGTTAGTAACTAATGTAATCCTTCCAGCTTTGGTCATCAGCATTAACCACATACCAAGGTCCTCTCTGACAGCACTCGAAGACCCTCCATACCTTAGGCATATATTGCCAAAAATAGACAGTATTGCCTCCAAGGAAGAAAGCAGCTTATTCCCTCATACCTATATCCCTCCCTGCAGAAACCCACACATTCCAGATTATAGAATGAGCTCATGGAGAAAGTAGGATGGTGAATGATAGGCTAAACCCTCATGGAATTTTTGGATTCTATTAACTGGTGGTGACATTAGATGTATGGCTTATGCAGGAATCCCAGTGCAGCTGACTGTGACAGACACATCCTTCATCCCTACAACCTCACCTCCATTCACATTTCTCCCTCTTTGGTTCATAGCCATTTCCCTCAATGCTCAGTGAGGAGCATGTTCTTACCTCACTCTGTCCCATCCCCTAACATGGTCATGAGATTAGAAAGACAGGTAGTCATCTCTCATCTGGATCATCTGCCTGGTTGAAAAAATACTCAGAGGAGTATTTTTCTTGGGTTCACTCAGGAGTTTAGAGAAACAGTTTCTTCTTTTTTGATATCTAGTGGGGTGACCCTGTCCTGCCCAGGCTATTCTATGGCTAACAGTCACAAGGTTAATTTTCTGTCCCAAAGATTCATGTCTCTAAGATCATCCAAAAACAATATTGGGACTAGCCCAATGTCCTAAGTGATTTAGCCCAAGGATTTTTTTGGCATCAGCCAACAGCCGGATATTTATTCTGGGCTTGGACTTCAAGGGACAGCATATGGAAATGAAGCAAAGCACAATACACAGTTTCCGGGGATGCAGATGGTCAGCACCCATGTATTGGAACCCACAGATCCATGTACAGAAAGAAACGACTATTTTAGAAACACCAAACATAGACACATGAGCAGGCACATCAGACTGTGGTCACAGGCACTCAGTTAACACGTGAGATCATAAGCACTTGTACTTGAACATTATTCCCCACTCCCTGCCCCATCACTCATAAGTAGTCGCACAAATTTATATCAGAGGGGGATATGGTGAGCAGCTAAAGCTATCTACTTCTCTTTTCTCTCTTCCTTAGTTTTCACCCTCTATATCCAGGGATGAGGTACCTTTGCCTATGGCAGTGGTCGGCAAACTGCGGCTTGCGAGCCACATGTGGCTCTTTGTCCCCTTGAGTGTGGCTCTTCCACAAAATACCAACTTCTGCGCATGGGCCATGAAGTTTCAATCGCACTGTACATGCGCGCCCGCACGTGGTATTTTGTGGAAGAGCCACACTCAAGGGGCCAAAGAGCCGCATGTGGCTCGCAAGCCACAGTTTGCCAACCACTGGCCTATGGAGAAGGAAGTGTACTTCCTTTAGTAGATGAGCTAGCCAGTCTCACTTCTCTTCTCTACCTAATGGAAGAGGAGAGATCCCCTCCTGGCACAGGAGAAGCCCGAAGGTGAACCCACACAGTGAAGGCCAGAAGCAGATTCAAACATTTTGATGATGAGAACTTTTTTTTCTCAAATTCTCATCAGTGCTACCACAGAATCATTGGCCACCGCAGGGGGCTGAGAACCCTAATTCAGTACTCCTCTCCTTTTCCTTTTTCTCCTCATTTCTCTCTACTTGCCAGAGGTCATCTCACTCACTCTCTGCTTCCAAGGATGGGTGGTTGCTGCAGTGACGATAGGCATGCTGTCCGATCCTGTCCTTTCACCCCTCTCCAAGGTATCTTGGAGATCAAGGAAGTTTACCTGACTGGATAACACTCATATGCCTATGCCTGCAGGCTACAGCCCAGCCATGCCCGGCATTATTCTAAAATTGAACTTGGACAATATTCTTAGATAACCTTTCTTTTCCCCCAGAGCCTACGTAAGTTGTGTAGTTTGGGACAGGCTGCCTGACGCTAGGACCCCTCGCCCCCATGTCTCCATTTTCCACCTTCTACAACTGGTTGCCTACAGTTTATTCGGAGGTCCAAGCTGGAGGGAAAGAGAATCATGGCTCAGAACTCAGCACGCTTCTTCACAGGTGGCCCAACCAGTGCTGAGAGTGAGGAGATGTGCCTTCCATGAGTCAGGTCCCAAGGTTGTCAAAATTAGAGTTCCTTTTGTTCTCCCAAATCTCCTGGTCATATTCATCTAGTCCATGATGAATCTTAAGTTCTACTCTGTGCCAGAAACTGGAGATAGAAAAAAATATAGCACAAACCTGGACCTTAATGAACTCAAAGTATAACACGAAGCTCTGAGCTCATATTCTGATTGTCATTTGAGTTATTTTTCATTATGAGTACTCATTTTCCTTTACTTAATCATATGAACCTCATCAGCTACTTTGCTTTCTATTTATTAATCTTGAAAATTGTTCTTATATTTAATTACCCCCATCAACTTAAGATTCACTATTGGATAGAATAGCCAGCTCAGAGGGAAGCAGGAAGATACAGAACACCAAGATGAAGTTTTCAAAAAAAAAAGTTTCCATGGGTTATATGACATGTAAAGATATGTGATAAGGATTAAAAATAGGTATATAGAAGTTCACACAAATGGAAAAGATATTGCTTTTATTTTGCAAAATGCAACATCTAATCTAAAAATGGAATAAAATCATACTTAACTTAATCATGAATAAAATTTCCATAATAAAATTATATAGTCACTTATCAATCATTTCATTTAAATGGTAATAATTTGGGGGAGGATGAGAGGGATAAGTGGGGTCTAAAAGAGTTAAATCCATATCTATCATAATAGAAAGTGAACAGACTGTACCTAAAATTGACAAGCCATTCAACAGCAGTATAAGTTTATCATTAAGAGGTGTGGAAATAGGTAACAGAAAAGTTGAAGGTGGCATTCTCTGTGAAAGAGGACTGGAATAGGGTGGTGGCCTATGGTTTTTCAGTACAGGGCTTTTAGCATTATTTGATTTTTTAAACATATGTTTCACTTTGATTTTAAAAAAAACCATCTTTTTAAAATTATATTACCTTTCAAAAGACTATCCTAATTGTGCTTGACTCTGACATACTGCCAAAGTACAGGGTGTTTAAAAGCATCAGTGACTGAGCTTAAGCACCTTAGTCAATCATTAGTTCCTGGTCACAGAATCCAAGGTCAAGGAAAGGACAGATAACTACATTTTGTTCCTGCATGTCATAGAGCCTAAAATAATAGTTCACAGTGGAACAACAACCAAATCCTGTCTATTCCTCACTAAATATACTTGTGAGGAACCCAGTTTTGGCAAATTTCAAAGAGGAAACTGTCACAGAGTTTAAATGAAACTCCCGCAACACATCATGGTAGATTGTTGCACTCTTAAGTGACTGGTGTGAGCCCAAGTTAGCCTTTTACTATCTGACTCCCATTTATTTTTTTAACATTGATCTCCTGATATTTTATTCAGAACTCTTTGCTCTAGCCACACTGGTCTTCTCACCGTATTTGAAGTAAGTTATCTTTTTCTCTGTCCTGACCACTTTTAGTCACATCTTTAAATACATCAACACCTAGCTCCTTTCTGAATGCTACCCATCTTTCAATACTCAAGAGATCAACTTCTTACTGCATACCTGTGATATGCAAAACCAGGTGTTACAGAAGTTAGTCCTCCATGAGCTTTATGTTTCATCAGAACCTGAACACAAGGAGGCAGATAACTACAATGCCAGGTAAAGTGAAGTAGGTACCCTAAGAAAGGCACACTCAAAGTACCAAGCATTTAAAACGTGTATTATGACATCAATTTAGAAGGACTAGAATATATTTCATACAGAGGGAGTATATGCACCACACCTCAAGGGATACGGGTGACATATAAGTGGAAATGTGAACCGTGCAAAGGCATTAAGAAGGATTGGGAGGGTGCACAAAGCTCTGTTAGTGGAGCATCTTTAGGGATCAATGAAAAGCCCACTGTGGCTAAGAGGTATAGAGTCTATATAAGAGAACAGTAGGTGCACCTGTAAATGCAAGTTAGTGACAGGGTAGAAGGCCTTGAATGCCAGATTGAGGAATTTTTATACCTCGGTAGGTCAGAGAGTTGTGTCGATTTTTGAACAATAAAGTGGCCCAATCAGAGTATCCCTTTACAAAGATTAATTTAGTGGTAGTTTTTAAGATTATTTGAACTGGAAGGAATAGAACATAGAGACAACAGTTGGAAGCTATTGTAGTTTTATCACAGTAAAAAATTTTGAGGGTGTGAACAAATGTGGCCAAGAAAGGAAGGAAGAAGGGTGCATGGGGATGGAGTGGAGGAAGACCTCCAAGTGACCTGATGGCTGATTGATCCACCTTTCTATCTATCTTGCTCCATACAAAAAAGAGGCTCTACTTTTCATACCTGATGGACCATGGAAATGGTAGTAGCAATAGGAGGGAGAGATTATTTGAGTAGAATAGGTTTGGAGTACACTGCATTAAAATGTTAATGGCACATCCAGATGGAAGTGAATGACAGGCAATTGGAATCAGGGTCAAGAGCTCAGGAATGAAGTCAGAGCTAGATACTGAGATAGCTCAGCACCAAAGTGATATTTGAAGCAGGGGGGAGCATAAATAAAAATGTCCATAAATAATAAATTTTTAAGTCTTTGTTTATGGAGCTAGGGAAAAAGAAAAAAAGAGGGGGGGGGCTTATGATAAAGTAATCTCTCTCTTTTTGCTATGCATTGTGCTATTGTTGTTTGTTTCTTTTTCTATTCATTTATTTCACAGAGAGAAGGAAAGTAAAAAAGTGGATCAATTTTGCCATCTTAAGTCTGAAGGAAAAGAGCAATTTTGGAGTGGATTATTTTAGTTCTTCCCTGGCAGCATCCCATTCACAGCCAACCAAGGCACCTGGAAATTGTCATGAGAACTAGAAGCTGAGACAGAAGGGGAATAAGGTTTTCCCTGCTTTGTCTGGAACCAGGGTTTCCCAAGACACAAGAATTCAGTGTAAACTGAGGAAGTTCTGGGCAAACCAGGATGAGCTGGTCATCCCCAAAGAGTTGTAATAAAGAACGTGGGCAGAAATGCCATATGTCCCATATCAATTATTTTTCTAAATTAATTTTTCCCAAATGCGTGCAGGGTTCAGAGGCAGACATTTATAGGGAAAGTGTGGGTAAGCTCTGTATGTAGAGCTCAGATGGACTAAGCTCCTGGTTCCCTGGGGGGGTTATACCAGCAACCATTCACCAATAGAACTAGAGTCCCACAGACCTAACTAGGCAAGTATCTGGAGTCCAATCTGACTTGCAGATGCCACAAGGCAGAAAATAGGGTTGAAGTGAGAGGTGAGGGTGGGGGGGGATAGGGGGTGCTTGGATCAGTACAGTGCCAGACTGGCAAATGGAAATGCAACAATGATTGTTTTGCATGATTGAGGTCGTTGAAATGTCAAGCAAGTGAAGAGCGGTGGATTAAATGGACCTCTGAAACAAGGACATGATTTAGTCTTGAAACCAGAAAGAACAGCCTGTCTCCTGTCCTGAGACACATTCATGGCATGTGCCATTGTGCAGATCCTGTTGACTTTTCCTGCAGAAGCAGAATGTCTAAAAGGGCATCTGAACAGTTAAGATGGGTTGGGAACCCTGCCAACTGGCCTGAAGGGACTCACAAATCACCCCTTCTTCCTGTCCCTTCAGAAACCCCCAAGGGCATCGCTTGCTCATCCACCTGGGCTTAGCTGAGCTACCAGGTTAGACGTTAGTCCTGAATTCTAGAAGCAGAGGTTGGCCACAAAGACTGCACTGTAATTTCAAATTGTGAGAGGCAGCTCAATATAATAAGAATAGGATGACTTTTGCATTTACAAAGACCTAGACATCAGTTTATTCTGGCCACTAATTACCTGTGTCCTCTTGGGTGAATTAATTTATAACACTGGTTTAATCATATGTATCTCATAGGGGGTTTTGTCAAACAAAGACATAACCATATGAAAATGCCACGCCCATGCCAATATGTAAGGAAAGGAATCTCCCATCTTCTCCCAGAGTGGCCCAATTCCTTGCATGTGTGTGTGTGACTCTGTGTGTGACTATTTGTGTGACTGTGGGTATGTGGCTGTGGGGGGTAAGGTGTGTGTTACTCTGTGTGTGTGTGTGTGTGTGTGTGTGTGTGTGTGTGTGTGCATGTGCACGCAGGTGCTCAGAGGACCCTCCGGCTTAGAATCTAATCCAGGACCAGAAGTTCTCTCTTCTTCCTCATCCTTCCTCAGTAGCTTTATTTTCACTGGATGCTGAAGCTCTGATCCCAAAGCTAGACTGGCTCGACTTCTCCATCTCCCCAGACACTCTATGCTGGTGGCTTCCAGTCATTGTGAAAAGGGGGCTGGAGCTTGTTTCTCTAATTCTAGAGACAGGAAGCTCTCCTACCTCTGAGATCTGCTGCTCCAAAGACCTCTGCCAGTTTGAATAACTGGGTTAAAAATGACCCCCGACCCCAATCCCAGATACTCAGTTCCCTTGACAAAAATAAGCCAAAGTCCCTCCTTCGTCAGCCCCTCCCAGCTCTGCCCTCAATCTTCTCCTCTGTCCCCTATGTTCACCTTGTTTCATATACAGTGAGCTCCTCGGCAACCACAAAAGTTTCCAAGAGAAGAACCTCATCACAGAGGACCAGCAGGTTTCTAGAATGAGAAGATTGAAGAAATCCCTTATAAATGTAGACTTACAGCAGAAATCTGCAAAAGGGAAGGAGTTCTTGGGACTCCCAAACAGGGGAGTCTAACTAGAGAACCTCAATTCTCCATCTGCTTCTCTGGCCTCTATGTTGCCAGGCAAGGGGGAAATGGTTAGAGACCTGATACAGAAAAGCTTGCCTCACAGGTTTCTAGAGCGTTAAACATTTGTTTCTAGGTTGCTGACTTAAGATGCCTGGAAAGAGCCAGGTTCTAGAAGGGAAGAGAGATTGAAGGTGGGCATGAGATAAGGCACCTATCAAAAGTGGAGAGCCAGTATCTTGAACAAGTTTAATGGAAAGCTCCATTCTCCTGGGCAGGGCTGGCTGGGATGGTAGGAAAGTTAAGGGATTCCTGGTTCTTCCATGTTTGCGCTTGTCTCTCTCTCTCTCTCTCTCTCTCTCTCTCTCTCTCTCTCTCTCTCTCTCTTTCTCTCTCTCTCTCTCTCCTCAGTTTCTTCTCACTGCTGCCCTCCTTCAGAGCAACTAAATGCAAGAAAGACTGCTCATTGGGAGGCTGTAACTCTCCTGTTACTGCCAGGACCCAAATGTCAAACAATGCTCCATTGTTTGAAATGCTGTGCCCACTACATCCTGGCACAAACGTGTCCACATACACCTTTCAAAGCCACCTCAGACAGGTAGGTCAACCTGTGATGTCACTTAAGTTACAGCTTAACTTTTGAGAGCAATTTTTCTTATCTTACAAATCTTTGCAAAACCAGGAATGCAGCTCCAGAAGCAGTGCAAAGCCCAGATGTCTTTCTCATCCCCATTCCTAAGACTGAAGAAAAAAATGGGAGACAAGTGTGTTGTTGTTTTTTGTTTGTTTGTTGTTTTTTATTGATTTCAGAGAGGAAGGGAGAGGGAAAGAGATAGAAACATCAATGATGAGAATCATTGATCGGCTGCTTCCTGCATATTCCCTACTGGGGATTGACTCATGATCTCCTGGTTCATGGGTCAATGCTCAACCACTGAGCCACACCAGCCAGGCAACGAGGGTGTTTCTAAAAGGACAGACTGGACTGCTTCTCTGGCCCCAAGGCTCCCTTGCCAAGGACAAACACAAATCTTAACTGTTTTATCCACAAATATTAATAAGGAAAAGCTTTAGCCATCTATACAGATAACCTTAGTTAGTCCATCTGCCAGAAACAGTTAAGATCCAACTATTCTTTTACATTCTTACCCATCTTATGGCAGTCATTTTAAAATGAAAGTTAGGAGGCTTTTGTTTGTGTCTATCTGTATGGTTATATATGCTGTGTGGTATTTTCTGACTCTAATCATATTGTTAATTTATTTTTTTAAAGCACTCTTAAATTGGTTTAAAAACAAGCACTTATATGAGAATTTTCAAAAATAATCCAAATCCTTTTCAGAATCATGTGACCTGGGAAAATATTTGATATTAAAGCTGGTTTCCATTTGGTTTGGTTAAATAACCATGTCTGTGGAGTCAACAGCATTAAATAATACTTTTATTCTACCTGGATTTATTGGTCAAATAAATTCATCTTATCTCTGTTGCAAAATTCGTTAGCATAACTTAGTATGATGAAATCATTAAGTAATCTAAAATTGTTACGAGCAAGTAAATTAAATAAATATAAGTAGATAAAAAGTTTCTTTTTAGGTAATCTCTTTAGCAATAATTAATTTGCATGTGTACTTAAAAATGGTTTCCCAAATATTTTTGGTAACTTGAAACTTTAAAGTTTTGCCATTTAAATTAAATGATGGATACTCATAGAATGTCTAAATCATTTCCAAATAAGGTAAAATAGTTAAACATTAATTACTAAGTCTAAGTTTACCTATATCTTGCTTCTTATAGATAAAATAAAGATATTTGTGTCTATTCATGATAATGTCCTGTGCCACATTAAAAAATTGTGCCGTCAGTAAACATATATTTCTAGAATTATGGAATGTCTTCATAAACTTGTCAGCTAGAGTTTGGAGTAACAGAGAGTTCATAATTTCTTACTTCTTAGTTTTCACTAGAAATTAAAGTTTCTAAAGCTTAAGAATTCTAATAGATACAAGTCAAACTACAAAAATTAATTATAATAGGGAAAACAACTATATATATAAGAAAAGTAGGATATACTTGGCTTTTCAAAACAGGCATGGAATACATAGATGTGTTTTTGTTAAAGGAAATTAAGTAATTTTGTCCAAATTATTTCTAAGGAAGTGCGAGAACAAGATTGTGTGCTAAAAGGTATACAGAAAGTTGCAGAAAGTTTGTGAAAAGGGAATCTTGAGAAAGGAAATTTTATGTGTGGTCAAGCTAAATAAGACTAAAATAAATTTAATCAAGTAAGTGAATTTATTTTATTTTATATTTTCCATCACCATTTATGACCCCTGCAAGCTCAAGGAAAACTTCTGTCCCCTGCCCCTTAACTATCTTGAGGAATTTGAATTAGGGACCTTGCTACAATAAGAGACTTTCAGACCCAGCTATAGGACAGGGCAAACTCTTATATATTAAACCTCTGTTCTTCTTATCGTCCTGCAATGACCTTTTGAAACATCCCAAGGTGCATTACCTCATCTCTAGATTGGAATATCATATAAACACATTCTCCCTCTCTGTCTTTAAACCTCTCAGGTATATGGGAACTCTGACTTCCTCATGTATGTATTAAATTTGGTTGCTTTATTAATCTATCTCATGTCTATCCTATCTAATAATAGACAAACATGGTAATTGACCGTACCTTCACTACGCCTCCCATTGGCTAATCAGCATGATATGCAAATTAACTGCCAACAAAGATGGCGGCTAATTTGCATACTGCAGGCAGGGCGGGCCAGCGTGAGCCACCATCCGGGCCCCCGTGTACCGCCTAAGCCCTGCCGCCAGCCAGGACCCCCGTGTGCAGCCCTGGGCGGCGGGGCTTGGTGGCGAGATTGGCCTGAGGAAGCCCTATTCTTGCAGGAATATTCCTGCAACGGACTTCTAGTTTGATTATAAGACCAGATGAAAGAACCTTGAGGATAGAGGAACATATCTCCCTCCCCTACATCATCTTCTTAGCAGTGGGCCAGAGATACCTCTCACCCCAATCTCAGCTCTTTTGGGGTGGGAGAAGGGGGTTGCTGACCCATTAGCATGGATCTGAAGGAGCAGTGGGCCTAAAGGGATCTGAGCTACAGGGTGTATAGAATTTTCAGCAAACAGTATCAAAAAGTGCCAAAAAGCTGCTGTGTCACATTGAATGTTTAAGATTTGCCCATTCTTTCTCTCAAACTGAGAAAATTACTTCCAAGCTTTCAAGAAATTTAAATTCTGGACTTGATTCATTCATATATTCTATTCTTTCAACAAATATTTATTGATTGCCTACTATTTGACAGTTACTGTTTTATTCCTTCTGGATAAAGCAGGAGATGGGAACTAGAACTTTTGTCCTCTAAGACTTACATATGGGGGGAGACATGCAAATCATAAATAAATATAGAGTAAAATGCTGAGTAATAAGTGCTATGGAGAAAAACAAAGAAGCAAAGGGATAAAAAGAGTCTGATGCAATCATTTAAATAAGTTATGATGGAAGAGCTCCCTGAAAGGGAAATATCTGAGCAGTGAAACTTATGTAGGCAGTTAAATGAACAAGTCTGGAATTCAGGGGAAAGGTCAGGGCTGGAGGTAAAATTTGGGAGATATTACCATATAGAAGCATTATGATGGGTAATCCTAGTGAATGAAGGTCATCCAACATTTAGAGGTTAAGGACAGGATGAGGAGGATCTACAGAGTTGACAGCGTTATTAAAATCATGCAAAGGATGAAAGTCAGAACATAATACATGGCATAAGAACAACACAATATAATGTGATGAGAAAAAAAATATTGTTGTTTTTAATAACTTAACATTGATAAGAATGTGGAGAAACCAGCAATGCCACACACTGCTAGAGGAGGTGACATTTTGAAACAAGTAGTTTGGAACTAAAATGATTCACCTAGTAATTCTACTTCCAGAAATAATGAGTTACTTATTCTTTTATTTACCTAATGTTTATTGAGACTTCTTTATCCCAAGCACTGTTCTACATACTAAGAATATAGAAGCTAGATATGCACATATATATGTAAATATAGAATACATATGTATACATATTTTATCACTTACACACATATCTGCCCTCATTGTGTTCATATTCGAGTGAGGATCTTATTACGGTGTTCTTTGGAAGTATTATAACTGAAAACAACTAAATGTTTAAGTAAGAGATTGGTTAAATAAATTATCTATGTGTTCATGCAGTGCAATATTACATAACCTCTAAAATATGTAGAGGAAATGTAATTATAAAGGGAAATATTTATAAGATATTGTGCAGTAAATAATGATATTAAAAACAGGATATGTAATATAGATGCATTATATGTCATACAGTATATGTGTATGTGTGCATGCATGAGCACACTTGTTCCAGGACAAGTCACTGAGATACCGGTTTGTAGGGTTTTGCTGTTGCTATTGCTGCTGTAGGAATAAATGAGAGATATGACTTCTTCCCCATGAACATGCCTTTTTGTTCTGAGACTGAGTTCCATAATTTATCTCTCAGAAATTTGGCAGATCAAAACATAAGGGTGGGTATGTAGGCCCAAAAAAAGAGTCCTATTAACGGTGGGGACTACATAAGAGGAATCTAAGTTCATGACTGAAATGTAGGATTTCCAAATCTAGTAAATAGGGCTGTTCCAGATGGATGTGGCTTAGAGAAAGAAAAGCTAATGTTTCTCACAGAAAAAAATTGTTCTCTCATACATGTATGTATGCACATATTTCATACATACCTATGAATTATAATTTTAGAATTACATTTTGGTCCATAAAGAATGAGAGAAAGAAATAGAAATAGTTGAAAGCTCCTCTACTAGAATGATAACAGTGGTTAGTTTAGCATGGTGATATTATGATTGATTTTTAATTTCTCCCATTTGTTCACATTTTCTCTACAACGAACATTTGTAATTTTGTGATGGATTTCAAATACAATGAGACCCCAGAAGAAATAGGGGCTAAGATAATCAGGAAAGACTATTTGAAGAAGATGAGATTTGAGCAACAGAGTCCAAAGGTGTAAATGGTGATGTGGTAGATAAAGCAGGGGTAGGCAAGACATTCACAGATGTAGTGAGGAAATCACAGAATTTTGGTGTACGTGGGGCATGGATTCTGTATATGGCCCATGCACAGAAGGTTTCTAACATTCCAGGGAGTTAGGATGGTAGAGAAAATGCTTCCCTTGTTACCCTTTCTACATCTCTGAGAGTCTTGCTTCCACACTGCTTCCTTCAAGATCATCAAAATCACTCAGTAGTCATATCAAACTATTTCCTTAACAAACACTATACTTATTTGAGACATAAGTAACATCATCTAAATTCCTGTGTCATGTTATCAACCCTCTGAATTAAAATCTATGGCTATGGAGTCTAGCAATTTTTATTATTTTATTTATTTTATTTTTAGCAGTTATTTTAGTTTAAAAGCTACATCAGAGATTTGGATACATCCAGCCTAATATTGGCCTACTGGCCATAATATTCACCAGTTTCTACTTTGGGCTGCAAACAGAGTCTTTAAAACTTGACTTCTCTGGATCTGAGTCATTCAGACTTCTTCCTTTCTGAACCCTGAGCACTTCTAATTTGACCTCCACCTACCCCTCCAGGACCTTAATCTTCTGCTCTAGGCTCACCCACCTGAGTACTCTCCAGATTCCCATCCCTATGGAGAATGTAGTCCTTAAGTTTTCATTCCTCCATAAACAAGGTATCTTTGTATAACTTGATGAGAGGAATACAGCAACCTCAAGCTCTAAAATCTCTGCTGATGGGTTGATGAAAAATGTGGCTAAATAAGAACATCTACATAAAGTATATGATCATCTAACCACTAAGCTGTATACCTGAAACCAAAACAAAATAAAATTGAAAGAAAAGAAAAATAACATCTGTAGTAACATCAAGTTTGAAGTACTATGTCTCTGAGAGATGATGAAAAAATAATAACTTGAAAGGAATTTGAATATTGCAAAATGACACATGTAAGCATAATGGCCTAGAAGGAAGAAAATGTCAGCCAGTCAAAGAATATGACATCTCTGGCAAAGAGTAACATCAGGGCTTATGTTAGTTCCTTCCGACTGTTGCGTCACTAACCCAACAGGAATATCATCTGAATGGGATCTATTATTATTCCACGGACAGGTCAAGGAGATTTAAAATTATCCTGAACCAAAATACAACCTTTAGCAATTTAAATTTCTCCCAAATAATTGAAGAGGGAACATTTGACATAATCAGTGGGATGAAACTGTACCCTATTCTCACACTGTGCCAGATATGGAATGTCCTAAAATGTCAAGGACACATATGTCACTCAGGAATATAGAAATCCTTAAAACAAAATAGTACTTAGTCAACAGCTATGTGGACATATTTTGTGATGGTCAGGCTGAATTGAGAATGATGGTCTATTTCAGCCATGGGCAAACTACGGCCCGCTTGAAATGAATAAAACTAAAAAAAAAAAAAAAAAAAAAAAAAAAAAAAAAAAAAAAAACTTATGTAATGATGTTTACTTTGAATTTATATTAGTTCACACAAACACTCCATCCATGCTTTTGTTCCGGCCCTCCGGTCCAGTTTAAGAACCCACTGTGGCCCTTGAGTCAAAAGTTTGCCCACCCCTGGTCTATTTTCTCCTAGGAAACCTATAACAAAAAAAAGGCAAATTATATTAAAGTATTCACAGAAGCACAACTTTCTACTGGCAAACAAGCAAGGACTCCAGATTGTGTTACCTAAGAACATCTCAGCATTAGTCAGGCCTACAAACTCCTCCCCAGTTGAGATATTATAACATCAACCATTATTACTCATTATGCCATGCAAACTCCATTCCAACCATTATTAAATATTTGACCAAACACCCAAATCTGAGAAAGGCTCCAAAACCCATTTGCCATAATAATTATTCTGATTCCAACTTGAGATAAATTCCCCTGATATATTTTCTTCGTGAAAATTATGGTACATCCATCTGATGAAACTACATGCTTCCATTAAAAATAATAATAAGCCCATTTGGCCTAGTGATCCCACTTCTAGGGATATATCCCAAGAAACTAGAAACACCAATCAGAAAGGATATATGCACCCCTATGTTCATAGTGGCACAATTTACCATAGCTAAGATTTGGAAGCTGCCTAAGTGCCCATCAGTAGATGAATGGATTAGAAAACTGTGGTACAT
>NW_005356173.1:379007-383596 GCF_000412655.1 Myotis brandtii
ATTTGCAACAGCATGGATGGAACTGGAGAGTATTATCCTAAGTGAAATAAGCCAGTCAGAGAAAGATAATAAATATCACACCTCACCCATTTATGGAAAATAATGAACAACATAAACTGATGAACAAAAACAGACCCAGAGTCAGAGAGACATCCATTGTAAACCTTGAAGGACTTACAATTCAAAGGCAAAAAAAACAAAAACAAAAACAAAAAAACGTGCCCAAGGATTTCAAGCTTGCGAAAGATCAGGAGCCAACACCAAAGCAAGGGCCACACATCTGGTGAGACAACTGTCTGTCTGAGTTCAGACAACCCTCTCCTACCATTTCACAATAACTCACAAGCTGCCACAACTCTGACACCCACATCCCAGTAAAGGTCATGTCTTTTTCAAGGTAAAGTGTCATACTTACTACAGTGTTTATATATTTCTTAACCATCTGACTTTTAACAATGTACTGTTCTTTTTATTAGGTTCCTCTCTCTTTTTTTTCTGTATCGCTGATAATATTTTTGATGTTATGCCCTCACTTCCATTTTTCTCATAAGTCATGGTTTCTGTTGGAAAGGAAAAAGTAAAACTGTCACTATTTTCAGATAACATTATACTATATAGAGAAAACCCTAAAGATTCCACCAAAAAACCATTAGAACTAATAAATAAATTCAGTGAAGTTGCAGGATACAAAATTAATATTTGGAAATTGGTTGCAATTCATATAGTAATTATGAACTATAAGAATAAAAATTTAAGAAAGCAATCGCATTTTTCAACTGTATCAAGAAAAAAGAAAGAAAAAGAAAACCGAGGGATAAATTTAACCAAAAAGGTAAAAAAAATTTATACTCTGTAAACTATATGACCTTATTTAAAAAAATTATAGAAGACATAAATAAATGGAAGAATACACCATGCTCATGAATTAGAATAATTCATATAATTAAAATGTCCATATTGCCAAAAGCAATCTCCAGATTTAATTCAATCCCTATAAAAATACTAATAGCATTTTCACAGAACTAGAACAAATAATCCTAAAATTTATATGGAACCACTAAAGTCCCCAAATAGCTAACACAATATTGAAAAGGAAGAACAAAGTTGAAAATATCACACCAACTGATTTCAAACTATACTACAAGAGTAAAAGGCAACCTATACAGAAATCCTATAATCTCAACAATAAAAATTATTTTTTTAAAAAGAAAAAATCCAGAGACCAAGATGGCGGCATAGGTAAACACCGGAAGCAATCCAATTGAAAAATGGACAAGAGCCTTGAATAGACACCTTACAAAAGGAGATATGTGATATATACTAATCACAAAAATTCCAAGTGAAATCATGATGAGCTCTACTACACATCCATTAGCATAATCAAGATTAAAAGAACTGACAATAACAAATATTGTTAAGGTTGTAGAGAAATGCTGGTATGCATATTGATACAACTTTAGAAAACATTTGGCATTATTTACTAAAATGAATATACACATACCATATGTATACATATGTATATGGTAACAGCAATTTCACCAAAACCATTTCCTTTTCCTCCTAGGCACAGAGTTGGTCTACATTTCCCAACTGTTCTTGAAGTTTGGTGTGGCCATATGACTAAGCAATGACCACAGGAATACAGAGAAAATGATGTAGGCCACTCCAAATCTGACCCATAAAAAAGTCCTCTAATAATCCCCCATTCTCTCTTTTACACCACACACACACACACACACACACACACACACACGTGTGTGTGTGTGTGCGCGCGCGCGCTCCTGTTTATCTCAGGCTGGCTTTCACTCACATTGCAACACATCAAAATTCAACCTGGATGCAACCTCTTTCTAACTTATTACTTCCTCAATATGAGTTAAATGACCTTTATGCAAATCTTTATCACTCATGCTTTTACTCATTAGGAGGTAACATAGAGTAGTCATTACAAGTACCAACTCTGGGTTCACTTCTATCTGGGTTTGAATATCACCTTTTTTATTTGTTGGCTATATGACTTGAACAAGCTATTAAATCTCTGTTGAGTTTCCTTTCCTCAACTGTGAAATGTTGTTACATTAAGAGCCATAAATGTGCTTAAGGACTTAGACTTTGGTATCAGACAACAGATTTTGAACCCCAACTCTGACAATGACTAACTTTGCAACCTTGAGCAAGTTACTCTACCAGGTGTACCAGTTAATAATGTGGATTTTTTTTCAATAGATGGAGTTATACATATGTTGATATATATGCGATTTGATATGTATGCTATTTTGTTGTATTGACAGCAAGCTTAAAGGCTTCATATGTCAAATTTTCTGAAGGTGTTAACATCATAGATATTTTTACGCTTAAAAATGTTGAATTTCGTGCCAAAAAAAGAGCATTTGCGGGAAATTTTAACTCAGTACTTCATTTTGAAGAAAAGTGCTGCTGACTTCGGAAAGCTTATGGTGAACATGCTCCATCTCAATATACTTGTGAACGCTGGTTTAAATGCTTTAAAAATGATGATCTCGTTGTGAAAGACAAAGAACGTCCTGGTCAACCGAAAAAGTTTGAAGACCAACAATTACAAGCTTGGATACAATTATTGGATGAAGATGCATGTCAAACTCAAAAACAACTTGCAGAAAGATTAAACATTGCTCAGCAAACAATTTCCAATCGTTTACAAGCAATACAAAAGATTTTAAAGGAAGGAAAATGGGTGCCACATCAACTGAACGAAAGACAAATGGAAAACCGAAAAGTCATCAGTAAAATGTTGCTTCAACGGCACCAAAGAAAGTCTTTTTTGCATCGAATTGTGATGGTGGTGGAAAGTGGATTTATTTTGAGAATCCCAAATGCACAAAATCATGGGTTGATCCAGGTCAACCATCAACATCGACTGCAAGACCAAATCGCTTCAGAAAGAAGAAAATGCTCTGTGTTTGGGGGGATCAGAAAGGTGTGGTGTATTATGAGCTTCTAAAACCAGGTGAAACCATTAATACTGATCGCTATGGACAATAAATAATCAATTTGAACCACGCTTTGATCGTGAAATGACCAGAATGTGCCAGAAGACACAGCAAAGTAATTTTGCTTCATGATGACGCACCATCACACACTTCAAAGCCAGTTAAAGACACGTTAAAAGATCTTGCCTGGGAAGTATTAACCCACCCGCCATATTCACCAGACCTTGCTCCTTCAGATTACCACTTGTTCCGATTGGTGGCACACGCACTTTCTGAGCAGCACTTCAAAACATACAAAGAAGTGGAAAATTGGGTCTCTGAATGGTTTGCCTCAAAACTAGAAAAGTTCTATTGGGATGGTATCCACAAATTACCTGAAAGATGGGGAAAATGTGTAGCTAGTGATGGACATTACTTTGAATAAAACACTTTTGATGTTTCTCTTGAAATTATTGTGTTTTCTTTGATTATAAAATCCACATTATTAACCAGTACACCTGGTATCTCTCTAGGCCTCAAATTCCCTATCCATAAGATGGGATATACTTAAGTTATGTAATCACTTTAAAGAATAGGCGAATTAATACATTAAGCACTTAGAATAGAGTCTGCCTTATAGTAAGCACTCTCTAAGATTTTGTTCTTACTGTTGCTTTTGGTATTTAAAGAATATATACACAGTTCTAAAGCATGTGATTCTCATGAGAAAAAGAGACAAAAGGAGCTGATCTCTACTTCTGAGGTCTTTCACAGTGGGAGGGTCCTATGACAAAAATACTCAGTGTAGACATTAAGAAAGGTGCCCGAGGAATATAATGTATAAAACTTCTCTATCGTCCCTATAAGAATAACTATAATAAAGTTCTATGAAATTATTCAAAACTTTTTAATCAAATGTGTATTTTATTGTTTTTATGTATATTATTTGGTTGCTTTTTAAAATGGATGGATGGATTCGAAGGCTGCAATTCCATTTAGGTTTACCTAAAAAATATTTAATAGACCTCGATAAACAGAAACTATTATTACAATGCTGACCACAGACTATTAAATTTGTTATTTTTTGAGGCAGGATAGTAAAAAGCTAGGAAAATTCCTTGGCAAGTGGAATGAGGGAAACTGAGACAAAATAGTTAACAAGGCTGAGCAATGAACAGCCTGCTAATAAATCACAAGATCGTATCTTCCCTGACCAAGGACATTTAGGAGCAAATCGTTTATAGCTCACCTTCCCAGCCAGAGTGTAAGTAGCTTAAATCCCCCTGATCAAGAAGATAGATAACAGAGACCCAGTTGATATCATTAGTGCTAGCAAAACCCCAAGACAGATGAAGTCCCAGGGGAATAAATAATAAAACAAAAACAATTAGAGTCAGACGAATCCAAGATAAAAAGTAAAACAGTAAAGCTGACCAGAGAATAATTCCAAACTCCTCTATGTACTCATTTTGATGCATCAGGAAAGCTACTGAATATTCTGTTCAGACTCTCCCCTGAGAGCTCCCCTAAAACTCCAGCCTATAGAAAACAGATAAGAACCTTCAAGACAAAGACCCTGTGTGCACTCCCTTTTGAGCAGCCGTGGGCAAACTACGGCCCGCAGGCCGGATCCGGCCCTTT
>NW_005356173.1:383648-406049 GCF_000412655.1 Myotis brandtii
TACTTTGAATTTATATTAGTTCACACAAACACTCCATCCATGCTTTTGTTCCAGCCCCCCGGTCCAGTTTAAGAACCCATTGTGGCCCTCGAGTCAAAAAGTTTGCCCACCCCTGCTTTTGAGTGTGCCCACATCACCTTTCCTCAGGTGTGTACTTTTGCTTTCTTTCTCTTAAGGGTCTCTACAAGACTTGCTACCAGGGGAGCAGCAGGCAGTGGTAGCTTGTCCTTTCCACAAAATACCAACTTCTGCGCATGGGCCACGAAGTTTCAATCTCACTGTACGTGTGCGCCCACACGTGTGCACTCACTGTACGTGTGGTATTTTGTGGAAGAGCCACACTCAAGGAGCCAAAGAGCCGCATGTGGCTCGAGAGCCGCAGTTTGCCAACCACTGTCCTAGACTAACCCCCTGAACCTTCTCCCAGAGCCCTCCTTTTGCCTCTGTCACTTGTTTCCTGAGTCCATGCAGCCCACCATGGCTCACTTCTGTTACTGTGATTTCCTTTTCTGTGTCTAGGCTCACTCCTGTTGCTGTCATCTTGCCGCATCTGTCTTAAGCCCTTCCTTTGATTTGCTGTCTCCAGCTTTAATAAACACTCAAAATCACATGGACTCATGTTATGAAATCTTTCTTCCACAGAGTCGAACCACACATTTCAGACATGCCAGAGCAGACCTGCCTTCGTGCCAGTCCTTTTCTGGTGACATTTTGGCTGCCTCTTCTAATATACATCTATATTCATCTCTGCATAGTCATCACCTAAAACCTCTTTGTAATGGTAGGTGCTCAATCAATATTTATAGAGTGGATTATCTGAATGGACTGGATAAGTAAATAGAAGAAAAGAAAAATGCTGAGATTGTTCATATTGACCTTAGTGTGGAGAAACACCCTAGAATGGTCAGAGAAGACAAAATGTATGCTTATAACATGTCTCTTATTTACTCACTTTGGGACTCTATTAGAGTTTGGGCAGGCCTTAATGGCCCTTGTCCTCACCAATAGGCAGTGGAGTAATTAAAAATTCAGGATCTAGAAACAAACTATTCAAATTCTGGCTTCATCCAAAGCTATATTCACCATAAAGTTAATGACATGAACCTCCAGACCCCTCACAGCCTCTACCAATGTCCTGTATCTGTATTTCATATTTTTAAGTTTACATTCTATTTCTGAAAGAGGTTCCCAGTATTATAAAACAAAAATTTCAGATTCCACAAAACTGGGATCCAAAGTTGGCTCCACCCATTATTGACTATGTGACCTGGGCTCAATATATTTATCTACTACTTGCCTCCATTTCCTCATTCTTAAAATGGGGCAAAAATGGCAACCTACTTCATTTGGGTTTTTTGAAGATTCTGTTAATACATGTAAAATCTTTAGCACAGTGTTATTCACATTTATGTACTTAATGTGTGTTGGCTTGTATAACTCACTTTTTTTATCATTCCTATATTCCTTTCTCATGAGCCCTGTCATGGCTAGGATCACCTTTCTCTTTGTAAATATAGCCTATGCAAGTTTCTCCTTTATCTTTAATCCCTTCCTCTTACGTCTTTTCCATGAGCCTCCTGGGTTGTTTACAATCTGATTTTATCAACCTCTATTTGGTTTCTTAAACCTAGTAGTCTTTTTCTTTTAATGCTTACCCAAGGACATGTTTAGAGAGAGGAAGGAAGAGGAGGAGAAGAGGGGAAAAGAGAGGCAGAGAGAGAAAGGGAGAGGGGGAGAGGGAGGGAGGGAGGGAGGGAGAGAGAGAGAGAGAGAGAGAGAGAGAGAGAGAGAGAGAGATCAATTGCCTCCATACACTTCCCAACTGGGGATCAAACCCACAAATCAGGTATGTGCTCTGAGCAGGAATCAAACCAGCAATCTTTAGGTGCATGGGATGATAACCAACTGAGCCATTCTGCTCAAACATAGTAATCTTCTTCCTTACTTAAAGGAAATCACAATATTTGTTTCTAGATACCATCTGCTAGATTGGTTTTCTAAATAATAATATGGGAAAGAAGATATTATTATCCTCAAATTTTTGTCATAAATAACATTCTGAAAGCATTCCTACATACCATCTACAGCTACTTCAATCCTATCTTACCTCTGAAATATTGATCTTTTCAGATACATTCAGCCCCATGAATATTGACACCTCTGTGTGAACTGCGAAACAGAGTTGGGACACATGGATTTTTGCCTGGTGGATTTGCCTAGTTCCTGACGTGAGGCTAAACCCAGTGAAAATGTATAATAAAACACGTGGCTGCAAGGTTTGCCTGATACTGTTCATCTCCATACAGATCTTCTATGCAGTTTGGGTAGTAGTTGAAGATGTTGCAGTGATTTATTGGTTTTTTAGCCCTCAAACCACACCACTTTCTAGAATAATATCCATTGTTGTTTAAATCAGAATTATTTAACCAATGTCTGCAAATATTTAAATAAGGCCAATATACTCAAGAGTCCTAAAATCAAACATACATGATGGAGTAAAAAACAAAAAGTATGGTCATTCATACTGGCCCTTAAGCCATCCTTAGCATGTTCTATTATTCCACGGCTATTATTTTTCATGACATCTTTGATCAATGCATGACCAGCACTTAAATAACAATTTCTAAACTAAATAGATGCAAATATCATCATATAGTGTCTCTCAAAATTATGTTCAATAGGCAATAATCTGTCTTCTATCCCAGGACTTTACTGCCTACTGAAGTGTCACTGAAACATTCTAAGATTCAGCACAATGTGTCCAGGTGGCATCTTGTCTCCAGTCCCCATTTGACCTTTCCATCTGCCCATCTGAAACACCTGCCATATCATGGGTTTAGAACCTGAATTCACTCCAGGGTTTCAAATATGCTTTCAACCAATATGAATTCCAACCTTTTCAACATTTATTGTCCCTTAACAAACACCAGCTATATTAGGGTTCTCGAAAGAGAAACTCAACCAACAGGAATTGACTCACATAATAGTGGAGACTGGAAAGTTTGAAATCTGAAGGCATTCTGGCAGCAGAATTTCTTCTTCCCCTCAGTCCTTTTTCTTAAGGGTTCCAACTGATTGGATGAGACCTGCCAACATTATGAGGGTTATCAGCTTTACTCAATGTCTATTGATTTAAAAATACCTTTAGAATGATACCTTTAGACTGGTATTTTACCAAAAAATAGGTACCATTGTCTATCCAGGTTGACACATAAAATTAACCACCACACTAGCCATGACCTGCATAGTACCTAGGATTTATTGTATACATTGAAGGTTCTGAATATTGCAGTTCAGACTGGCCTATGTGAGAAGAGCCTCTTTACCTTCAATAGATTCTCTCAACCCACTATCATCTGCTCCTTTGGGAGCACTGCTTCATTGGGAATATGCTGGAGGTACATCCTCAAGAGTGGGGCTGTGCCTGCAAAGGGAGTTCAAGCCCAGCAAAGAGCCCTTCCTGGATTTTCCCATGTGAATGTTTTCTAAATTCTTTCACCTTACTTCTTCATTAATCTCAGCTAACATGTCCCTCTGATGGAAATTATTCAACTAAGTAAGCAAAAGAGCAGGTGTAAAGAAAATTACAATGTGGAAGAATGTTTATAAAAAAGGGCTATTGTGACCAGGGTGAGGTGAAATGAAAGCATCATTCTTGAGTACATGGAATAGAAACAAAGAAGAAAGTAAATGATCACAAGAATAGCCGGTTATAAATGAGGAATGACATGAATTATGTCAAGTTCAAAGGAATGAGGAGGAAAGTGCAGGAGTAGAATAAGCAGCAGAGCAATTTAGAAAGAAGCATACATCTAAATTTTAATTCTGAATCGTGCCTATGGCAACATACATATGTAACTCCCAGAACTCTGATTTTCCACATCCATACCAGAGAGGATCTTCCCAGCCTGCCATCTGCCATGCAAAGAACAGGAACAAATTTTACAATGTCACACATCAAAGGTTAAGGAATAGATTTAACTGATTAAAGATAAATATCACAATGCCAGTGTCAGCAAGATTGAATCACCCCCTCTCTCCCCCACCACGCCCCGCATTCCAGGGAGAGAGATTCCTGGGTCAGAGAAATCTTCTGGACACAGTTTGGGTTCTCTTCTAAAGGAGGGAAACCTCATTGTGAGTCTTGCTGTGTGCCTTGTGCTGTGAGACAAGTGTAAAAAAGTGGTCATGTCAGTAGTTAAATAACCAAACTACTGAGTGTTGGGAAGTCTGATTTGGGAATGCCAACTATTTACAGGAACTGTCTCAAGTCATGGTATTGCCCTGTACTGGGGACTTTCTGTAGTTGGGGATCTTGGCATCTGAAGGACATTGCCATTATCTATGAAATAAAAAAGGATTTAATCACACAAATATTTGTGTCACCCAGTGCTATGGCCTCAGTTCTCTATCATCCAGAGAAGCTCATCTCTAGTTTCCCTGTATGGTTGGTTGTGACTCTTAGGGAAGCCTTGGTCACCCTACCTCCCTAACACTTTTTTTAGCATATCCTCTTGAATTAGTATAAGGGAATCAAGCAAATGTGTCCTAGAGCTACGATCTGAAATCTGCTTCCACGGCTGAGTTCTCTTGCCTCCAGAGAGTAGGGGAGGAAGGACTGAAGCTAAGGCTACATACAGCTGGATAGACAGGTGTATAATGATGAGGGATAAGAAACCACTTCTGCAAGCGAGGAAAGATCCGTGTATCTTTTGAGGTCCTGGACATTCTGAGAAACTCTAGTACTGAGAAACTGAAGAAGGATTATCTAACTTCTCTCCCAGACTCTAATGCTGTCGTGAATGTTGACTTTTTCCATAGAAAAACAAACTAGCTCAACAAGGAAAGATCAAGAGTGAAAAGGGTGATAGGGTGATTAGTCACGTGAGTCTGCATGGCAGCTCTCCCACTCCCTTGATCTGTATATAAAGAGTGTGCTGGGCACCTGAACCCTACTTCTCTGGGGCATCAGATTCTGTCTCTTCCAGCATGTTCTCTCTTCAGCTCCTGCTCAGGGCCAGCCATGCCGCCCTGCTCCTGGTTCTCTGTCTGCAGCTGGGGACCAACAAAGCTCAGGAAGACACGTGAGCCAAACCTTTCTCCTTCTTACAAAAAAATCTTTTGAGGGGAGGGCTTTTCTCTTATCCTAGAAATCTACATATCCTTTCCTGAAAACTTTTTCAACTTCCCAGAGATCTAATCCTAGGAGCTCTCATGAACTCATACCAATCCCACCTCTCTCTTCTTAGGAACTCCATCAATTCCCCTCACATTTCCCCTGGGTGCTTCTAAGTTGCCCATGGAAATAAGGCTCCCAGTGCACATGTAGGCTGTAATTAACAATCATTCTTTCTCTAAGGTTCTGGCCTACATGTTGTCCATAGTCTATACCTTTATTAGATTTCTGCTCAGTGAATTTCACCTTCTCACACCTTGCCTCCTAGAAGAGAGGGTTTAGCAGGACTGTGAGTTCCAACAATAGCTTTGGGCACCTTTGGCAGAACTCACTGAATGATCAGAAGCCCTGGACACTGATCCTTGGCCCCACAGTCCAAGGTTGAGCTTGCCCAGCACTTTGAACATTCTTTCTATGCTTAAGCCTGAAGACAAATGTGAGGACCACTTGCCCATGACTCCCCACTCCACCCCCTGTCTCCCACTGGGACCTGGGAGCATGGGTTCAGAAGCTAACTCATTAAGGGCACATGTTTGAAGGAAACAGGAAAATTGGGGCACACAAAATGAAGTAGAAAATGGGACAATTTGGAGGGAGAAGCATGGACGCTCATCAGATCTAGGGATTTTTCCCTACAGGAAAAGGGTTTGGGATGTAGAGTTTCTGGATTGTGATTCTGGTTGTACCCTCTGTGGAAGGACCAGATGCTTCCCTGGAGGAAACCTGCCAGGGTTTTGACAAGCTGATGTAATGGAGGTGGGTGGGTATCTAAGAAACCCTGAGTGGGGACAGTTCAGATACAGAATGTCACTCCACTTAGCCCTGAGGGGCAGCAAGTTGTTGATAAGCTGTGCTACTTAGGGTGACCAACCATCCAAGTTTGCCCATGAATATCTTGGTTTTAGCACTGAAAGCCCCTCCCAGCAAACCCCTCGCTGTCAGACAAACTGGGGTGATTAGTCTCTCTAGCTGTGCTGGTCATCCTGTCAATCTTAAATACATTTACAAATGGGAGGAATTCTGAAGAAACTGAAGGATGCATGCCCCTTCCCTGTGTACTGAGTGCTAGAGCAGCTGGCACAAGAAATGGAATCTCTCTGGAATCTGATGCTTTCCCCTAGGAAAATGGGGCTGGGAAGTACTGGAGGCCAAGAAAATGAATTCCCTCCTGTCTCACCCAACACTGAAGGAGCTTTGGCAGGAGTTTCTGGGAAAGATAAAGTAACTCTGCTCGTCCTGAACCCCCTCCTCACTGACTGAAGGGAAACAGTTGACTATTCTCTTTGTCTCCATGTCCTTTTCCCCAGCAGATTGTGGTGTGTGGCCTGAATGTAAGGTGGAAGCTGTAGTTTCCAATATGGCATTGTGTCCAAATCCCCTACAGAACTAAGTACTAAGTACAAATCCTAGACCCCACCAAGAACCAAAGAAGGAGGATCTTCAAGAAAGGTCTCACTTCCAGTGCACTGAAGTGTTTATGATTCGTTAATATGAAATTTAATACTAATTTTATTATGACATGAGCCCTCCCTGTCAGTGGACAATCAGCAGAACCTATAGAGTTTTATTAGGAAATGACATGTGATACTGTACTTTCATTGGTTTTTTGTTTGTTTGTTTGTTTGTTTGTTTGTGTGTGTGTTTTTTGTCAGTGGAAGAGAAGTAGATACTCAGTTTTAAATGAAGTGTCCAAGTTGCTTTATTAAGCAAAACTAAATCAGTACAAATAGCCAAACTAACCAAAAAAATCAAAACTTCCAGGGAATTCTGATCTCAGCAGTTGACCATCTCCTTCTCCTCGAACCTTCCCTGGTCCCTTGACCCTGCTCATTGTTCCCCCTCTCTTATGGATTGATCTCTGCTCTCTACCTGCTTTTGTCTTCCCAAAACCAGTCGACAGTTGATCAAAATGGACTTTCAGTTGCCCCGAACAACAACAGCAAATGAAGAAGTCACTGCAACGCTTAGAGTTGCAACAGAATTGAGAGAATGTATGGTGGTAAGTAGAAGCCCTGAGGTGGGAGTAAAGTGAACAAAATCCAACTTCTTAATTAAGTAAAATGCATTGGATAACATAGGAAAACTACCAGATTAAAGGGCAGTGATAAAATTATTAAAAATAAATGTGTGATACAGTAATACATGTTTCTTTATCTATACATTAGCTGCAAAGGCAATACATTCACAACAGAATAGTTAAATTTTAGTTTATAAAGATTACCTATGTGATGGTTGTGGTTGCTTAGCCTGATTAAGTACCTTCAACTGTGCAATGGTCTTTGACAACAAATCACACATATCCAATGGGTCCTTATTTTTTGTTTTAATTATACAAGTATTGAAAGTTCTGAGTCATGAAGATATATTGTTATAAATGTAATAAAAAGATAAACAAGGCAAGGTTAGCCTTCTTTAAAGAAACACCAGGATCTCCGAAGTATTTTTAAGTAAAATTGCAATGGTGAGAACACTTGAACTCACTATTTGGGGCTGATGGGCTATTTGGTGCAGAGTTGCCAGTTACCTGGGCAGGTATCAGGAGACAGGCAACCAGCCCCAGCCATGACCACGCAGCCTGGTGATAACCTCCGCCCCTGTGTTCAGGGTAGCCATGAGGGCAGGCACTCTTTTGAGATATATAAATCTCTAATGTAGCATGAACAAATCTGTTTCTCCTTGTGATAAAAATCATTCACTTCTAATGCCACTGTGGATAGTTGGTGACATTCACAGCAGAAGGAATGCTCAATTTTGATGGGAACTTAGGAAAATAAACATATAATTTATTTTCACAAACTAACTGAATTCTATTCACTTCACAGACTACTTGGATCTATGGTCCCCAGGTTTAAACCCCTGTGCTGACCATGAACTAGAACATTAACCTGACTCTGCTGAAACACATATGCAGCACTTTGGGATCTTAAGCTGTACAGCAAGCATGTCAAACTCAAAGGCTAACACGGACCAAATAAATGAGGCATGCGGCCCATAGGCCGTGAGTTTGACATGCTTGCTGTACAGCATGCTCAAGTTAGGAAAGAAAAAAGAAAGTTTACCTTCAAGCTTAAGTACCTTAAGTCATCCAAGGGATTCTCTACTTACTAAAGATTCCAGAGTTTGAGAGGAGCACAGCTGGGACTTGGTCACGGTTCTGGCAATAAGGCCTGGTTTTGGCTTTCACACCCCAGCAGTCAGGCTTGCACCCACAGGCCAATTCCTGGAGCCCTGGCTATGAACCAAGGCAAGCCTGACCCCCACTCCCCCAGATGAACTGCTGCCTGGATGAGTGCTCCTGACTCTGTGGTTCACTCACCTCCACCCTCCCGAACCATACACCCACATGCTAACGCAGGAATAGGAGGACATGAGGACAGAAAATCTTCTAACCTTGACTTCAGCTCCTGAAATGATTCTACAAAAATGGACTCCCCCCATGCCTCTCCCCACCTCCACCCCTGCTCTTTGCCCCCTAACCCTCCTCCTCTCCCTTGACCCTCACTTGTCTTTCTCTCCCTTTCCTACTTCCCATACTAACACTGGGTCATCTCTCTCCAACTCCTTCTTCACAGATTAAAACGTATCTGCTAAGCAGCTCTCCAGTTGATGGACCTTTTAACTACAAATACACTGCCTGTCTGTGCGAGGAATTTCCAAGAACCTTCTTCTGGGACTTTCAGGTCAACAGTAAGTAGAGGAGTCATCCAAGGGAAGAACTACCCCCCAGGGAGGGGAAACCAAAGAGAAACGTGGTTACGGATCTGGCACAGAGCCCAGGGCAGAAGGATGGAGGGGGGAGGGGGAGAAGGAGAAAGACAAGCAGAGTAAATGGAGACCATGCCCAAGTTCAAAAGGTGAGGGGTTGTGTGAGAAAAGCTAATAAGGGAGATTCATTTGTAAACGATTTGAGGAAGCTGAGTCCCAGTTAGGGAGGTGTCTGATACTGGTAGAAAAGGTAGGACCCTGGGGATGAGAGTGTTAAGCTATGATCTTTGTCCCTGTCCCTTTCAGGTACTGTAAGAATTGCAGCAGTGGTTGACATCATTCGTGAATTTAATATCTGCCCTAACGATATGGCAGTGATACCCATCAAAGCAAACCGTTTTAGTGTCTTGAGATTGCTACCTGTGGCCTGATCTTACTGGAAGCCTTGTCTCACTGCCCCCTACCACACCCCAAGGTGGTTTCCTCTAAGGAACTTGGTTGGGTGTGTGTTGTGATCTGTAAAATAAACTTCTCACAGGCTTCTCTGTGTTCTGTTGTGTCTTCCTGCCCAACTCTCTCCCAGAGGAGCTTCAGAGTACCCAGAATTTCTAGAACTTCTTTCCTTCAAAGAGCCTTTGCTGAGGTGATCTTCTGGATTCTCACTGCCCATGAAGAGGGAGAGAAGGCAGATGGAGAAGAGTGGGGCCATCCAGAGTGGGAAAGTGTGGTCCTAAAACTCATAGTAAGTGAGGGGCAGAAACTGGACCAGCGTCCAAGCTTCCCTGCTCCTTCACCTGCTATCCGTCTAGGAGCCCCTTCAGATCATAGGAGATGGGAGTCAGCTGCATACTAGTATAGTAGTCAGTGACAGGGTCTGTATCCAATTCTATGTTGTTGCTTCTTTTCAACTGGTGAAAAATGATGAACTAAGTGTTGCTCAGGGAGATTGGGCAGCACAGGATGCACAGTGAGCTGAAGAGCAGAGGGGGCCCTGTGGAGACCCACCAAAAAGGGCCAGACAGTGCTTCCTGAGAGGAAATGTGAGCCAGGGTCGTGGGCACAACGTGAGCAGAGGGCTTTCTAGCAAATAGAATAGTAGGCACCAAAACCCCAAAGCATGTTCAAGGCAGGTAAGCTCTTTGATATTTGGCAGAATTAAGAGCAAACCAGGTGGCCCAGAGAGGAGGCTGACAAGGGGACAGCACACAATCAGTTTGTAAGGCAAGAAGGTGGGGCATATCCTCTAGACCACTGATCTTAAATGGGAATCAGATCCAGAGTAGGAAAACAGTCATTGGGAGAGTTCACTTGATATGTTAAATAGAATAGTAACATTGATTGTATGCCTAACATGTGACAAAAATACACTGATATTCTTGTTATATGCTTTATCATGTGCCTTATTAAAAACAACCATATGCTAGTATATATACACATTGGAATATTATTTAGCCATGAGAGAGAAGGAAATCCTTCCATTTGTAACATGGGTGAAACTTGAGGGTGTTATGCTAAGTGAACTAAGACAGAGAAAGGCAAATACTGGGGGATATCAATTATAAATGAAATCTACAAAAGCTGAATTCTCTCATAAATAGAGTAGAGTCATTACTGGGCTGGGTTGCAGGGGAACTGGGGAAATGTTGATCAGAGGGTATAAACTTCCAGTTATGAGATGCACAGGTTCTAGGGATCTAATGTACAGCATGGTGACTACAATTAACAGTACTGTATTGTATACTTCAAAGTTGCTAAGAGAATAAATCTTAAATGTTCTCACCACAAAAAACAAATGGTAATTATGTGAAGTGATGAAGGTGTTAGCTAACCCTTTGGTGATAAGCCTTTTGGAACATATAAGTGTATCAAATCAACACATAATACACCTTAACCTTACAAAATGTTTTATGTCAATTATATCACAACTAGAGGCCCGGTGCATGAAATTTGTGCACTGGGGGAGGGGGTATTCCTCATCACAGCCTGCACCCTCTCCAACCTGGGACCCCTCGGGGAACATCCCTCTCACAATCCAGGACTGCTGGCTCCCAACCGCTCGCCTGATTGCCTGCCTGATTGCCCCTAACTGCTTCTGCCTGCCAGCCTAATCACTCCCTAACCACTCCCCTGCCAGCCTGATTGACACCTAACTGCTCCCCTGCCAGCCTGATCGGTCGCCCTTGCCCTCCCCTGCAGGCCTGGTCACCCCTAACTGCCCTCCCCTGCTGGCCTGATCACCCACAACTGCCCTCCCCTGCCAGGCATCTTGTGGCTGTGGACACCGCCAACTTTGAGAGAGTGGCAGTCAATCAGCATATTCCCTCCTTATTGGCAGTGGGCTCTGCCATCTTTGCGACTGTGTGAGGGTCAATTAGCATATTCCCTCTTTATTAGATAGGCTAAAGCTGGTGAAAAGATTGATCAAAGAACATACTATATGCATAGCCAATGGACACAGACAATAGGGCAGTGATGGCCAGAGTGAGGGGGGCAAGGCTGATCTGAGGTGGGTAAAGGGGGAGAAATAAGGGACATCTGTAATAGTGTCAATAATGAATGAATGAATGAATAAATAAATAAATACAATTATTAAAACCACATGCATTGTGAGGGCATGAGTGGGGGGCATAGGGGGTAATGTGGGGATAAGGACACATATGTAATAACTTAATAAAGAAATTTTAAAAAACACATGCATTAAGTATGTATTCATTCAATAAAAATCTATCAAGTGCCTACTGGACCATTACCTGCTTTAGGTATTTGGTTTTATCAAAGGGAATCAGGAATTTTTCATCCTTATAAAGTTTATATTCTTCATGGGGGATAGACAATAAATGAGTAAATTCTATTTTTACTTTCTTTATGAGAAAAATGAGATGAGAGGAGATGAGTAATTTGCGCATAGCCAGAGAATGGCAGAGCTCAAGTTTGAACCACACAGGTAGCCTAACACATAGGAGGGCCCTTGTTCCTACACTACACACACTACACTACACACACACTGCACTACTACACACACTACACTATATACTACACTACATACACACTACACTACACAGACATTGCACTATATTACACCCTACACACACAATACACTACACACACAATGCACTACACATACTACATACTATTACATACACACTACACAGACATTGCACTATATTACACAGTACACACACACTGCACTACACACACTACATACTATTACATACACACTACACAGACATTGCACTATACTACACAGTACACACACACTACACTACACATGCTACACTACACACATACTGCACTACATACACACTACATACTATACTACATACACACTACACTACACAAATATTGCACTATATTACACAGTACACACACACTACACTACACATACTACACTACACACACACTGCACTACACACACTCTACACTACACACACTACACTATACATACACTACACTACACATATATGTACACACATATATACCCACACACTACACCACACTACACACAACATACACACACTACACAGATACCACACACTGCACACACACTATACACTACACTACATACATGCCACACAGACACTGGACTACACATAGCACACACTATACTACACACCACACTACATACATAATACACTACACAGACACTACATACATTACATACACATACACTACACTACATACATTACACACACTCTACTACACTATACACTGCAAAAACATACTCCCCTCCCACCCTCAAAATCTCCAACAAAAAGCATTTCAAAATTGCCAATTTTAGCTTGTGCACTAATTCTGAGCACACCATTTTCTCCTACTGTTTGCTTGTCCTCCAGTGCAGCTAGAATTCTTTTGTTGTTGTTAATCCTCACCCAAAGATTTTCTCATTGATTTTTAGAGAGAGTGGAAAGGAGGGGGAAAGACAGGGAGAAACATCAATCTGAGAGCGACACATCAATTGGTTGCCTCCCACATGTGCCCCAAGCCTGTAACTGGTATGTGCCCTTGACAGGAATTGAAGCCGGGACCCTTCAGTTCATGGGCCGATGCTCTATCCACTGAGCAAAATCAGTTAGACTGAAGCTAGAATTTTTAATTGCTTATAGCACTGGCCAATAAAAATAGAAAAATATATTTTAAGTTACATGTGTGATATTGAATTTTCTGATAGCCACATTTTAAAAAGCTAAAAGAAACAGATGAAATTAATTTGCCAATATATTTTATTTAGTCTAATATACTGTAATGTCAAGATGTCCAATTTATTTCACTTGGCATAATACTCTCTTGGTCCATCCATGTTGTTGCAATGGTAAGATTTCTATGTATGGTGACACATAATTAATAGCCTTATGATGGCGAATGCTTCATGAAGTAAATAAATTTTGAAACACTATGTTGTACATCTGAAACTAATATAATATTGTATGTCAACTATAATTTAAACACATAAATAAATACCAGAGGCCCGGTACACGAAATTCATGCACAGGGGGAGAGGGGATCCTTCAACTCAGCCTGCATTCTCTCACAATCCGGGATGCTGCATGCACCAGTGACCATACTTTCCATATAGGTGAAAGGCATCTTGCTGTTGTATGGGCAGCTACATTGTATTGCCCTGATTATAAAAAGGAGTACATAACATGATCCTTCTGAGGCAGTAGTACCATTTTCCCCATCTTATGGGTGGAAAAACTGAAGCAGAGAGAAGTTAAGTAATTGGCTTTGTCACACAGTTATAAGTGTCAGAATCAGGGCTGACCACAAAATATGCAAGCCAGAATCCATGCATGTCATCACTTGCATCATCCTGTTTTTCCAGTGGTAGAGTAGCTTTGCAAGGTTTTAATTTTTAAATCTAAGAGACTATTCCCAATATATAAGGTAGGGTCCCTAGTCCTGGCCAGTGATCAGGACCATCTGTGGGGCAACTGGTGGGTGGGGCAATTAGGGGGCCCCGGTTGCACCGCCAGCTGGCCAGCCCCACCTCCACCACTGCCACCACTGGTCACCTCCCTCTTCAGGGCAACCTGTAGGTGAGGCAATCAGGGAGCCCCCACTGGCTGGCTCCACCCCCTGATCACCACCACTGGTCATTTGCCCTCCGGTGGTCAGTGCATGTCATAGTGACTGGTTGTTCTGCCGGTCCTTCCACTGTTCAGTTGATTTGCATATTAGGGTTTTATTAGATAGGACTAGAGGCCTGGTGCACGAAAATTCATGCACGGGGTGGGGGGGGGCGTCCCCTCAGCCCAGCCTGTGCCTACTCGCAGACAAGGAGCCCTTGGGGGATGTTCGACTGAGGATGCAGGGAGTGGGCCTAAGCCACAGTCTGGCCTCCCTCTGCGGGAGGCAACCGACGGCGGGGCAATTGGGGGATGGCGCCAGCCAGTGAGCAGCTGGCCCTGCCTCCGATCATCCCTCCACCACCTCCAGTTGTTGCCGCATGCGCCCCCCCCCCATTGCCATCCCCTCCTCTGCCCGCTGGCACCCACCTTGGCTGGCCTGGCACTGCCCGCTCGCCGGCCCCGCCCCCACTGACCAGTCATTCCATGTTTGGTCAATTTGCATATTAGACTTTTATTATATAGGATAGCCCTAGCTAGATGGCTCAGTTGGTTGGAACGTCATCCCGTTTACCAAAAAGGTTGCGGGTTTAATCCCTGGTCAGGGCATGTACAGGAGATAACAGATGGATGTTTCTCTCACACCAATGTTTCTCTCTCTCTCTCTCTCTCTCTCTCTCTCTCTCTCTCCCTTCCTCTCTCTCTAAAAATCAATACAAATATATCCTCAGATGATGATTAAATAAATATAGAAAAAAAGATAAAAATTTGAAAATAAAAATAATTGTCAAATTTTTTAAAATATCTATCACACATACACACACACACACACACACACACACACACACACAAGCTTTAACTGGAGTCAGTCACACACACAGGGCGCCTTAATAGGGTTCACTCACATACCCAGTTCAGGTGGTCTTATCACCACATTACTATCTCACTGCTGTGTCCTTGGGCAGCTTCTAAAATAAGAAAAGCAGAGTAACATTCTGAGCATGGGGAAGGAACAAGAGAACTTCCAATTGCCCAGGTGCAGCTCATGGGTCAGACTGGCACTCACATCTTCTTCATGACTTTTCCCAACGCCTTCATACCTCACTCTACCCCTAATTTAAATTCCAGATGAATGTTGACTTTTCTCACAGAAAAACAAACAGGGTAGCAATGAGAGATATCCTAAGGTATGATGATTTTGGCTTAGTGGACCTGTTCGTCTTGCTACACGAATAAAGTCTGATCTTGGCCCCTGGATGCACAGTCCTCCTGGCATCAAGATCTTCCAGCATGTGTGCTCTACAGCTTCTATTCAAAGCTGGCCCTGCAATCTTACTTCTGGTTCTCTGCCTGAGACTGGGGACCAGCACAACTCAAAAAGAGATGTAAGTCACCTCTCTCCGCCCTACAGAAAATGTTCCAAGAAGGATATTTCTCCTAATCCAGAAATCCATATTCTGTGTTTCCTGCCCCCAAACAACCCACCCTGAGAGTCCTCACTATATGTGTCTCTTGGTCTCTTTCCCTTTTTAGAACCTGTTGTGGAAATTACTGAATCCATGACTTACTGCTTCTTTGGGTTTTTACTCAGTTTCTATCCTGAGTTTATCACTTTCATCCTTTTCCCCTTAAAGGAGAAGCATAGTCAGGGATGTGGATTTGGTCAATAACTGTGGGATAAGCTTTGGATAAGATATATGTGCTGCACAGGAGGGGCCATAGCCCTGGTCACTACCCAGTATAAGGGGTTGTGATGATCTACCAAGTCAGATGATCCCTGTGGATTCATTGGCAGTAATGCTCTTCTTCTCATTAAGATCTGTCTCATACTCTGGAGTTCAGAGTCTACAAGTCCTGAGCATGTTTCTTTAAGCAAGGAAAGGTAGAACCTGATCCTGAAACCTAACTTTTCATGGACCTATTCCCATATTCAGGATCTATGATGTGAAAAGGCTGGTCTCCAGTTCTATAATTATCTGGCAAAATAGGGGAAAAGAAATACCAGATTCCAGTTCCTTATTGGGGGGAGAGGAATTGAAATGGGACTATGTCTTTATGAGAGGAAGCACTGAGTTCAAAAAAAAGGTCAGGAACTCCCTAGGAGATAATAACCATGAAGCCAAAAAATATGGAACAAAGAGTATCTAGCAGATGGGAATAGAGATGTGGAGATTTTGATGAAGAAGGGATACCTGGGGATTTCCCTAAGGAGAAGAGAGGCTAAGAGGACAGGGGTGATGTATGGAGTGAGTTGAGAGTTAGTCTCATTAGGTTGACTTAGTAGAACTTGTACATATGTTCCCCTCTCATTAGGCTAGAGCAGTGGTCTGCAAACTCATTAGTCAACAGAGCCAAATATCAACAGTACTTCTTCAAAATAGACTCGCCCAGGCTGAAAACTGACTTCTGCGCATGGGCCACGAAGTTTCAATCGCACTGTACGTGCGCCTGCACGTGGTATTTTGTGGAAGAGCCACACTCAAGGAGCCAAAGAGCCGCATGTGGCTCACGAGCCGCAGTTTGCCGACCACTGGGCTAGAGGAAGAGTGAGTTAATGAACAAAGTTGAACTAAGTTGATCACCATATTAAACCTTACTTCCTTGACCTGATAAATATCTCAGACCCTTAGAACTTCATGTCTCCCTAGAAGCTCTACTATCACAGAAAAAGAAGCTTTCATGGATCCCGAGATGACTACACATAAGAAATGGGATGGAAGGAAGAGCATCCCAGGCTAAAGTAGACCATGCAACCAAATCACTTCCTGCCCCAAACAGCTTCATGGAGATTCAGCAGGGAGTCTGTGATGAAGGAAAAGCAGCTCTCTCAGCCCAGCTCCCTGTCCTCATTAGTTGAAGAAGAATAGGATCTCTTTCACTCTGGCCTCTATTTATCTATTCCTATCAGATGACACACAGAGCCCTCAGTGGGAGTCATGCAAAGGGGATTCTTATAATCATTTCTGTGCCTCCCCTGCTCCTTGTATCCCATGGCTCTCTGCCCCTCCTGCTTTCATCCTATCTCCAAGGCCATCCCAGTATTGGACTTCTATCTGACTTTGGGTTTCTGCCTCTTTCACCATATCTACTATAGAGAGAATGTAATTTCAGCAAACCTGTCAACTCATCAGTCTGGAGACTCAGATTATTTGGTATAACTCGAGATTAAATCTAATGTGCATCAATGCATGGTGGTAAGTAAAGATTGGGGCTTAATTCATTGGGGAATGGAAGAGAAATAAAAATAATGCTGGTAGTCATCACTGACTTTATGTGAAACAAGACCTTAGGAATATTTTGACTACCAATGCTTTTGCATACATTAGCCATGAACCTCAGAGCAACCCTTTTAGGATTGTGTGTATTATTATTTTTATCTTAAAGATTAAGGAATGGTAGTATGGAGAGGATAAAGGAGTGGAAGCTTTTAAGCATGAGGTCAAGACTCTTCACTTCATTAGGGGAAGAGAGGAGAGGAGAGGAGAGGAGAGGGGAGGGGAGGGGAGGAGAGGAAAGAAGAGAAGGGGAGACAGGGGAGGGAGGAGAGGAAAAGGGAGGGGAGAAAAAGCAATAAAAATGGGCATAAAAACAAATATGGATAAAAATTACTAACAATGATCAAGGAGCTCTGCTAAAATTGTGCCATCCTCCCCATCCCTGCCACCAGCCCACATAATAAGGCTGAGCCAGGGTGATACCACATAACAGGCCATGGCAGATGTAAGAAAAGCTGCAATAATGTGGTCATTATGATCTCCCTCATAGATGGGAGACTTCCCGTCAGATGGGAATTGGCTTTCCCAGTCACTAGCTCAATCACCTTTGCTTGCTCTGCTGATTGAGCCTCCAGAATCCATACACCCTTTTACTTCACTATCTTTGATATTAATCCCCCAATCCTTTGATGCCTCCTTAGGATTTTTAAAAAACAGAAGATGCAGAGTTACCAAAACCCCTAAGAGAAATACAAATAGTACCCAATATTTATTCAACTATATATGATGCTTAAAATGCCTTTGAGAAATCCCCTTTCCACCGATCTTCGTTGATAATGTTTCAGGAAGCTCCTGATACTTTCCCTTCTCAGGACTAGTCTCAGCAGATTTCATCTCCCATCTGAGAACCTCACAGTCACTGCTTATATCTTCTCTCCAATTCAAAGGTTGATAATCCTATTGGCTGAGGAAAACAGGCACGATGTGCTAAGTTGGCCAAGTGCTTTCAGATTCCATGTGTGTTTGTTTGCACAATAGCCATGGTGCTTTATATTCATAAAACTCTGTATCGTTCACAAAGCACAAAAACTCATGAACTCATATAAACCAGACAGGTAAATACCAACACTTCCATCTCACAGAGTTAGAAAGAGCTCAGAGGATAAATGCTATCTTATAAAGCTGGAAAGCAGGATAGATGGGACATAAACCCTGCTTTTATTTATTTATTTTGAAAGATATTACTCATATTTAATAGTTTATTGATTTTTAGAGAGAGAGAAAGGGAGAAGGAGAGAAAGAAAAATCAATGTGAGAGTGAAACATCAATCAGCTGCCTCCTGCACATGTGCCCTGACCAGGAATTGAACTGGCAACCCTTCAATACACAGAACAACACTGCAGAGGCCAGGGCCAACCTTGCTTTTATTTACTTGGTTGTTTGTTTGGTTTTCCCACCACAACAGAGTACACAAACTGATGTTTCAGATTTTAATAGCTCTCACAGAGAAGTTCATTTAATTCATTTTCTTAAGGGACTTAGGGTCCCTTAAGTCCAAAACTAAATGCTGTCCAACAATGAAGACCCCTTGGCCCTTTCATTACTTAAAATAAAATAAAAAACTTAAGGATCCATTTCATGAATCAGTTGATTATTTCAGTGTTTTCAAACACACATAAGTGTGTTTATTCCCATTCCATGGGACTGTTAACCAAATAAATAAATAAATAAATAAATAAATAAATAAATAAATAAAAATAGAAGGCCAAAGTAAGAGGCAACAAACATTTATTTGTGATCCAAATGAAAAGCTATTTGGGAAGCACTGATCCAGGCAGAAATCAAAACAGTGCTCTGGTTAAGAAGTGAAGGCAAGGGTTAGTTATGAGAAAGGGAAGGGAAATAACTATGTGAATAGAAAAAAAGGAACTTCTATGGGTGTTTATAAGCTAAAGATAGAATTTCTATAGATTCAGTTAATCTAATATAATGATGCTAATTCTAAAATATGTTCTTAATTTTCAGTCCTGTAGTAATAATATCTGCTTTCCTATTAGTTTTGCAAATATTTGTTTAGACTACAGTGCTGCTTCAGGCCCAGCCCAAAGGTGATTTGGCCCAGTTTTAACATTCTAAAGATTTGAGGAGTAGAGCATGCAAGGCAGTTCCTCTTGGCAGCTCCAACTCCATGTTGAAGTGACTTCGTTTATATTATTTTTTATTGTATTTTTTATATTATTTTTATATCCCTCCCCTTTGATTGAGATCTTTCCTTGTAAATATTGCTGATCAATCATTGGAAGGCAATACTGATCAGTTATTAAAAGCATTGTTTGTCCCTTGTCGCTAGAAAGGCTCATTTCCAGTATGCCATTTTATTGTTGGTTCTCTGTCTCTAGGAAGGCCCATTCCAGGTATGTCATGTCCCATGTAGGAGAAAAAGTGATTTTCTTAGGAGCCTTAGACCACTCCTGACAATGAGAGTGCTAAAACAGAGGAAGGCTTTGCTGTCATATTCATTTAAGGGCAAACATCTTCTGTAGTTTCTTGAGGTTTTTCACATAAAGTTCCGTAGCCCTTCGTGATCATCTCAAAACATGGAGCAATGATTACCTAAGAGGTATCCAGCTGTGCAAAACAAAGTTTTATAACAACAAAAATTCCCATAATAACAAAACGGCCTGTGAGGTAGGTTTAAAGATAAAGCCCAATGTTGAATTATCTTTCCAAGCATAAATTTAAGGGGAACTAAAGTAAGGTAAAAAGGAAAAAAATCAAGGTCCAGAATCATGAGTTAGCTGTCCAGAGCAGGTGCCACCTGTTTCACTTCCTGGTAATTTTTAATTTCAAATCCTCCATTGCTTGAGCAGTCCAGTTAGTTGTAAAAGTTTTCTTTAAATGAGAAACAGGAATCCAAGAGTCAACACCTTTAAATTTGGCTGCATACAGTTTAGTTAAGGGTATCCAATATGGTCCTTTCTATCTTGGTTATAAAAAGTCCTCCAAAATATGTCTTTTCCACTATACATAAATCACCTGGTTCAAATTGTGGTGCTTAAATTCTTTGTCTCCTTTAATTAATTGGATATCAAAAGCAGATAAAGCCAAAAGCATAGGTTGACCTGATAAGACTGCCAGGAACCCTATAAGCAAGTTATCAGGATAGTTTTCCCAAAAAGGCTTCCATAAGTCAATCCTTGTTCCTTAACGCTACCTGGTCATATCTGAGACTATGCATGTTTAGACATGCATTTGAGTCAAAGCCTTGGTAATATAACCAATGTTTCCAAAAAGAACAGATTCTTATTCAACTTACATAAATAATAATACTGCCATAAAAACAGGAATACTCACTAAGAGTTTCCAAATTCTGGAAAAATCAGGTAGGAAGGAAAAGATAATATTTTGATTCTGCTTACAAAGGTATAATTTACTAAATTGCTGTAGATTATAGGTGAAAAAAGTTTGCTCATACATGGAAAACAAAGATAACAAAACCAGTAATATTGCATATAAAAGTCATAAAGATTATAATCATCCTCATCAGTTTATTCAGTTCCATTTTATTAATTCTTGTTCACCTTAATCTTTTTTGTTAGCAGTTTTATGAATCCAGTTTTTTCTCAGACTTCTGAAAATCCTCATCCAGGTTAATGATATGATCTGAAAGTTTAACAGAAACCTTTATTTTAAAGTAAGTATGAGAGTCCTCCCTGAATCTCTCTGAAGGTAGTATCAGAGTAGGACAATGACTTTCTGTAAATGACAAAGACTTAAAATGATGTGGTTAAAAATATGATTACAATGTAATTGACCAAAAAAATGTGCTTTTCTCTATAACACACAAAATTTTAAAATAACAGCTAGAACTACAAATGAAAACATTACATCAGGACATTTTAAATTTTTACTGGAGGGCAGAGGAGGGGCTTGGAGGAGGGAGGAAATGGGAGATACCTGTACTACTATCAAAAATATATATTAAAATTTGAAAACTTTTATACAATTCCTAGAACATTTTAATAATAATAGTATATGAATACATATACAACATAACTATTTTTTAAATAGTTCCCATGTGATTTTAGCATCTCAAATAGTCCTAGTTAGTTTAATTTCATCCTTTTATTAAAATATATATATATCTTTTAAAATATTTCAGGAATAAGTCTGAAAAATATCAAAGTTATTTTCATGTTAAGAAAAATACTATTTAATTTTTTAATATTTTGAAGTTTGTCAAACATATTAAAACACTTGGTCAAATAGGATTATATATCACTGTAAAACACTACTTAGTTATAAATTTAATCATGGAAACAAAGATTTTGAAAGCAAATATAGAAAGTTAAATAGCTGTTAGCAAAATTTAGCTCTTTTAATGTTAAGAAAACTCAGTTTGGCTCTTTTAATGTTGTGAGAAATGGCTCACCTGTCCAAATTTCGAATGATGGACTAGGAAACAGAAGCATGGTGAAAATGAGACTTTTAATAAGACTCTCCAGAGAGGGCGCCCATTGTGCAGGAAAACACCGTGGAGCAGGGAATATAGCCTACTTATTTACTCCCTCCTCTGGTTCCTCATTGGCTGAATAACATTTGGTCACCTATTTCCTTATAGGTCGCCTAAGTCTTGCTGTCTCCCATTGGGTTATTTTAAAAATGGTCTGGGCCTTTTCTAGTTGCCTCCACCTCCCTTTGTCTCTAGGGCTGCCGGCCACGAGTTTGACATGTGTGGTCTAGGTCAGTGGTCGGCAAACCGCAGCTCGAGAGCCACATGCGGCTCTTTGGCCCCTTGAGTGTGGCTCTTTCACAAAATACCAAGTGCAGGCGCGCACGTACAGTGCGATTGAAACTTCGTGGCCCATGCGCATCAGTCGGTTTTCAGCCTGGGCGAGTCTATTTTGAAGAAGTGGCGTTAGAAGAAGTGGGGGGTGTCGGTCAGTCAGGCGACGGGAGATGCAGCGCAGGCGGGCCACGGGATACACAGTGCGGGGGAGGCGCACGTGATTCATGCACGAGTTGAGTGAGCCAGTCAGTCAGCAGTCTCATTGTGCAGTGGTTAGTGCTAGTCACATCCGCAAATCGCGCGCGGGTGACAAAAGTACCTACTCGAAGCATAGAGTTACCTGTATTTTTCCAACCAGCTGCAAATCCTACAGGTATTTTTGTCATCAATTTAAGAATTGTAATTATTTTGTGTTGGTGGCTTTATTATTATAAAATGAAACATTTTTT
>NW_005356173.1:406171-422191 GCF_000412655.1 Myotis brandtii
GTTTAAGTTTAAAAAATCTGGCTCTCAAAAGAAATTTCAATCATTGTACTGTTGATATTTGGCTCTGTTGACTAATGAGTTTGCTGACCACTGGTCTAGGGGAATCTTCCTAGGACATGTGCTATCAGCTACAGGTACAGCTCTCATGCTCTGCTCTCTCCACCCCCACATCCTGTTTGCCCTGGGAAAATTCAGTAGCCACCTGGCCACATGCTGTTTCTTTTCTATGAAGATAAATCAGAGGCATTTTTCTTATAATGTTAATTTACCTACGCAATCAAAGACCTGATGATAAAGAACAATGGAAATCACAAAATCTTTGCTTTCCTATTATAATCTCTTATTAAGAACATAGCAATCATTCAGGATAACTTTGCCTTTTAGAGGTAAAAGAACATTTTTATTTTTACACTAGAGGCCCAGTGCACAAAAATTCGGGCACTCGGCAGGGGGGCAGAGGTCCCTCAGTCCATCCTGCACCCTCTCACAATCCGGGATTCCTCAGGTAGGGTCCCTAGGCTTGGCCTGAGATCAGGGCGTATCAGGGCTTTCCTTCTCCCAGCTGCAGGCAGCTGGCCCCAACCCCGTCACTGCCACTGTTTGCCATTTGTGCAGCGCTGCTCCCCCCCTCCTCTGCTACTAGTGGCCTCCCTCTGCAGGCGACAGGCTTGACTGGCCTGGGCCTCCCTCTTTCTTTGCTGGGGGGCGGGATCAGCCCTGCGAGAGGCCATCTGCCTACCTGATTGCCCCTAACCTCTGGCCTGCCTACCTGATCGCCCCTAACCACTCTGCCTGCCTGCCTGATCGCCCCTAACCACTTACTTGAGGGCAAAGCCAGCCCAGCGAGGGACCATCTGCCTACCTGATTGCCCCTAACCACTTGCCTACTTATCTGATCACCCTTAACCACTTGCTTGCCTACCTGATCGCCCCTAACTGTTTGCTGGGGGCAGGGCCAGTCCTGTGAGGGGCTGTCTACCTACCTGATCTCCCGTAACTGCTGGCCTGCCTACCTGATCACCCCAACCACTCTTCCTGCCTGCCTGATCTCCCCTAACTGCTTGCTTGGGGCGGGGCCAGCCTGGCAAGGGGCCATGGTGGTCTGGTCTCTGGTCATTCCATTCGTGATGCTTATTGGCCTTTTATTATAAAGGATAAGTACACTGTTGATATTAAAGCTAATAATAAATTCATTAAATCTTATCCAGCTTGACAAAATTTTCTTTCTCAAGATTCCTTTCCACAAACCGTCTACAACTTTCTTTGTCCCTTATTTTTCCAAACTATCTTTTAGTTCCTCTGCAATAAGAAGTCAAAAGCAAGTAAACTTAGGCTTATTTAGCCTTTGAAATTCTTTTTTTGCGCCATTGCAAAAGAACTCATTTTCTTTTTTTATTACGTATACTTATATAAACAGACACAATCAGAGACCTGGGGGTATTGTTTTTAAAATTTCACCATGGAACAGGTACAATAATGCAAAACAAACACACAGCACAACAACAACAAAAACCCACTATTTTATAACAGTTGGAATAAGTTAAGTGTATTTGTTCAGAAAGCTAAGACTTTTACTCATTTTAGAGAAGACTTTTAAGGTTTGCATTTGTCTTTAACAAACCATTCTTAAGGAGGCTGTGGGGGTGGGAGGTGACTGCTAAAGTACAAAAACCTTTCAGTCACTTGTGCTTTTAAAAGGCTCCCCATCCCCAATTTTTTTTCTTGGTTTGTTTAATCTAGGGCAGCTGTAGGCTGTGTTTACATTTCTGATTATCCAAGATAGGGCTTCAAGTGTTGCTAAGGAAGCTTAAAAAAAAATCTACCAGGCTTTTAATTCTGCCAAATTTTTTCTCATAAAGTTTTTAAACTATTTGAAATATCTTGTCAGGTTTCAGGTGGGACAAACAGTAAGAAACTTTAAAGCATCTGCTCAAATGAACAGTTTCTTTTAGGATAATTTTAGAGCGTTTTTTTAAATCATTTTGTCTTTTAGGAGCTTCTGAATATCAATCAACGAATGCATTCAATTCTCCTGAAAAGGTTTTGTTGCAGGCAGCTAGTTAGATATTAACAAAAGAGAGGGGAACCAGACATCTAATTAAGCTAGATTAACTAAAAAGAGGCAGCTTCATAGTCACTCTAAGCATCAGAGTGGACAGGAAAGACTGGCTTTCTTATCTCCCCACGAAACAACCAGCTCCTTTGCGGGGGGCGGGGGGAGATAAAACTGTGAGGGGGAAATTCCTCTGCTGAGGCATGCAAAATAGAAGCCAGATGAGCTGAACTTTGAGGCATGCGCAGTAGGAGTCAAAATGGCAACCATAAAAGGGAGAGAGAAGTTGTGCATCTCTATGTCCTGGAACTCCTGGGCCTGGTGGGCATGGGTGCAGGCCTGAGGCCCCAGAGGCTGGACCTCTTCCGCAGCAAGACAGAGCTGAGCCACCTGGTCATGGATGAGGCAGTTCGGCAGCCTCTTCAGGGGCAACTATGTCCTGCCATGCCCTTCCATTACAATAGGGCTTGTCACTATTGCTCATATCCTCCTACAATAGTGAGTCCTTGAAATGCTTTTCCTGCAACTTTGAAAGAACTGTTTTCAGGCTGGTCTGGCAAACCTGCCTTGGTCCGGGTCCACACCTGGCAACAGTTTGGCATCCTCTCTATTAAGGGGGATGGGACTTGAGGTGGGCTTAAAATAAAGGTTTTCCTCAATGACCAAATGAACATTAGTGTTTTATGAAAGATCAGTCAGGAGCCGAAAACCAGGTATTACAGGCTTTATCAGAGGAAGGACCTGCCGGGCTGTCTCGCAAGGGGAGAGCAGCAACCCGTGCAGAGGTGAGCACTCCTTTTGGGGGGAGGAATGGGAAGGAATGGGGGCTTAGGGTACTTGGCGTGTGCTGATTGGTGGCTTAATGTATGGTCCATATAAGGTACATAGTTAGGCACTCAGGTATTTCGGGCTGCAGGTTACATCATACTCTGCCCACCAGTTGGGGGAAAGGAGGATCTATCATTTTAAATTATTTTTGCTAAGTTGGTCCATTTTATTAAAAATACTCAAGAGGAGGAACATGTTTTATGTTTGTACATATAACTAGCTAGAGTTCCCAACAAAGGAATTTTGGGGGAACTTTTAGCGGGTAAAGATCCCACATTAAAGACAAATTCCCAGAGAGCTGTGACAGCCAGACAAAAAGACAAAAGAGATGTTACTCAAAAGCCCCAGGTAGTTTGACTGGCAAATGCGTGCAGATAAGTGCAGCTTTTGAATGGCAGGGATCAAAAAGCAAACTCAGGATGAGAGAAAAACATTAACATTAACAGCTTTAGCTAAGCCTTGAGTCTCCTGGAGCCAGACTAATACTGAAGGGGGATGTGCAATCTAACGGATCCATGACCACTTTATCCTATTGTGGATCCTATCTCTTTTTAACATGGAAAGCATCTCATTGACTCTTAAATGCTTGACCTGGGCCCACCAATTTGCTGCTTTGGCTCCCAAGATTCTCTTAGCAATAGCTTTTACTTCATGTGCATGTAACCCACAGTAAAGTTTGTTTAAATGAATGCCAGTCTGGTGAGATCCATAAGCTTCTCAGCTTGCAGGGTCTGGCCTGGAAAACAGGTTCATAGGATTTATGCCTGTGTCCTCCCCTGCAACATCTTTCTTATTACAACAATGCAAAAGACGGAAACAAGGAAAGAAAACCAAAGAGCGCACAGCAAAATAATTACTCACCCACCCAGAAAAAATTCCCTGCAAGGTGCTCACTCCCCAGGGAATTTTTTTACAACCATGAGAACTGTGAAAATTCCTTTCTGAGAACAAAAAATACTCTTTCTCATGTGGTACACCAAGCTTCCAGTTGCTCACCACCACAGCTGGAGGAGGGTTCCTCCTGAAGGGAAAAAACATCAGGAAAAATGGCGGCAGAGTAAGTGGATGCTGCACAGACATGCTCCCAGGAACAAACTAGTATTACAACTAAAATACGGAAAAACTTCCTGAATAATCAACGGAAAACTCGCAGGAGAGAACCCTGATACCCGAGGACCGAAAGTGGAGACCGCATAGGGACTGATGGTGCCAGGTGGGGTACTGGAAATATCGAGAAGAAAGCTTTGTAAAACACATGATTGCCTAACCATATGCTGTATCCCAGAAACTAATGCAAAATAATATTGAATGTAAACTGTAATTTAAAATTAAAAAAAAAAAAACAACAACAAAAACCATCAAACTCCTATGGCAGCAGCTGCACATGAGCACTGGGACAATCATCCCTAGGGCAAGCTCCCCTCTGAGGGAAAATCCCTCTTGGTCTTAAACAAAGGCACCTCAACCAAACAAAGGGAGGTCCGAACCCTAGAAGGCCTCACAGTCCAGAAGGCGGCCGATGGAAGTGATGAGATCAAAAAAAGCTCTGTAGATGCCATACCCAGTTCTAGGGGACACCAGTCCATAAAGGTGAGGCCACATTAGGTTCTGATACTAACACAAGATAATCTAAAAATAAATGGCCAAAGGGAGAGGCAAAAAGCATTTGAGATCCAAAAAGTAGCTACTCAGGAAGCACTGATTCAGGCAGAAATCTCCAATTAAGAGGTGCAGGCAAGGAGCATTTATGAGAAAGGGAAGGGAAATAATTGCATGAATAGAAGGAATTTCTATGGGTGTTAATAAGCTAAGGAAGGAATTTCTATAGATTCAGTTAATCTAACACAGTGATGCTAATTCTAAAGGGAGTTTTTAATTTTCCATCTGATGGTCATGATGTCTGCTTTTCTATTCGTTTTGCAAACAGTTGTTGACAATACAACTCTGTTTTATGACCAGTCCAAATGTTATTTTGCCCAGTTTGAACATTCCTAGGGTTTGAGGAATAAAACATGTAGGCAGTTCCTCTGGGATGGCAGCTCCAACTCCATTTTGAAATGGCTCTGTTTGTATTATTTTTCACAAGACAGAATCAAGTGTGATATCTATTGACACCTTCAAACCCAAGTTTTAAACTGAAGTCATTTACCATGCCAAAGAAAACACCTTTTTAACAACGCAAACTAAAGTTGAACATGGCAGATAGAAAGAATTCCAAAAAAAAAAAAAAGTTGACTAAAGACTAGAATGATACTTGAAGAGTTAAGGGATGATAGTTCGGGAGGGGGGGGAGGGATACTGGTGCCCCCTCCCTGAGTGCCCTAAAAAAGACCAGATATGAAGGGGTGTGGAGTCCCATTGCCTGACAAAGCTTTCATTTCTCTCTCCAGAAAATGCGATCATAACAGGGTTGGCTCAGGTTGTGTCAGATCAAAGTAGATGCCCTCCTGATGTGGAATTGTACCCCAAAATTGGTTACAAAGTCTCTGTTGTGGACCATGTTACCCAATGACGCTGATCTGGAAAGTCAGCTACCCCAAGTGTGTGGACATATAGGACTGTAAAATAAACTTTCCACTGCTTCTCAGTGTCTTATCTGAGTCCTTTCCCCAAAACTTAGTGTTATATCTACGCAGTGTTCTAAAGCACTGGTCTTTCAAGAAACTTTCTGATGTATAATGACCATTCACTCACTAGCAAATGAGGAGTGAGGACAGGAATAATACTCACCATTTAACATACAAAGAGAAATGCTCAGAGAAGAGATAAGCAATTGTTGGCAGTGCTGAAATTAAGGGTAGAACTGAGAAAAGATTCCAAGTTCCCCTCCTATTTTAATACAATTACACCTAGCCACCCTCCTCACTATCTGAAAGGTCAACTAATCTGGAGTCCCAAAATGATTATGCCTTGCTCCTCTTCATCTGGTGGCAAGGAAAAGACTCACAGAAGCTCGGTTGAACTCACATGAACTCCTAATCATGATGTCCCTGAAAGTGATGGTTCACTGGCTTCCTAGGCCAACATAGTCAAGTTACCAAAGACAAACACCACTGAATAGTCATTGTTTCAAAATATATACCACATCCTAAAGGACATTGCCATCAGCCTAGTGGATGTGATCTCCTTAGCTGCTCATTGATGAGATGTTTTTCAGCAGGCTATGTGTAATTTTCTAATGATGTAGTTATTGGGAAACCAGTAGACTCCTTGATCATGTGCCCATTGTGACAACACTTTCATTAAAAAATAATAATTTATTCAATCTAGGAGATATTAGATGAGATCCCATGTCTACAACTCAAATACTCTGTGAGCCCTCAGATAGTGGTGGCAGCCAAAACAGTGCAGGCAGGAAAGACACATCCATACCTAGAATATGTATCAATCCTACTTAAGACAACTACTGCCCCCTCAAGAGTCCGAAGTATCCAGGGTAATCAGTAATCATTATTCTACCAAATGGTCTCTATTAAGATCTCAGCATTAGTTTGTGTTGTTGAAAGGTCAACAGCTACAACATCTGAATCACTTACGGTGAGAACCACGTATGTAGTATCAATCTCTACCTCATTAGCCACCACATGAGCACAGGAGTAGCTGAGGACCGAAGCTGGCTGACATCATTGAACTCCTAATTGTTCAATGTCTCCTTTCTTATGAGCACTAACATGAGACACAAAGAACCACACACTTTGTCTTCACATCTGATGATTCATCCAAGTGGCTTTTCTCCAGATCTCTTCTGTCAAATATTCTAATCTTGTTCCTACTGGGCCCCTGACCAACCAGCCAGGAGACTTGCTATTGCTCAACTGTTCATGTATATTACCTCAAGTCACTTTTCCTGCCATACAGAATTGATGACCGGACATACTGCTTATAGCTCTGCCACTGAGAGTTCTTTCCCCGAGATAAGTTTTCCTAGAGCACTCCTGAGTGAAGTTTTAGTGCGACAACAGTCCATCTTTAGTTCACAACAACAAATTAAGCCAACTCATCTATAAACTATACCTGGGTTTTTTCCTACTAAACCTAGCCAAGGGGAATTTGTCCACCCATGAGGCTGTAGGTCCAATTTGAAGGAGGGGTGTTAGTGCAGTAAAAGTAGTTGACTTGGGGTATTTACTACCTTTCTCTTTAACTTAAGCCCTCTGGACCAGGTTGGGTCTGATCTTAACTGTGCTAGTTCCATAGTATGATGGATTGCTGTTGTACCCACCCAAACATATCAGCTGCAGGTCTGACAGTACCTAAATCTTGATGAGAAACTCTGATCCCATAGTCACTTGGTGTTTATGGCCAGGTTGGTACCTTATAGTACCCATGTATTCTTTTCAAAAAGTAGTTCTCTGATGCAGATGGTACTGCCTTGCTCAAGAATCCTATTGGTCTAGTCTGCAAGTCATGGGATATACTTAGAGTCCTTAATCTTCCATAAATCTCTGCAGCACCATAGGGTCTACAAAGCAATATGGCAAAAATAAAGGACTTCTATCTGTCAGTTCACACTGCCAAACAAAATACCAAAGCTGAGTGACTTAACAGAAATTTGTATTCTCATGTGCCCATCTAGAAGCCTCAGATGAGGGTGCCAGCAGGGCCAGGTTCTAGTGAGGGCTCTCTTCCTGGCTTGCATACAGCCACCTTCTTGCTTTGTCCTCACATGGTGAAAAGAGAATTATGATGTCTTTCCTCTTCTTATAAGGGCACCAGTTATACTGGATCAGAGTTCCACCCTTGTGACCTAATTTCACATAGATCACCTCCTTAAAGGTCCTATGTCCAATATAGTCAGTCACATGGGGCAGTAGGGGCAGAGGGTATCAATCAACATGTGAATTTGGAAGGAACACAATTTAGTCATAGCAAAGCTGCCCATGCCAAAGTTTGAACCTGATGGAGTAGCCCTTTTTTGCTCTGGATACCACTCAAAATTGTCATCTTTTTGAGTCACCCAATAAAGTGACTGAATATATTATTCCCAAGTATAGTAAATGCTATCTTCAAAGCCAAGGTCTTTCGAGCACTCCCTCTTTTTTAGTGGTAAGTTAAGATAATCCACTATGCCCCTCCCTGGCTACTGAACCCACTGAATAAATCTATTTTGTCAGTCTAGCAATAAAAAATTTTCAGCCAATAAATTCATATCCAAATAATTATATATGTTTAATCATTGTAGCATCCTTCTTTACTCCCAAAAATGTCTTATTTGCATGAAAAACTATATAGTTACCCTACATAGAATGTAGAATAAGAAGACAAAAATATTAAAAACTTGAGATAACAATAAAGAGAAACTGTATCTAATAAGAATTCCAGGTGAAGAGAATGGAGGAAAAGTCTGAGAGACAGTATTTAAAGATATCGTTGTTAACAGTTTCCCAGTCTTAAGAAATATATAAAATATCAACACCAAGATAAATTTCTTCCTTCTATTCATGTGATTATTTACCTTCCCTTATAAAATACTTTTACCTTCATCCCATAATGGAAACACACTTTGGGTTCTGCCTAAGTGAGAGCTTTCCAAACAGCTACTCTTTGATCTCAAATAAATGCTTATTGCCTCTCATTTTGACTTTTTATTGTTAAGGTAATAACAACTTGTCTAAAACAGTTAATCAGGCCAGAAAGCCTTCAACAAGATTTTGCCTTTTTTTAAAGGGAAAACCAAATACAATGAAAATTTTCAGAGACATCTCACCCACCAACTATATCATTATTAGAATTACTTCATTATCATTAATTATGTACATTCATAAATTTTAATTTACTCTGAATGAAGAACTCCATTTGTCATCATGTGTCCTATGCTATGTTTACATTGTTAAATCAGAAACAACTCCCCCAAGATAAAAGTAATCTGTTTTTTTATCTCTTGGTTTTAATATTCCAAAATAGATTGGGTGACCTTTGAGTGTTGTTTTACCCTAATTCTGGTCAGCTTACATTGGAAAAAAAACAAGAGAATTTTCCCTACAACCGTTATTTCCCTAGTGTTGTTGTTGTTTTTTTAATGAAAGGAAAATATGTGTGTGTGTGTGTGTGTGTGTGTGTGTGTGTGTGTGTGATCATTTATATATAACTAAAGAAATGTATTATCTCTCAAGTACTTTATTTTGCAAAGAAGATCTGCCTCTTGAAAATTAGTATCTGCTTACTTTATTAATGTAATATTGTGATTTATAATATATATATATATTTGGTCTTCATCCCTGTTTCTGACGTAAGACTCCTAAAACCCTTGGAATTTTCTAAGTGATGAGTGATAAAAACTGGTTTTTGTTATGTTATGAGATGACTTTTGAACTACACCAAAGGATGGGTGCTGGTTGTCAGAAGAAGTGACCATGTGATTAGAAGGTTAGAACTTTCACTCCCACCCCCTCAACCCTTGCACCTCTGGGAAGGGCAGAAGGGCTGGAGATTGAATTCAACCATCAATGGCCAATGATTTTATCAAACATGCCTATGAAAGAAGCCTCCATGAAAACACAAAAGGACTGTTCCGAGAGCTTCCAGGATAGTGAACATAAGTTGAGGTGCTGGGAGAGTGGCACACCCTGGAGAGGGATGGAAGCTCCACACCCCTTCCCACATACCTAGCCTACGTACTTCTTCCATCTGGATGTTCATCTGTATCCTTTATCATATCCTTCTATAATAAACCAGTAAATGTAAGTAAACTATTTTCTTGAGTTCTGTGAGCCACTCTATCAAGTTAATCAAACCTGAGAAGGGAGTCATGGGAACCTCTGATTTACAGTTGATGGGTTAGAAGCACAGGTGGCAACCTGAACTTGCAGTTGGCATCTGACATGGGTTGGGGGGCAGTCTTGTGGGATTGAGCCCTTAACCTATGGTAGACAGTGTCAGAATTGAATTAAATTGTATGACATCCAGAACTGCTTGGTGTGGAGGGGGAAAACCCCACACATTTGGTGACCAGAAATATCAGAAGAGAAGTGTCCTATGTGAGTTGTAAAGGAAGTCTCACAGGTGAAAAACTTTTTTTTCCAACTCAAGTATTGTCCCCTTAAACAGTGAGGAAATCATAAAAGACCATCAGGAAAAAATGGCAGTCAAGTCAGGCCTGCATTTAGTTTTTGGAACACACGAAAGGATCCACGGGTCTAAGTAGTTTGACTTAGTGGGTGTAAGAACATGGTCTCTGGGACCAGCTGGCTTGGGTTTGAATTCCAGCTTTATCACACTCTAGGTCTATGACTTCGGCCAAGTTTTTTAGTCTCGGCTTCCTCCTCTGCAAAGTAGAGATAATAAAAGTATATTCTTCAGAGGATTGTTGTGGAGCTTAAATGTGATTATATATATATGGTGTTTAAACAGTGCTTTGCACATCATTGGAACTATATTTGTCTTTAGAGTTGTTATTATTATTTTCAATCAGTTCTCTAAAGTCACAAGCGAAACTAGTACACAGATGTTCAAATTAACTGGAGCTAGTAAAGAACACAACTCTCAATACCATGTTAGTGGCTTATGAAAGAGTGTCTCTCCAAGTCCTTCCCGGGGCCCCATGATTAAACTAATACCATCATGCCCAAAAGGACGTGGGAGAGGATTAGAAACCAAATCCCTCCTGATTTGCATCTCCAGATTTGGAGCTAAGAATTCTGAGACAAACAAATGGAGTGAATTGGAAATGCTACACCAACTGCTTCCTCCTGTGAGATGAATAGTGAGAGCTACCAACGATCTGCCCATCAAATGCTAGGGAGACAATCTCCAACAGACACCAAAGAGGAGTAACGACTCAGGATGACCAACACCTGCAGTCCCCCAGAGGATAATTTGTCACCACTTAATATCATCTTAATTTTCACAGTTATGGGCACGGAATGCATCATTGGCATCGTTGCAAATGGGTTCATTGTGGCTATAAATGCAGCTGAGTGGATTAAGAATAAGGCAGTCTCCACAAGTGGCAGGATCCTGTGTTTCCTGAGCATATCCAGAATAGCTCTCCAAAGCTTGATGATGCTAGAAATTACTTTCCACTCAACATCCCCACAATTTTATTATAAAGATGGTGTATATGATACCTTGAAAGTGAGTTTTGTGTTCTTACATTATTGTAGCCTCTGGTTTTCTGCCTGGCTCAGTTTCTTCTACTTCGTGAAGATTGCTGATTTCTCCTACCGCCTTTTCCTCAAGCTGAAGTGGAGAATTACTGGATTGATGCCCTGGCTTCTGTGGCTATCAGTGTTTTTTGCCTTGGGCTACAGTATGTTCTTTTCCTATGGCATATACACTGTTTATTGTAACAATTCTTTTCCTATCCCCTCCTCCAACTCTACTAAGAAAATATACATCACTGAGACCAACGTGGTCAACCTGGTTCTTCTCTATAACCTGGGGATCTTCATTCCTCTCATCATGTTCATCCTGGCGGCCACCCTGCTGATCATCTCTCTCAAGAGGCACACCCTGCACATGAAAAGCAATGCCACTGGCTCCAGGGACCCCAGCATGGAGGCCCACTGATCATCTTCAAGAGGCACACCCTGCACATGAAAAGCAATGCCACTGGCTCCAGGGACCCCAGCATGGAGGCCCACTTGGGGGCCATAAGAGCTATCAGCTACTTTCTCATTCTCTACATTTTCAATGCAATTGCTCTATTACTCTATATGTCCAACATCTTCAATGCCAACAGTTCCTGGGATATTTTGTGCAAAATTATCATGGCTGCCTATCCTGCTGGTCACTCCATTCTACTGATTCAGGACAACTCTGGGTTGAAAAGAGCCTGGAAGCGGCTTCAGTCTCAAGTTCATCTTTACCTAAAAAAGTAAACTCTGTGACCGACACCGCAAGAGTACCACAGCATCTGGCCCAGCCAGCTCTGCCTTTCCCTCACCCAGACCTCTCTCTTCCCTTTTCTTTTCTTCCCCAAACCTGATCTGATCCTTCACCTAGTATGGCTTTTTGTAGAGGTGCCTGATCTTCATTTCTCTCTTTTGCTTCATGGCACAATCTTAGTGATGTTTAACATATCCTTTACCTGAGCCTGCTATTTCTGCTTTCCTTGCTCTGTATAAAGCAGTGATTCTAGACACTGGCTCCAAATTAGAAACTCTAGGGGAGATTTTTTTGGAAATTCCAATGTCCAGGCCTGACTGACTCTAAATCAATTAAGTCAAAATTTCTGGTGTCGGAACTTAAACAGTTTTGTTTTGTTTTTTTTTAAGATCTCAAGGTGCTGCCAGAGTTGACATAGCCACCAAAACAGAGGAAGGCTTTGCAACCTGAGCTCCTGGTGACCCCTCTCCTTCCCCATCCACATGCCTTTTAAACATTCAGATGACCCAGGAAGCTTTCTTTGCAATAGCTGGAAGTGTGTTTTGTCTCCATTCTCCAAAGACACAACCTGAATGATATAAAAATATCTATTAAAATTAACAGTATATAAAGTACTCTTTTTAACCTAAAAATTACTAAGAATTTTTCCTATAGCTAAGGTATGGTCATCTATATACACATATGTGAGAATATGTACAAGGAAGTCTTCATTGTAGCATTCATTCATTAATGAGGAGACTCGTATGTCCAAAATGGAATACTGTGTAAACATTTTCAGACACAGATGCATGTATCCTGAAATGAAAATATTTTCAAAATACTGTTAAGTACAAAAAGTAAGGAGATATTTTATAATTCCATTTATGTTCTTGTTTCTTGTGTATGCATGTGTGTCTATAAAATTTCTGGGAGGATGTACCAAAAATGATTAATAGAGGACTGGGTATTTGGAGATAAATGAAACATTTACACCACATTTTCTACCTTTCTGCATTATTTGAACTATCCAGAACATGTATGTATTAATTTCCATTTTTTTAAAAATGTATTTAAGTGTAGTTGGTATGCAATCTTATATTGGTTATATTAGTTTTGGGTGTACAATATAGCGATATGACATTTTTATACCTTACAATGTGGTTTATATTGATGTTTTTTACAAGACAGAGACCTAGGTACGTAGGAAAGGTTTGAGGGACAGGACTGTGTAGCTTAATTAGTTGACTGACCCTCTCACTATGTTTGTTTTAATAAAAAATGCAAATCTCTCAACTCATGGGTTAAAATTCTATCTCCTATTTTCCATTTTATTCATTTGCTTAAGGGCTGCCATGGAAAGGTCATGGGCTTTCGATCCATAGACATATCTATATTCTGTTACTCTCTTTGCTTCCCTTCATACCCAGTTTGGATATGGGTTAAGCATTGTGCCCATACCCTTAAAAATACTTTGGGCAATTACAGGTGGAGTGAGATTATGTCTAAGATTTACTTTAAGATAATTTACCATTTGCCACAGCATGGATGGAGCTGGAGAGCATTATGCTAAGTGAAATAAGTCAGTCAGAGAAAGATAAATATCACATGATCTCACTCATTTGTGGATTATAATGAACAACATAAACCAATGAACAAAAATAGATCTAGAGACAGAGAAGCATCAGTCAGATGCTCAAACCTCAGAGGGAAGGCAGGGGAGGGTGGGGCTAAGGGGGAGAGATCAACCAAAGGACTTGTATGCATATAAGCATAACCAATGGATACAGACACCGGGGGATGAGGGCATGAGTAGGGGTGTGTGGGGATAATAAGGGGATAGGGACACATTTGTAATACCTTAATCAATAAAGGGGAAAAAAACAAAAATAAAAGATAATTTGGTACAGGGCAAAGGAATGAAGAGGAGAGAGATTTAGAATAGTCATATGTTGATGATTTCTGTCAAACAAGGTCTCAGGTGCATGGGGGTTCTTTGTATTAGTCTCACTATTTCAGGGTATGTTTGAAATATCCCTAACATAATTATATACAAATGAGTTATAAAATACTCCAATTTCCTGGCCCTCTCTCTCTTCATGCCCATATCTAGATGAGCTCAACTATTTTTAACACTCCACATTTACCTCTAAACAGCCTAGTGTTACTTGAGGATATTTCATAACTGGATGAACTTATGTTCCTAGATTCATGCTCTTCATCCTTAAATGAGTAACATCATTGGACATTTTTAGCCCATATTTCCCTGAGAAATCACTCACGTAAATACCCAAAATGACTATCTCCTATCTTTTCCTCAGTCCTGAAACCTCCAACCCCTCTTCTCCCTGCTTCATTTTTCACTGATGAAGTTGCCCTTACATTCTTTGATAAAAGTCATTAGGACATTCCTTCCTCTTCCCATTAGCAAATCTACAAAACCACCAATTTTCTCCTACATTCCTAACATTTCAATAGAAAAAGTGACCCTCTATGAAGAAAATAATTAGAAATGTTATGACGACTTTTCTCCTTCCTCTATTATTTCTCCTTCCTACAGGTTCCATTTTTGTATGTGTTTTCATTTTCTTTCTTTCATGATTGAGCCTTTTCTCAAATATCTGGTGATCCTTGGATGTGAGCACTAGAAGCTGATTGCAGAATTTTGAAATTAATTTTTAAAAATTTTTAGAATATAAAAACTATATTGAAACCCGTAGGGGAGAAGTATCTTAAAAGTATCACATTCAGCCCAGCCGGCTTTGCTCAGTGATCTATGAACTGTGACCTATGAACCAGGAGGTCACAGTTCGATTCCCAGTCAGGGCACATGCCCAGGGTTTCAGGCTCAATCCCCAGAGGGGTGTGTGCAGGAGGCAGCCAATCAATGATTCCCTCTCATCATTTATGTTTCTATTTCTCTCTCCCTCACCTTTCCTCTCTGAAATCAATAAAAATATATTTAACAACAACAACAAAAAAAACTATCACATTCAAAGCTGGATTCTTAGTTTTTCTCCCCAAACACACTTCTCCTTCAGTTTTCTCCACCTTACTAATATTAAATAGCACTGCAATATTTCCTATCAATGAAGCTAGAATTCTGGGAACCACCTATGGGTCTGTTTTTTTCTCCCTTCTTCTCCCCCATTCAATTAATCCACCATTTATTTTTATTATGTGATGTACATAATTAGAGGATTATTTATGTATTAATTTAACCATTATTGGCTGAACACCAACTATATGGTAGGCACTAGTCTAGGGGCTAGGTATCCAGTATGGAGCAAAATAAACTGGGCTGCTGTCATCACAGATATTCTATTCTAGTGGGAAAACACAGAAAATAAACAGACGTGGTGGTTGTTGTATTAGATCAATCTAGCCAGGAAGGGGCTGTGTGAGTTAAGTTTTCAAGAAAAATACTTTAAAAAGTATAAGCCCAAACCAAGAAATTAGAAGAATAATTATGAAATAAATCTAAGAAAATAAGAAAAACACAATTCATTAAATATATTGATGTCAGCCCTAGCTGGTTTGGCTCAGTGGATAGAGCATTGGCCTGTGAACTGAAAGGCCCCAGGTTCGATTCTGGTCAAGGGCACATTCCAGGGTTGTGGGCTTGCTCCCCAGTCGGGGACTTGCAGGAGGCAGCCGATCCATGATTCTCTCTCATCATGGATGTTTCTATCTCTCTCTCCCTCTTTCTTCCTCTCTGAAATCAATAAAAATATATTTAAGAAAAAAAAAACAAGAAAAAAAATATATTGATGTCACAAATTAAATATCAGAAAAGGAAGAATTAAAATGAATATAAGAATTGGCTCATTGAAATAAATAAAATTAGTACTGTTTGCTTATATCATTGAAAAATACAAAAGGCATAAAAATGGATTAGAAAACTGTGGTACATCTACACGATGGAATACTATGCTGCTGTAAAAAAGAAGGAACTCTTACCATTTGTAACAGCATGGATGGAACTGGAGAGCATTATGCTAAGTGAAATAAGCCAGTCAATGAAGGAAAAATACCACATGATCTCACTCATACATGGATAATAAAGACCATTACAAACTTTTGAACAATAATAGATACAGAGGCAGAGCTGCCTCAAACTGATTGTCAAACTGCAGTGGGAAGGCCAGAGAGGGTTGGGGGGCAGAAGGGAGGGGAGTAAGAGATCAACCGAAGGACTTGTATGCATGCATATAAGCATAACTAATGGACATAAGACACTGGGGGGTAAGGGAGGGCAGGGGATTGTCAAGGGCGGGGGGAAAAAGGACACATATGTAATACCCTTTGTAATACTTATTATAATATTTTTTTAAAAA
>NW_005356173.1:422396-425586 GCF_000412655.1 Myotis brandtii
GGGTTTTTTTTTTTTTTTTTTTTTTTTTTTTTTTACTTCTAATGTGCAATCCACTTCCAAACACCTTTTTCAGTTAGAGATTTAATGCATGAACTCTGAAAGTCTTAAGCATTATTCACTGTATGTCTTACTTGCTCATCAGCTGAATATTTTCCCCACCTATGGTTCTGACAAATCACTCCTTCACATATTTCCAGTGATAATGCTGGAAATTCTCTATCCATACAAGTTCATTCCCTCTGAGCCCTGTCTCCTACCAAGTGCTTTTAAAAATTGTTCATGTGATTAATAATCTTTCACTGCCAACTGCTGTGATTCACGGGTACTGACAAGCCTGGAAGGTGAAAGAAAGACTTTCTTATTTTACCTTGGTGAGGTTGTTCCCACACTAGACTTCCGGTATCATCCTTCCCACCTCCAGCTCCATGCTGTGAGGATACCTGATTGTTTTCTGTTGAAATCCCAAGATCTGTAAGTTGCAGAGAAAGATTAAGCTCACTATCTATCTAAACACTTGTCCATCCAGATAAAGACAATTCAGCGGGAAGGACCCATATGCCCTAAGGACTGGCTATTTCTCTGCAGCCTTGGGAATCATAAATACCTTCAGGTTGGCTCATCTTTATCCCCTTAGAAATGGTAGCCAGATCCCAGATCGCTGCCGTCTATGACTCACTCAGGATTCCCACAGGATACAACCACAAAAATTGCCTTCAAGCAGAGCGCTAGCCAGCCGTTTTGGCACTCGGGCTAAAAGGACAAAACTTCTCTCAAGTCAACTTGGTAATTTTAACTAGCCATGCTTCCTGATTAGGTATAACATTTATAAAATCATTAATGTGGGGCACCCTCTACATGCCGGGGACCTGGCACAAAGCTTTTTGTCATCCTACCATTGCTGGTGTGCCCTGTGGTGATCTCTGACGTGCTGGCCCCGCTTGCTTGAGGAAGAGGGATCTGTGTCCCAGCTGCTGGGAGAGCTGCCTTGCCTGAGATCTCTCCATCACAAAGCCGTATGCACCTAGCTAACGAATGGATGTTTGTGGGCACAATCGTGTTTTACTTACTCCTTTACAACTGTATAGAAGTGCAAGATACTATTACTACTACTTCAAATATTTATTGAAAATTTACTATAAAACGAGTGTCTTTGCACCTTTGTAAAAAATCAGTTGTTCCTATATATGTAGGTCTATTTCTTGAATTTCTGTTCTATTTCATTGATCTGCTTATTTATCTTTATGTCAATGGCACACGGTCTGGACTAATATAGTTTTATTATAAGCCTTGAAATCACATGGGATTAGTTCTCAAAATTTGTGGGGTTTTTTAAAAGTTGCCTTTGCTCTCCTAGGTGGTTTGCATTTCCATATGCATTTTAGAATCGGCTTGTTAACTTGTACAAAAAAAAAAAAAGCCTGCTGGGTTTGATTGGCATTGTTTGAATCTATAGATCAATTTGGGGTAGAATTGCTATCTTCACATTAATTTTCCATTCATGAACAAGGTATTTCTCTCCATTTATTTGGTTTTCTATAATTCTCACTGTAATGATTTGTAGTTTTCACTATGTAACTCTTCCATAACTTGTGTAGATCTTTTATATTTTTTTATCCTTAAGTATTTCATATTTTTTGACGCTTTGTAAATGGTATTCAATTTCAGACTGTTGCTAAAATTAAAATACCATTATATTGTAAAAAAAAAAAAAAATTCACAAAATAAAAAATAAATAAAAAATTACCACAAACTGGAGATATTACAGTACTCATAAGAACTTATTTTGTTCAAATCTATGTAGGAGTTTGAAAACTAGATAAGACAGCTGCCCCTAGAAAATGACTTAGTATTAAAAAATATGTCAATGTAATTTACCATATTAACAACACAAAGGAGAAAATGATAATAATTTCAGAATTGCTTTTTGAAAATGAGGAAAATTTAATATCTATTCATAATTATTTAAAAATTCTTAATAAAATAAGCATGGATGAATAATTTCTTGATGTGATAAAATACATCTATCTCAACCTAATAGGAGGAAACACTATTGTTTATACTAAATTCAAGAAAAAGAAAAAGATGTTCACTTTCATCCTATTAATTAATGTTGTCCCTAGTATTATCCAATGCAATTATAAAAGAGAAATAAAAATATTTTTAAAAATTGGAAGGAAAAAGTTGAAAGATCATTATATGCAGACAATCTGATAGCATAAATAAAACACTTAAAAGAAACAACTGAAAAGTATTACAAATAATAAGAGCATAAAATATGGAAAGGGAAAAAATCTTCAGGAGTGAAAAAAGATAAAATACTAACAATGAAGTTAACACAAAATAAGCAAGATCCATAAGAAGACTACTTAAAAATGCCTCAGAGGTACAAAACAAAGATCTGAACAAGTAGATCTGAACCAGAGTAAAGAGTCAATGTCATTAGATAAAACATTTCCATAAATAAATTAATATTTAGTGTGATTTTGATATAAATGCCAAAAATGTTCTAAGCAAACTGACTATAAACTTTATTTGCAAAAGTAAAACAACAATAACCAAAAACATTCTGAAAACTAAGAATGAAAGAGAGAGGATTAACCGCATGAGAAAACAAGGATGTTAGGAAGCTAACATATCCAGCATCCAGAAATATTATATTTTAGTATATAATAAAAGTGGTACTGCAAATCAGTAAGGAAATGATGGATTAAGCAACAAATGGTATTAGAACAACTAGACAATCATCTGGAAAAAGATGAATTTGGATACATATCCCACATCTTATACCAGAACAAATTCCAAATGGATCAAAAGAAAGGAAAGAAATGTGCATTTATTTGGTTTAACACTTAAAGTCAAAAACCTATACATAATTTTTTATTATTATACAAGGACCTCTAAGTCTGTTTCAAAAGTTTAATCTTGTATTGCCCAAATTTTAATTTTGGGGTCATAAAAATTGCCCCAAACTGATTTTCTACAGGAAATGTTTAAGGAAATTTTTGAACTGGGGATATATCCGAATAAACCTGAAACACTGATTCTATAGAATATATACATCCCTATGTTCATTGCAGCGTTATTTACAATAGCCAAGATTTGGAAGCAGCCCAAGTGTCCCTCAGTAGATGAGTAGATTAAAAAAAAAAAGCTGTGGTACATTTACACAATGCAATACTACTCAGCCATT
>NW_005356173.1:425635-454107 GCF_000412655.1 Myotis brandtii
GGAGGAGGAGGGAGGAGGAGAAGGAAATCTTACTCTTTACAACAGCATGGATGGACCTGGAGAGCATTATGCTAAGTGATATAAGTCTGAGAAAGACAAATACTATATGATTTCACTCATATGTGGAATCTAATGAAAAAATAAACAAAACAGAAACAGACTCATAGATATAGAGAACAGACTAATAGCTATGGGAGGGATGAGGGTCAGTGAAATAGGTGAAGGGATTAAGAAAAAACAACAGAACTTCATAGACACAGACAACAGCATGGTGATTACCATAGGGAAAGGGGAGAGTAGGGGCAGGTAGAAGAGAGTAAAGGGGGAATAAATGGTGATTAAAGGAGACTCGACTGTGGGTAGTGAACACATAATACAATATACAGATGATATATTATAGAATTGTACACCTGAAACCTATTTAATTAACCAATGTAACCTGAATACAGTATATATATGAAAGCCGAATTTAGGCCACCCTCGCCAACTCTAACTCGTCTGCCAAGTAGCTAAGAAGACATGGTGGTCGACTCCCGGGGAAGACGTGCGCCTGTGCCACGGTAGGGACATTACTCCAACCACCAAGTAATGAATGACATTACGTACAACAAAGAGCTGAGCACAAAGATGGAGCAGCGAGCACCAGGGGAGTGAGCCAGAGCAGGGCAGTCCAAGGGAGAAGACAGGAAGCCACGTGAAGGTAGGTGTCAAAGCGAGAGGGAGTGGTGTTGCAGGCAGTGATTCTGCAGATGGGAAAGATGTGGCTGGTGACTGCATCTGGCCTGGATACCAGCTCAAACCACCTTCCTTCCGCCTTTAACTAGCAGCCAGGCTCAAAGCAGAAGAGAATATCTTGAGAGGGATGAGCGTAACATGAAACGAGTGAGTTTACCCAGCATTATGTTTTCACCCATCAGGCGAATTGAGGGGACCCTACGCTGGTATTAAAGTAATTACTTTTTAAATTTTTTAAATTAAAGTTTGGGGTGTAAAATTAATAAGTTACTTTTTAAATGTAAGTTGCTTTTTCACTAACTCAATGTGCAAATTTAAAAATTCATTCCACTTTATGTGGGAGTTCATCTGAGATTTCAAAATATCCTTACAGAGTATGCATCTATCTGCACACAAATCAATTCTAAACCTGGCCTAGAACTTGGAGTACAGTCCTCTGTAGGCAAGACCCAGACCAGTGAGAGACAAGAGACCCAAAAGTGATGAGAATAGTTGAGAAGTCACTGCTTACATCGGAAATAGGGACAATTTATAAAGAGATGGACTTCGAAAGAAAACTGCAGAATGCTTAAAATGCCCAAGGTAGGTCTCCCTCATTGCAGGCTCTTTCGGAACAAATCCCTCCATTGGAGTTGCTCAATTCCCCCAAAGAGCCAGCAGCTTCCAAAACTGTGTCTGCCCTACATCCCACTCTTGATCCCCAAGCCCTCTCTATCCCCAGGGTCCCTTCTCCTTATCTTCTTTTTGGTTCCAGAATTTTGCTGTCCTCTGCCTTACAAACGGAAGCTCTTTCAGTTTTAAGAAGTATGATGGACTGGCATTTATAGCCAAGATTAAAAATAATCCCCACCAGACTGCCTGTGAGATGTGGTTTCCTGAGAGCCCTGAGGCCTTGGGAATGCAAATCAGAAACCGATCCAATTGCCACTGACACTTACCAGAGAAAACCGTCATTTGCATCTACACTCCAGATCCCGGATGGCTGCAAATAAATCAGTGGCTCATTCAAACCAGTTCCTGGGCACAGACTGGAGGCTCCGGTGGAGGAAAGGGAGGGAAAGGACAAAGCTCTGGAAATTGGGACTGAGTCCATTTCATGAACCCTAAGCTGACTTCAAATGTCCTTTAGTTGAAAGAGTGTCATTTTCAGCTGCTAACCCTTCCATCCCACCCAAAGACAGCTTCCTATTCTTTCATTAACTACCTCCTCTTTTGTGATATCATCATTGCCAGTGGCATATTTTCAGGCCTGGAGCAAACAAAGGTGATTGGTGCAAACATTTCAATATACTATGGCTATAATAGCCAACCGTGGGCACAGAGTAGAATCAAAGTCCAGTTTGATCTTGCTCAGGAAACAGATTTTCCTGAAGTCACCTCTATTCACACACCTGAATGCAGTAATTCCTTTCCCATCAATCCTTACCTGGCTCCCTAATACCATATCATATCATACCATATATCATATCATACCATATCATATATCATATTATATCTTAAATATCAGTTACAAACCTGTTTCCTTTAAGGTTCTAAGCTTCCAAATTCTGACTTGGCTTTCCCTAATGGACCTCTGTTCCACAGCTTCGACCTCTTGTCTCTACTAAACCTTCCGCTTAGGAACACCACCAAGTTTGTATGCATCTAGAGTCGGCTAGGCTAAGCTGCAGTGTGTACAATCCTAATGTCCTTGTTTTTAGGGAACCCACTGAAGTATTTAAGGGTAAAGGGACATTACATCTGCAGCTTCCTCTCACACAGTTCAGAGTAAACAAGTTATATATATATATATAGAGAGAGAGAGAGAGAGAGAGAGAGAGAGAGAGAACAAAGAATCAGCAAGGTAGTAAATGAGTGACATTTAGGTAATCTGGGTGAAGGGCCTGCAGAGTCTGAATTTAAGTCAAAACAAAAGTTAAAAGAAAAAATGACCTTAGGAGCATGGTGCACTTTAGGAAATAATATCTATTTAAAAAATGCTCCATCAATTATGAAGTGCTATGTAAATGTTTTTAAACTAAAATTATACTATTTGAGGTACCTGATTAAATTCATTTTCCCTTAAAAAGAAAGTCTGAAAGTTTTAATGGCTTAAGAAGCACATTCTTATTTCTTGTTTATCCAAAGCCTTCTGCAGGCCCAAGTGCTCCACAGGACATCTCAGGGATGCAGGCTGCTTCGAGCCAGTGCTCCACCAGCTCAAATGAGGCCCCAGGGGTCATCTTAGCAGGTGAAGGCAGCTTGTGGACCAGTAACACTTGCTCTTCTGTACATTGGTGAGGATGTCACAAATATCCTACTCACAGTCCATTGGCCAGAGCTAATGACACAGCCCCACCAACCTATCAGGGGGTGGCACATACAGGGACTTCCCTGCCATATTAGGGCAGCCTTCCTGTTTCTGCTCTAGTATCTCTTGGAGTTCCCATTTTCTGCTGGACTCAAAACTCTTTCATAAGACATGTAGAGAAGGCGGAAAGGGGGAGAAAGGTACATATCTCACTTTATTCCCACATTTCCTTGTAATTAGCTTCCCAATGCTTCAATTTAGACTCCCTAACTGACCCCCACTCAAACAAAGCAGGTGGCATTGCCTTCTCTAGGGATTGTCGGATTGTGCCACCTCCTTCAGAAACGTAGTGGCTTACACTTGTCAAGATAGGAAACAACACTCTTGACTGTGGGTGTCATAGACTTGGGGTCTTCACGTGGACACAGCATTGAGAACACAGAAAAGCAACTAGTAAAGACTATGGATTTAAGCATTTTTAAATCCCACAAGCCCACTCTACACCTAGATTCTGTACCTTTAATATTCACAGCATCCCTTGTTTACACCCACCCAAGTTCCTGTGGACCAACAGACACAGTTGAATGTCACAGCCCAACACACAAGGTATTTGTGAAGGGAGAGCAAAAGCCATCTCTTCAACCTCCCCACATACACCAAAAAACAAGTGCAGAGCACAAGGCCAATAGGGTCAAACACATGGACAGTGGGGGAAGAGCCTCCTGGGGGAGGATGAAGAAAGTGATCGTAAGGCAGGGCAGCAATGAAGAAAGCACTGGCTAGTTGAGTTTACCAGGCAGCTCTTCAGGGAGAATCAGCATTACAGGACCTGTGAGCTCGCTGGAAACTCAGCCCGTCTTCACTGGAACATTCTTATCTCACTCACAGAATAAGGACAAATCTAGTCCTCCCTCCACAGACCTTGAAGAGCTGGCACCAAAGCAGCCCCCTGTGTTCTCCGTTGCAACCCAAACCTTGGTGCTCCCTTCACAGAGCATGTCTCCTCCTTAGGCTCCTGTGCCACTTGGAGCAAATCCACGGGACAGAGCACCCTGGCACCAGTAAAGGACATTGCCATGTCTTTCCTTGCCTTTCCCTCCCCACTTTCTCTCCCTTTTCCTTCTTCCTCCCTTCCTTCCTTCCCACTTTCCCTTCTCCTACCTTTCCTCCTTTCCACCTTTTCCCTTCCTTCAACAAATTACTTATTGAGAGCCTAACTTGTGGCCGGGTACAATCTCCTTAATTTCAAAAATAAGACTTAATTACATACAATTCAAAGCAAAAAGCACCTGTCCCCACGTAGAGACAGAATCCAGCTTCAGTTGGATACTTCTGCCCACCCACCTCAGGAAAACAAAATTACCCAGGTACCCAGATTCTTCTTCCAGACAATCCCAGGTAAGATTTTGGGCATGGAGACAGCATGCACCCACAGATAAGCATCAACAACGCCCCACTTCCAATCTTGCAATGCACCTGGAGTGGCTTGTCAAGGTCATTCCTATTTAGAACCTAGGGAAAGGAGAACTCTGCTTAATGGCCCTCCCTGATCCCTGCCCCTTCCCATGTCATTCTGGAGCCGAGTTCCTTTTCTGGACCTGGGGCTCTGTTGAGGACTGGGCCCTCTTCTCCTGCTCTGTATTTCCCGGGGCCGCATATTGAAGAGGAAGGCACGAAACATCCATCTGTTTCCTTGCATTATGCTCAGTACCTGCTGCACCTTATCTTGACTCATCCACTCTATTCAAACACACATACCAACATCTCACTTCCTGCACAAAACACACATCCGTTTTTGGTGCTCCGAATTCTCCCTCCGAAAGTTTTCCTCGCCCCAAACCATTAGGTCTGTCTTTGGAGAAGAACTGTTAATAGAACATGTTTGTCATTATTGTTACATGGACATTATAATTGCATATTGCATGTAATAAAAACTGTAGGTAGTAATTTTGGTTTTGGCCTGATGATTGCCACTCACCGTTTTCAGGCCTGCGTGGGGCCTGCTCTCGGTGTTCCTGGTCCCAGGAGTGAAGGAAGCAGGCTCACCGAGCCATCGGGGAGAAACTTGGGTTTAGACGTCTAATTGGTGTCCTCAGGAAGCCCATGAAAGTTTCCTGGCTACAGTTTGAGGGTTTAGGAGGCCAGACATTCCCATGATGGGAAGCACAGGAAGTGTGATTCAGAGCTTCCGAGATGCCGATGAGCCTCCCTCCGTGGTGGCCATACGGCCCGCTCTTCCTGCCAGCACAGATTTGAAATGTTGTCCACCTGTTGGTCCCGATGGGCGAATCCATAGTTATCAGTCCAGGCCTTTCCACCTTTTCCCCACTCTCTTCTCTCCTTTCTCTACCTTTTCCCCAAAATGTTCTAAATGAGAGAAGAATCATCCAGTGTTCATCGGAAAGCCATGGGCATCCAAGGCCCCCCAGCTCTTGGCCTCCTGGTGCAGGGGGCTCAACACTCAGCCACCTCACCCCCGCTAGGAAAAGGGTATTTCCAGTTTGTGCAGTAAATAGAATTTACTTGTATCAGGTTCATTCAATGAGTTTGATCCTATGAGGGACCACGTGGGATGGCTTTCTCTCCCATCATTGCCTTCGGTCTCCCTCTTGAGGAGTTCATTTCTCCAGCCATGAGCAACCCGTGGCTTTCCAAAGGTGTTAGGAGTTAACACAGCATAATTTTCAGTTAAAAAGAAAAAGTTCAGTCCTATTGTGATCAGAACAATTACCTGCCATCTAATTCAAGGTCTGTCCTCTCTCCAGCTGGAACTGAGCCCCTCAGCTCCACACCGGTTCCAGCGACGGGGAAGGCTGGGTGGGGGAGCTCTGTTTTTCTCAGCCTCCTTTCCCACTTGCTCAGCTGCTTCCAGATCCTGGGAGGAGGCAGGGGGAGAAGGAAGTAGAAAGCACAGGCTACGACTTGACCAGTGCTGGTGCAGCTGACTGCTCAGCGCCCTCGGCGTGGCACGTGCCCAGATACTGATTGCGGTGGGCCGAAGAATGTCCGAGGAGATGTCCTCATCCTAACGTGGGAAACTTGTGAACACTCACCTTCCACGGTAAAGGGGACTTTGCACATGTGATGCAGTTTAGGATTTTCAATGGGAAGAGGAGCCTGGATTATCCAGGTGGATTCAATGAAATCACAAGGGTCTGAAGGAGGCGGGAGGGTTGGAGGCAGAGGAGATGTGGTGATGGAAGTAAAGAGAGCCTGCAGAGAACTTTAATAGAAATCCCACGCAAGTTAAAGGGACTATCCAAGATGCATTACTGATGTTCCCATAATGACCTCACAGGGGTGTGGCCTTAGGCAGCTGGCTCTCTGCAGTTCCCAAGGCCTTATTCACTCATCTGCGAATGGTGGGGTCTCAGGTCACCTGCGGTACTAGGATCCCAGTATTCTGATGTTTTGGATTCTTTAGAAAAGGCTCTGTAGTCAACTCCAATTAGTCTATTTAAGTAATATAGCTTTTATTTGCAATTTATCTTTCAAAAATAAATATTAACCGATCTGTTAATGATACTCTACCAAAAGAGAAAAAAAATTCTCATGAAAACTGTCTGAAATGACTCTGACCATGAGTATGAAGATTCAAACCTCTCCCTAAAAGTGGGCAGGTAAAACTCTTAGACAACTGCCTAAAAAGAGGTTTTCAAAGGTTTTCCCCAGGCTCATATTTAGAAAGAACAGGAATCTCCGCCCACTAGTGGATGCATTGAGTAATTGCTCGATTTGTTCAAGAAGGACTTAAATGCCATCTAGTGGTGAAAACGGTCAGCTAAGCATTGGAGCCATCACATTGTCCACACAAGACATGACATGCATTAAAAAGATCATTAAAGAGATCATTGAAAAATAAAAACTCCAGGGTCTACAGAAGCCAGGGACACAAATGTCTATGGATTAGTGTGGCAGGAAAACAAACCAAATCCAGGAAAATAATCAAACTTTATTTTTCTAAAGTTGTTTGCCATCACACTATATAATGCATAGTGTGTATGATATTGGTGATTATATCTTGACTTCAAAATTGAAAAAAAAGATAAAAATTAAAATATTTTACTTTTGACATTTTCTTTTACAATTTTTAAATTTTTGTCTTTGAACCAGAAATCTGCACCTTTTTCTTTGGTACCAATATATCATTGTTAAATCTTGTGTCAACAATGAAATGGTACTCAGCTATAAAAAGGAAGGAAATTTTGCCCTTTGCAACAGCATAGATAGACCTGAGAACATTATGCTAAGTGAAATAAGCCAGTTGGAGAAAGACAAGTACCATGTGATCTCACTTATATGAGGAATATAATGAACAAACTGAACTAATAAGCAGAATAGAGACAGACGCATAGAAAGCAGGGAGACAGCTCTTTTGTGGGGAGGGGGTGTTGGAGGACATGGAGGGAGGGAGGGAGGAAAAAGAAAAACAGAGAGAACTCATGGACAACAGTGTGGTGACTGCAGGGGGACGGGAGTAGGGGTGGGAAAGGGCATAGATCAGTGATGGCGAACCTTTTGAGCTCGGCGTGTCAGCATTTTGAAAAACCCTAACTTAACTCTGGTGCCATGTCAAAAAGTCCTTGCACGACTCTCTGGCGTCCCAGTGTCTCTGTACTAAGTGTTCTGTCCTGAATCACACCGTGGACCACATGTCACGCTATGGGTGGAATTGATAAAGCAGCCCTGAGCAGTGGGAGGTTATCATCACAGGGGTGGAAATCAATAAGCTGTCTGGGAAGTCAGTTTTCAGTATCACACAATTTCCAACATGTTGGATTTCTAGAAACCAATTCTAAGCAGAAAAGAGGACCAAATAACGCTATGCTAGATAACTTTCTCCATAACGTTTTATAACTACTTGTGGGCACCTTTTCAGGGAACTATCCAGTGTCAACTCAAAAGGCCAATTGCGTGGTAACAATCTTTACCGCTTTTGCATAAGCAGAGAGCTTTTTCCTCGGGTGATGTAAATGAGTTCCCTTCAACAGTTCATCAGCTCTCCTTCGCTTTCTGCTGCGACTGAGCCCCAACCTGTGCGCAGTGTGCGCAGTGAGCGAGTGCTGTGTTGGGTCCGGTTCATCAAACAGTCCCCAGAACGTTCCGTGGCCAAGCCTCAGGAGGAGAGCCAGCTTACAGGTGGTGACTCTATCCAAGACGCGTTCCATTTTTAACGTCTAGCAGAAAGCAATTCCTGCTGAGTAGCGCAGATGAGTGGATGTGGGGTCTGTGTCCTTACATAACTGGCCACGTGGAACTTCAGTTTTATCGCAAGTCCAATATTAGCACTATCTATCCCAGGAGCATCATTCCCTATTAAATGGTTCAAACCTTTCCTCTATTGCAAACAGTAATTTTGCAATTGCTTCCTGGTGTGTGTCTGTGGTGGGCACACTGCCTAAAATATTTTCAGTCATATAGAGATTCTCAAAGTCACAGTGTCTATAGGGCTTACATCTAAATATTACTAAATCGTACCCTCATCCGCTGCAGTAGCAAATGTCGCAATGTTGAAAACTTTTCACACAATGTATCTTTCATTTCCTAGCCGTATTTCCAGGACACCTAGGACAGTACTTCTGGTCACACTTCTATTTGCACGTGTTTATATCTTTCCAGGACACAATTTTCCCTGCATTCAATAGATACTCTTTTATGAGTTGCAATGAATTGGACATCCCAGGCAGATTTTTTTCTCACTTAAATACGAAACTGTTTAGCCCTAGCCAGTGTTGCTCAGTGGTTAGAGTGTCAGCCCACAGACTGAAGGGTCTCAGGTTCGATTCTGGTTAAAGGCACGTACAGTGGGGCCTTGACTTACGAGTGTCCTGACTAACGAGTTTTTCGAGATACGAGCCGTCTCTCGGCCGATTTTTTGCTTTGAGTTGCGAGCTAAAATTCGGGTTACGAGCCAGCTTCAGATACCCCACCGCTAGTTGGCTGTCTAAATATTAATGGAAAAATATCCTCAGGTGAGGATTAACAACAACAAAATAGTTGTCATCTCTCCCTCACTCTAGTCCCATTTCTCAAAGAGAGTACTAATACTACTTTTAACTACTTCTGTTTTTATATCTTTCAGTGCTTTTTTTAAAACTTAAATAAAATATTTATGAATCATCTATCTATATAATAAAAACCCAGTGGTCATAAAGACCAGTCACCAGAAGGCTGTGTGTGCGGCGAGGCGCCCGCAGGTGGGTGGGGCTGCATGCGCAGTGAGGTGTGTACGGGTGGGCGGGGACTTGACTCGGGGTCCCACAGCGTGCTGGGACTTGGGGGAGTCCCCCGGCACCTGTGGGACTTGGGGGTCCCAGGTCTCACGCAATTTACCGCGGGTCTGGGTCTCACGCGAGTTTGCGTGCTGGGTCACTAGTCTATATTATAAAAGGCCAGTGGCTGTAACGCTGTAACGCTGTAACAACCAAACGATCGGTCACCAGGAGGTGCATTGATGGGTCTCACAGCGTGGCAGGTCTCAGTCTCGCCGGCACGGTGGATCTAGGGCTGTGGTTCTCAACCTTCTGGCCCTTTAAATACAGTTCCTCATGTTGTGACCCAACCATAAAATTATTTTCATTGCTACTTCATAACTGTAATGTTGCTACTGTTATGAATTGTAATGTAAATATCTGATATGCAGGATGGTCTTAGGCGACCCCTGTGAAAGGGTTGTTCGACTGCCAAAGGGGTCGCGACCCACAGGTTTAGAATCGCTGCTTTAAGCAATAAAAAATTTTTAAAAATCAATGGGGAAAATATCCTTGGGTGAAGATTAACAATAAATAAATAAATAAATAATTTTATAGTGGCAGAAGTAAGAGAAGTTACCGAAGATGAGAACTGTCATCAAATGTCAAGTCTTGGTGTCCACATGAACTTTCATTTCTCCATACAATGCTTTCTTGATTTTGCAATATATTCTTTGGTCTGGTGCTATTTTTATATAAGTGTGACTGAATAATACAAGACAACTTTATAATAAAAATAAATCTGCATATGTAAAACTTTAGACAATAAATAAAAATAAAAGAAATAAAAATAAGTCTGACTTCTTTGTTTGAAAGAAAATGAATGTGGGGTAGGGAAATCTATTTTTATCATCCTTCCATTTATGTTATAAAAAACTATGATAGGGCACTCACACTGGCACAAGGCACAGGGGCAAGAAGACACAGGAATGTGCGGGCACCATGACAAGCTGGAAAGTGCATGCGTCTGGTCTTAGATAGGCAGTCACCATTCCACTGCAACCGATTCACTATGCAGACCCCATGTGGTCAAATCTTCTCATTTCCAAGAGAAGACAGATTTTTTTCCTGCATATATGTAATCTCCTAAATTTAAATGCTGCCCAATAAAAAATATAATAAGCACTGGTGGACTAATGCTACCCAACATTTGACAGTACAAGGTAAAACTTCACTGCAGAATAGGTGTGGCCAGGACTCATTGAACCCTAGCTGAGACTCGCTCTCAATCCAGGCTACGTAAAAATACAGCATGCCTGGGCCCTGGCTCAGATTCCAATTCACTACATCAGGAATGAGTCCTGGGTGCCTGTATTTTTTTTTTTTAAGCATCGAGTTCACTCTGTTTCACAGTCAGGATAATGTAGTGAATCAAATTTCAAATTACAGTATTTTATCACATTTCCCAACTTCAACACCATGTTCAGAACACTCTGAAGCCTGCCCAGGCTGCCTCCACCTGATTCTGAGTTCAAACAGTGATGTGATGTGGATACTAGTAAATTATAATTGGTGATATACACATAAACAATGAAAAAGTGACAATAGAGTCTTTCTCGGCTCTAATGGCATTCAGTTTTGGCAGGTAACAAACAGGTCTTGTGAGACAAGTAAAAAAGGCAAGAGAGCGCTAAGGCTCCTCACCTGGGACTCTTTGCTCTGTCAGGTGAGCATGAGCTTAAAGTAAATAAGGTAGGAAGGTGCTGGAACAGAAGCCTGTCTCAGTCTTTCCAGTGAGGCCTGAAAGCTCAAGACAAATGGATCTTCATGAAAAATGGACACGGCCAGTAACCAGAGCCTCTCATCATTTGCATGACAAGCCTCTAACCTGCAGTCATGTGACAAGCAAATGAAGAAAAATTAGAAAGAACCATTAACTGAGAAAAAAATTACAATAACACTGAGTGAGGGTCAGAAGATTGTGGAGCAGGTACCAGTTCTTGGCAAGGAAACCTGAAAGTCAGGGCCAAAGAGAATGATGACGGTGAACACCAATTACGCGGATGAAGACATGTCCAGGTTTAAAGTGGTCTTCATCTTGGTGGTCTCTGGAATCGAGTGCCTCACTGGCATCGTTGGGAATGGTTTCATCACGGCCATCCACGGGGCCGAGTGGGCCAGACGCAAAAGACTCCCCGTGGGGGACTGCATTGTGCTGATGCTGAGCTTCTCCAGGCTCTTGCTGCAGATTTGGATGATGCTGGAGAATGTGTACAGCCTACTATCCCGGGCCACTTACAACCAAAACACAGTGTATATACCTTTCAAAGTCATCGTCCTCTTTCTGAACTACTCCAACCTCTGGCTCGCCGCCTGGCTCACCATCTTCTACTGTCTTAAAATTGCAAACTTTACGCACCCTTTGTTCGTCACGATGAAGAGGAAAATCACAGTGCTGATGCCCTGGCTTCTGAGGCTGTCGCTGCTCATCTCCTTGTGCTTCAGCTTCCCCTTAACTAAAGACATCTTCAATGTGTATGTGAATAGTTCCATTCCTATCCCCTCCCACAATGCCACAGAGAAGACGTACATCGCTGAGACCAACGTGGTCAACCTGGTTCTTCTCTATAACCTGGGGATCTTCATTCCTCTCATCATGTTCATCCTGGCGGCCACCCTGCTGATCATCTCTCTCAAGAGGCACACCCTGCACATGAAAAGCAATGCCACTGGCTCCAGGGACCCCAGCATGGAGGCCCACTTGGGGGCCATAAGAGCTATCAGCTACTTTCTCATTCTCTACATTTTCAATGCAGTTGCTCTATTTCTTTCCATGTCCAATGTCTTCGATGCCTACAGTTTCTGGAATATTTTATGCAAATTCATCATGGCCGCCTACCCTGCTGGCCACTCACTGCTGCTGATCGTGGGCAATCCTGGGCTGAGAAGAGCCTGGAAGCGGTTTCAGCACCGAGTTCATCTTCACCTGTAAGGACAGACTCTGTGGCTGGAACCCACAAGACCTGCTCTAACCAGTTCTGCCCTTTCCTCACCTAGACCTCTCTTCCTCACCCATTTTTTCTTCCCTAATCCTGCTCTGACACTCCTCCTAGGTAAATGAATCCTCTCATATGTGTGAAGCTCAATTTTTAACTCTGAATTCTCAGCAGAAGTAGCTACGCAACTCTAAGACACATTTGTGAAAGCTCCTTGATCTGTGCTCATTCGGATCCTGCCCTGAGTTCTTCTCCGTTTCCTCCTCCCTTGAGCCTTAAGAAGAGGGTGACTGCACATCTCCGTTTGCCTGGGATGATCTTTGTTTGTGCCTAGTATCACTGAGCACCCTTTAATTCTCAAGGCTATATTGGTCTGGTCACCCTGCTTGAGGCACCTTACTAACCCACAGTTAAGAAAGAGGAGGGCAAGTGACTAGCCTAGTATGCCATCGAAGAGAAAATCAGAATACCTTCAGAGAAAGGGGTTCAGGGAAGAAAGGCTGGCCAAAAGTATCAAGTGCTGTAGGCGTTTCAAGGAAAATGAAGAGTGAAGTAAAAAACTTGGGACTTGACTAAAAGGAGGCCACGTATACTGTTAGGAGAGTGATAAAGTGGCATTCGGATTACAGGAGTTTCCAGAAAAGGTGATAAAAATAATCTCAGATGGTTGTTTGGAGATAAAGGTGAAATACAGGGTGGCAGGTGGATAAGTGGGTGGTCAAACCAATGCTTAATTTTTCCAGATAATAGGGCACAAAGTGAGAAGAGAGGAAAGGAAGAATGAAGAAAAAAGGGTGAAGTGTACGGGAAGCAGAAAGAACATAGAAAGAGGCCAGAGTTAAGGAAAGTCTATTTTGCTTTGCTCCTGACTCTGTGACACACACAGGCGACACCTGTGCCTCTGGCTTTACCGGTTCTGGGTTGCCTTCAGTAGCTGGTGGGGCAAGGGCAGGTTCCCTGGGAGTGGCTGTCTGAGGAGAACAGGACTCTTCACTGTCAGCCTTCAGCATGGCCTCCAAGGGCTGTTCACAAAATAAGACACCCCACCCCCAGGTACCTTGCAATTAGAAGGGTAGAATTTGGGGTTTTCTTGTACTTGGCTGTTTTTAAAATCAGAACTACTGAGGAAAATGTAGAAAGAATGCTACTGATTGTGCCAAGCTTAAGTAGCTCCCAAATAAAAATGTAAGGTCATCGGCACAGACTAACACCTGAGCTCCTACTCTTAAACACATATTTCAGAGAGTCTTGGGACTTATTGAACTGGAAAGGAAAATATTTATGAAAACACATTGTTTTGGTAGCTTTCCTGTGTGATATTTATTTATACGACTAAAGTTGGTAGAGTTGTTATAGTAAGACAAATTAGATTTTGAGGTTTCATTCCAATTCCTAAAAATAGTTTTTTTCCAAATAATACATGCATACATGCCTACCAAGGGTGCTCTAATGCATCACAGAGAAAAACAGAAGATTGATTTAAAGTCAACACATCATTAATATGAACAATGCCAAGATAAATACTGCATAATCCCTCTACATGCTTATTGTGAAGAAATATTCCCTCATTGTTTGCAAGAGCCAGGGACGGCAGAGAGCTTCAAGGATGTGACATCTTATCGATGCTTTATGTTGCACTACCTTCAACCAAATGAAGTTCTCTCCAGTCCTTCCTTCCTTCTTTCCTTCCTTCCTTGCTTTTTCCCTTCCTCCCCCGCTCCTTTCCTCCTGTTTTTTCTTCCTTCCTTCTTCTTTCTTTCTGTAAAACCCACCTAAACTTCCAGTCTACCCTGCCTTCAAATTGGTTGGCTTTAGAAAGAAATCTGAAGTCCTAAAGGATCCATTTTGCGAACTCTATGTGACACCCCATCCTGAGAAAGGTTGAAAGTTATGGTGTGAAGGATTCCTTTACCCACAAATTCACACTGCACATGTGAACAGCTAAGGGGATTTGGTTGCCATGAGATCCCAACCTGGAAGGCCCACTACAGGGCTGGAGCCTCAAACCTGGTGGCGTCCTCAACAATGAAGACAAGTCCGGTGGCCAAGACAGGGCTAAGGACTGGGATTGGAGAGCCACCAGATTGTCCCACAGCCCAACACAATCTTCCCCTTCTAATAATTCAGTGCCTACTAAATTCCACCCTGGCTCCTGCTTTTCTGCAGGAATTCTCTTTTCTTATTCTCAGAAATTCTTTGTTTTGAGCTCCTATGACAGAAACATCTACTGAAGAAGGGAAAAGAAACTATAAGTTCAATCAACCGAGACTTGAGCTGGGGGAGGACAGCAGAAAGCAGAAGCAATCATGGCAGGAAGGGAAAGGAGAGATGCTGAGAGAGGGAGCCTCCCATCCCACTCCCGTTTCCCTCCTCCCTCTGGAGAGAAGTGGAATCCTTAGAGGAGAGGGGGAAGGAGTGGAAATTTCTGACATACTCAGAAAGGCTGGTTTGTGGGAGAAGCAGGAAGGATTAAACAGCTGGGGAGCGAACCTCACTGTTTGAAGGATTGGGGAGCCCTCTGGACCCCGTCTCAAGACAAGACCGGAGTTGCCTATGTAGGAGAGGTAGAAGTTGGAGGGAAATGTTCATCGCCAGGGTCTTCTCCGGGGAGGTTACATGTTACATGGTTAGAAGTTACTGTTGGGGGAAGGAGGATGGGAGCATTTTGGAGCCTGGCCTGTGGCCCAGCAGGTCCAGGTAAGAAGCGACAGCATTTCACACAGAAGCTGTGGGTGCAAGGTCGCAGCAGGAGGGACTGGGATGGAAAGTGGGAAGGTGCCGAGGGCTGAAGACAAACATGGCCAATCTCGGGTGGGAGACGTGCTGCACTGGAGCTCCTGCCGGGCCTCGGGATTGTCCCTGCAAGCAGCTGAACAGTCTCCCCGAGCTTTCTGAGGATCAGTTCTGGGGGACCCTTCACAGTCAGGGTGCCACGTGGCAGAGTGCTCTGTGTCTGCAAAGCTAGCAGTGAGAAGGGATCCAAGGAGAGAATTCTGAGGTGGGACGTTAATTAAGAAGTCTCACGTGGGCCACTGCACCCCCACCTGTCCCCTCCCTCCCACCATGCAGTCGCTGGAGACAAGATAACTTAAGTTTGGATCCTGGCCCTGATACTTACTGGTGTGTGATGCAGGCATGTGATTGCCTCTCCCTGATCCTCAGTTTCTGTATCTGTGAAATAGGAATAACAATAATGATGATGATGATACCTATGTCCTAGGATTATCTATCTCATTCTGAGAAATGAGTGTGTGGCCCAGAGGAAGCTCTCCATAAATATTAGCTGTTAATATTGTTAAGGTAAGGGGTGTGAGGCTGAGAAGCAGAGTTCTTGAATGAAGATATTGGAAGTAGGCCAGCCCAGCCGGTGTGGCTCAGTTGGTTGGGTGTCGTCCCATGCACCAAGAGATCATGGGTTCTATATCTGATCAGGGCACGTGCCCGGGTTTCGGGCTCAATCCCCAGTAGCGGGGCATGCAGGAGGCAGCCAATTAATGTTTCTCTGTCATTGATGTTTCTTTCTCTCCTTTTCTCTCTCTCTCTCTCTCTCTCTCTCTCTCTCTCTCTCTCTTAAAAAGAAATCAATAAAAACATATTTTTAAAGAAAAAAAAGTAGGCCAGGTGTGAAGAGGCCAGGCCCCAACTGGCCCATGCATACAGAGGGGTAGGCCTAGACCATGGCCATGGATTCCATAGCAGTTGGATCATCCAAATGGGAGGGGGGTGGGACAGAGGGAACAGGTCTTAGCTCCTGGCAACATCAAAAGACATCTAGTATTCCAGAGTTTAACCCCCTGGCAATTATTCGAAAGCCTATTTTGCACAAAGCAGGCACTAGGTCAGGGGTCAGCAAACTTTCTGTCTAGGGACACAGAGTAAATATTTCAAGTTTTGTGGGACACATGAGTTCCTGTCACAAGTACTCAACTCTTCTGTTGCAGCACAAAAACCTTTGGAGACAACATGTAAATGAACGGACATGGCTGTGCTCCAATTAACTTTTATTTACAGACACTGAAACATGAATTTCATATCATTTTACATGTCATGAAATATTCTTTTGACTCTTTTCAGCCATTTAAACGTGCAGAAAGCATTCTTAGCTTATGGGCTTTATAAAAATAGGCATTTGCCGACCCTGCACTCAGCACACTCTCCAGCCCAAGGAGGCCCTAAGACCCACCACCAAACCTGCGTTACCTTAGCTGTAAACTAGAGACACTTCAGGACAACTTTGCCATGTTTTGAACATTGCAACTTTCCAACTTTTTTCGCCACTTTCAATTTCTCCAGCTTTCATTTATCCCAGTGGTTCTCAACCTTCCTAATGCCTCGACCCTTTAATACAGTTCCTCATGTTGTGGTGACCCCCAATTTCATTGTTACAAATTGAACATAATTAAAGCATAGTGATTAATCACAAAAACAATATGTAATTATATATGTGTTTTCCGATGGTCCTAGGCGACCCCTGTGAAAGGGTCGTTCGACCCCAAAAGGGGTCGTGACCCACAGGTTGAGAACCGCTGATTTATCCCTTTGCAATTCCTAAATCAGGATCCTTTAGTTCTTTGTAACAAAACAAACAAAACAACTAGTGCCCTAGTCCCCTCTCCCCCACCATGAACTATTAAGGGCAGACACGGGGCACTAAATGTGTTTTTATATAAAGCTTTAAAAGATACCACCCTAAAACTAGTTGATAAGAAGGAGTAAAAATTGGTGAATGAGGTGCTTGGGAACGTTCTGAAGGCGACGTCTCCAGGCCTGAAATGCTCAGGCTCCTCCAAACCCCTGCTGTGGGACTGAGCACCAGGCGGTTTCTCTTCCTGGGTCGGTCCAGTGGGGCGATGTTTATGACTTCCGGCTCTTTCAGGTGGCTAACTGGCTGGTGTGTTAGGTGGTGATTGGAAATGCCTAGCATCAATGTGCTGCGTGGGAAGAACAAGACTTTGGTGTCGAGGATCTAGAGTTGAGTCCCCACTCTGGAAAGTTGCTAAACCTCTCTCAGCCTGTTTCCCCATCTGGAAAACAGAGATGATCATAATATGGGGTTGTGTTGAGAGCCAAAGGAAAACATATGTGTGTGCACAGTAAACTATGAGCCACCGCAAAAGGATTGAGTGTGTTGATTCATTCAACAAAGGTGTACTGAGCATATGGGCTACGCACTGCACTAGATGCTGAGAACTCAGAGGTTAACACAACAAAAATGTCACCCTCCCAGGGCACAGAGCCTAGGGAGGAGCAACTCAATGTGGGAAATATCTCAGTGGAAGTCAATGTACTGTGGGGTCAGGGATGTTCCTCAAATGTTCACAATTAAAACCCCTCTCCAAAAAAAACCTGCCCTGGCCCGTGTGGATCAGTTGGTTGACCGTCGTACCATGCACCAAAAGGTCGCTAGTTCGATTCCCAGTCAGGGCACATTCCTGGGTTGTGGGCTGGATCCCCAATCAGGGCATGAAGCCAATTGATGATTCTCATATTGATGTTTCTCTCTTTCTCCCTCCCCTTCTTCTTTCTCTAAATTCAATAAGATAAAATTAAAAAATATTTTTTTAATCCTGATGTTCTTGCTTTATCTCCTTCTAGTAAGGAGAGAGGGGAATTCAGGACAGAATCCTTTCTCTCGATATCACTGGACCAGTGAGGAGACTGAGAGAAGAGATGTTCCACTGGGCATCCTTAGAGATCTCCATCAGAACCTGAGGATGCAAAAGAGAAGGGGTCCCATTACATCCAGTCCTCCATAGGGAAAGCTGCTGTTTGCATCTCCTGCCTAGAGCCTTCAGAGACTGCAAATAAATCTGTGGTTTATTCAAACCAGATGCTGGATAATAAATTATTTCTGGTGGCCCTGCATGCAGCTAGAGCCATGAGTGACAGAAACGCTTAGCAGGGAAGGATGGCAATTCAACTCTGAGAAGACTGAACACCCCATGTGACCCCAGTGTGGTTTCTTGTCTCATTTCACTGCTTAGTAGAGGAGGACATACATTTACAATTCTACTCATAAATGCAGTGAGAAAAATTTGCTTGCCTTTGATTCCAAAACCCCAAAAAAATGCCTCAGAAAAACTCAGACTAGCCACTTGGAGGTCGTGTCTCTATAGGACCCTGCAGCCTCCCTCCAACATCTCCTCCTTGCCCAACCCGGCTCCCCGAGGAACAATGGAGGATTCCATTGGGGCATGGATGAGAGAGGCAGGATTTTGTATCTGGTATTTTTTTTAAAAAAAATAGCTTTATTGAGGTATGAGATATATAAAAAAGCTGTATATATTTAAGGTATACCACATGAGGAATTTGGAGATAAATATTCACTCATAAAAACATGACCATAATCTCCATCATCTCAAAAGTTCTTTTGGAGAAGGTCTTTTTCTACTGTAGGCAATTAGAGAGGTTTAACATAAGGATGTCTTTTAGTCACCGTACTACATACATAGTAATTAAGAAGAATTAAATGTCTAGGCTTGGACAATAATACTATCAAGATCTATATAATCCTCAAGATACACTCAAAGATGAGGTGGGGTTTGATACCAATTGTCACTTATTTTAACTGAGATAACTCCTTTAACTGACTAAAATAGTCCTGTGAGTGGGCAATATGTTATATACATGTCTTATGTCTTTTATGAAACAGGCACCCAACAAGTGTTTGTTAAATGGAAGAAAGTGATTTGTAATTCATTCTCTCTCCCTCTCTCCCTCTCCTTCTCACAGGTCACATACTGCATTACACTGTATCCACAAAGATTTTTAAAATATCTCAAGGGTCATAAACCTGAAAGAGATATAAAAAATTCTTAAGATGATTCAAGTTTTATGAATTCATGCTTCTCTATATATAAAGCATCTTCTATCATCAGTTTCTACCCAATGAATTCTACTGTACTAGAAAAAAAGTTCACAGTTAGAATGTAATCACTTGAAAATTGCCATAAATTCAAAATGCCATGAATAATTCATATAATTTGAAAACTGTTTCTATAGGCTATGCTTGGATAAGATTAAAGATGTGAACCATATTATAACTGTAGAGAGAATGTCAACACCTAAATGAATTAAGATCTTATACCTGCCTTGCAGTGATTTGTATAAGAAACTTTCAGACAAATTGCTTTATTGAAAAGTTAGTATACAAGAAAATAAAGTAACCTAAGATGGAAATGTGAAGACACAGGTGGGAACACTTAAAACTTCTGAAAGTACGGACCTCAGGGAAGCATCAGTGATGTAGGCAGTGTCCCTGTGGGAACAATGGCGCAGATAGAACTGAGAGACAGTCCTGAATTCCTGGATTTCTACAAATCTGATTGCATTTGAAAGGGCTTCTGTAACTGTGCAACTCTGCCCATAGCATTCACTGTCCAGGGCAACCAGCCTCTTATCAATAATCTCTGATCTGCCAAGCCTTACAGAGAATAGATCAGGTCTCTTCACCACACCTGAGGTTCTGGGGAAACACTCCTTCACTTAGCACGTTCTTCCTTGGGATAACTTGGCTTTGTTCTTTGTCTGATAGCACGGATACTGAGGTACTATGTTGTGGGGGGGAAGCACAGAAGGCTCTGGAGCCAGGCTGATGAGGTAAGAGTCTGACATTTGCTACTTTCTGGTGTGTACATATATAAGGTAGACTGATATTGGGACTTCCTTCATGGCTTTGTTATTATGACTGAGCTGTTCCATGTAAAGTACTATCAATACATAGTGCATAGCACTGGGTGATCAAAATATTAGCTATTATAAAAGCTCATTATATTATTACTAGGGGCCCGGTGCACGAAGATTCATGCACTGGGGTGGGTTGGGGGGGGTGAAGGGGGATTCCCTCAGCCCAGCCTGCCCCCTCCCGCTCACATACTGGGAGCCCTCAGGGGATGTCCTACTGATGACTTAGGCCCGCTCCCTGCTTCCCTTGGGGAGCGGGCCTAAGCCACAGTCTGGCCTCCCTTTGTGGGAGGTGACCAGGCTGATCAAGGGAAGGCACCAGCCCCATCACCCCGCTGCTGCAGCCACTGCCAGTCACCACAGCCACCAAGGTGTTTTCATCAATACAGACTCCAGTCCCTTCACCATGAAAAAATGACAACTTTCTTTAGGCATCTTCAAGATGTGTTTTTCATAGGATATGACATTTCTTTCTTTCTTTCTTTCTTTTTTTTTTTATCCTCACCTGAGGATATGAATCCATTGATTTTTAGAGAATGTGGAAAAGAAAGGAAAAGACAGAGAGAAACATCAAAGTGAGATGAACACTTTGGTTGCCTTTTGCATGAGCCCTGACCTGGGCCCCAGCCAGGGAGGAGCCTGTAACCTAGGTACATGCCCTGGTCAGAATTGAACCCAGACCCTGCAGTCGGCAGGCCGAGGCATTATCCACTGAGCCAAACCAGCTAGGGCAAAATATGACATTTCTTAGCCCTCCAGCAGCAAACCTTCGTTTTTTTCGCCAGGAGTGTGGTGGAAAAACCCTAGATCACCTTTTTGGATTCTTATTACCCAAGTTACTAAGAGTATTACCAGTGGCATACAGGGAGCTTAGCCAATGAGCGGTCAGAAAAGGTGTTTCCTCTGTAGTTCACACCGATCTCCAGCTCGGCCAAGGCTTTAGGCCTGGGCAGGGGACCCCCAGCTCCCTCCGATTGCTGGCTCCGACCCTTCCCAGGCCCCCCAGCTCCCTCTGATCGCTGGCTCCACCCCTGCCCAGGCCTAAAGCCTCGTGGCCTGGGTAGGGGCCCCCATCTCCCTCCAATCACTGGCTCTACCCCTGCCCAGCTCCTTCCCATCGCCGGCTCCGCCCCTGGCTCCGATCGCAGGCTCGGCCCTGCCCAGGAGCCCCCTGGCTCAGGTCCTTCCTAGGCTGCTCAGGGCCCACATGGGGCCTACCTCGGAGTGACCTGGGTGCTGATGATGTTCCCAGGACCCAGGCTGCTGGGCACCTACGTATGCAAATTAACCACCATCTTTGTTAAGTAGCAACGAAAATAATTTTATGGTTGGGGGTCACAACATGAGGAACTGTATTTAAAGGGCCAGAAGGTTGAGAACCACTGTCTAAGGCAGTGATGGCGAACCTATGACACGCTTGTCAGAGGTGACACGCGAACTCATTTTTTTTGGTTGATTTTTCTTTGTTAAATGGCATTTAAATATATAAAATAAATATCAAAAATATAAGTCTTTGTTTTACTATGGTTGCAAATATCAAAAAATTTCTATATATGACACGGCACCAGAGTTAAGTTAGGGTTTTTCAAAATGCTGACACGCCGAGCTCAAAAGGTTCGCCATCACTGGTGTAGATATTCAGTAAGCTCTGCTGCCTACATACACAGTAATTAAGAAGAATTAACACCTATCCTCCTCAAACTTTGCGAAAAATTCAAGAGGAGGGAAGACTATTTGGTTACCAGCCTGAAAGGCCCTGTTAATCTTATTCTTTTCTACCTGCTACCCCAGCTATCTAACCTCTAATTTGAAGGAATTAACACAACTTCATATGACATTAGTTTGTGTTTCTTACTCCACAGGTTCCATATTGTTTCTTGTGAAAGAAACCATCCTGACACCACTATTCAGAATACCTTCCTAGACATGTTTACATCCACATTATTAAGAACAGAGATATAGATTTCTCATGTAGTGTCTAATCTAGTGTTTTCTTCTCAATTCCAGTTTCTGGATTGAGAGGAACTCCTGTTTTCTAGGTGAATGGTATGTGTAATCTATACTAATAAAAGCCTAGGTGGTGTTGCGCCCTCATGTCATCACAAGATGGCCACCACAAGATGACCTTCACAAGATGGCTGTCACAAGATGGCTGCCACAAGATGGCCACAAAAGATGGCCACCAAAAGATGGCCACCACAAGATGGCCACCACAAGATGCCATCAGGCTGGCAGGGGAGGGCAGTTGGGGATGATTCAGCCAGCAGGGAAGCAGCTAGGCGTCAATCAGGCTGGCAGGGGAGCGGTTAGGGGCAATCAGGCAGGCAGGCAGGCGAGCGGTTGGGAGCCAGTGGTCCTGGATTGTGAGAGGGATGTCTGACTGCCAGTTTAGGCCCAATCCCTGGGTTTACACCAGCAACCAGACATCCCCTGAGGGGTCCCAGATTGGAGAGGGTGCAGGCCGGGCATGAATTTTGTGCACCGGGCCTCTAGTTATATAATAAGAGGGGAAGGTTTCTACCTATTCGGGAAATACAAGTTAATACTTTTATACAAAAAATACCATATAACTTAAACATGTTGCATAAATATAATGCCATTGAATCACACATGCCTTACAGTAAGGTTTCAATAGAACGAATAATGCATTCCCAGATAATTGTGAGTTAAATCTCTCAAGATAATAGATATAATTTTAATTCATACATTTTTTAATGCTTATAAGTATTTGATGAATTCAGTACTTTTTAAACTGCTGGGAATTACTGTCTATTCCCTTGAAAGACTATAAAGCTTAGGTTAATGTAAATTCTCAGGCTGGTATATACTAAGAAGTACTAATGTCATTCAAAAATACTAGTGTGCACATTTCCCCACCCCTTTGTTCTAATGAACAAGGCATTTGGGAAGTCATGGAGGGAGGGAGCTCTGGCTGTGAAGGACTACCAGAGAGGATTTGGAGACACACAATCATCTGTCTCCTCAACCCTTCCCCTGGAGAAATTTACTAAATCTCAAATAATGAAGAGCAACTGGATCTTTTCCTAAGAGAATTTTGAAGAATACTCAACCAGTTCTTTTTTTCCAGTTTGAATTGATACAATCCATCCCTCACAAAATGTCCTGATGGTGGAGATTCAGAAGTGGCTTCTGAGGATGAGGACCTAATTCCCACAGGGAATTTCCCACGGAAATACTTCGGGAATTTCCCCAGCATCCTCTCCCACCACATTCCTTTAACCCCTTATCTACTCAGCTCTATTATAGCTGTCTTGTGCTACTCAAAACCATCTTCAGATGAGTTGGTTCAAACATCACAAAAATATGGGAAAAAATTTCAAGAACTTCAATAGGTGATTAAATCTTGCTTTATTAGAAATTATTATAACCCAAGAATAAATGTAAAGTTTGAGTAATGCTCAAAGCCTTTACCTCTAGAACATTTAAACATTTACTAATAAATTTCCTTCATTTGACCAAATCTTTTTTTTTATTGCTTAAAGTATTACATATGTCATTTGACCAAATCTTAAACCTTTAATATATTTTAGGATTCATTACATAGTTTCTTGTTGGACTAAAGTTTTCCCTAACTTTTTCCCTTTGCTACTAAATTATTTCATCAAGGAATTTAAAGTTTCTTTAGATTCTTATTTCATTCACCCCACAATTGGTGAGGTAAATTCATATAACTCTGCAATATTTTCTGTATTAAAATTTCAGTCTACTTCCGAAGTTCTCTTCTTATGGTATTAATTTTACTATACTGTTTCTAGCTACAACAAAGTGACAAGAGGTCACATATGTCTAAATACATAAGCCAGAGAAATGTATTGATATAATTTTCTTACATTTAACTTACTCTCCATATAATATTCCTGGCCTTAAAAAATGAAGAGAATTCATTATTTTTTTAAAGAAAGACCAGATATTCTGATAATTTAGTTGTCCCATTTCAACTTTAGAAGATATGCTCTTCTGTAGGATTTTATCCAACTTTTAGAGCTAGAATTTGAACAATTACTATTTTTATATCAAACTTCTAATTGGGACATTTTTCTGAGTGTTTCCTTCACCAAACCACATATTTCTTAAGGCACTTGAACATCTATCTACCCTTCACATGGACCTCATCTGCAGTGCTCTATACAAGGCATCCTTCACCTGAGCGTTCCTCAGGCTGTAGATGAGGGGGTTCAGCATTGGGTTAAAGAGACTGTGAAACAAGGACAGTATTTTCTCCTTCTCCTCTCGTTGACTGGATTCTGGGACCATATAAACCACCATGGCTATGCCAAAGAAGAGTCCGACCACACAGAGGTGGGAGGAGCAGGTGGAGAAGGCCTTTTTGCGTCCCTCCTTTGACTGGATATTTAGGATGGCCCAGAGGATGCGTATATAGGAAACTAGCATTAAGCAGAGGGGCCCAACTAAGACAAAGACAGAAGCAGAGAAGATAACCACTTTGTTGATCCATGTATCAACACAAGCCAGCTTGAGGACAGACAGAATCTCACAGAAGAGGTGGTTTATTTCCAGGGGCCCACAGAAGAGCAACCTTACAAGGAGAATCGCATGGATCAGAGCCAGGACAAATCCACATGACCAGGAAGTGATGACCAGGGCTGTGCAAGCTCTCCAGCTCATAATGACAGTGTACTGGAGGGGGTGGCAAATGGCCACAAACCGATCATAGGACATCGCCACCAAAATCAGGCATTCTGTAGCAGCAAGACCCAAATACAAAAATGTCTGCACAATGCATGGGGCAAAGGAGATGGTTCTCTTCTGGTTCACTAAGTTTGCCAGCATCTTGGGGACATTGTTGGAAGCATAGGACATGTCAATGATGGCCAAGTGTGAGAGAAAGAAGTACATGGGGGTGTGTAGCCTCTGGTCCAGAACGATGAGTACAAAGATCATGCCATTTGCCAACAGACTGAAGATATAGAACAGGGAGAAGATCCAGAATAGGAACATTTCCACCTCTGCACTGAGCTGGAATCCCACCAGGATGAACTCTGTGACCCAGGACTGGTTGCCCCCCATTTCTTAATGGCAGCTGTTCAAGGATTGAAAAGTGATAAAAAAGGTCAAAGCTGGATAATCAACAAAAATTGGAGTTATTTATCTCAAAATGAGCTCAGAGAAAAGTTATATACTTGTCCCTATTCAAAAGCTTCTCCTACTCCCAAAAATTGGTTACCTATTTTTAACTTTTAATATGAAATAAATTTAAACTTATAGAAAAGGGTCAAGAATTATGCAAAGAACTCCAATATATGCAGATACCCAGATTCAACAAAGTACTCCACTATACCCAGATACCCAGATTCAACGAATTTTAATATTTCTTTAATATTTGCTTTATCATTCTCTTTTTATCTATATTATTACATATGGTTATTACTTTGTCTGAACCAGTTGAGATTAAAGTGTAGGCATGATGCCCATTACCCCTAAATTCCTCATTTTTTCACCAAGAACAAAGACATTAACAAATATAACCACAATATAATTATCAAAATCAGACAATGTAATGTTGATGTGAATCATTAAACTACACTATTCTCTCTCTACTCCCCCATCCAGGACCCAATCCAAGATTACATATTATACTTAATGTCATTTATCTTTAGTTTCCTTTCATCTGAAATAGTCTGTCTTTGCCAGTCATGACCACTGAATTTTGGAAGAATATAGAGAAGTTCTTTAGTAGGATGTTCCCCAAATTGAAATTGTATGAAGCTCCTCATTTTTATTCAGATTATTCACTTTCTGAAGGAAAAATAAGTATTCTTCATTGTATTCCATGAGTAAGTGCTTGATGTTCATTTATTCCATTATTGGTGATGCTGATTTTCATCACTTGGTGAAGATGGTGCCTCCCAAATATCTCCATTACAAAATCATTTTTTCACTGATGTAATTTCTGGAGCATCCATTAAAATTACTATCAAATATTCTGTTCTTCATAAAGCTTTCTAATCACTAATTTCAGTGCCTGTTGATTATCTTGCCTGGTTAAGTTATTAGTAATGATTATTGCACACATGGTGTTCTTACTCCATTATTGTTGTTATATTTATTGGTTTTCAATTTCCTTTTAAGGGAAGGCTCTATCATCTATCTACCTATCTATCAATTATCTATATTTCTTTATACATCTGCATCTGTCATCTTTCTATCAGTATGGACTCATAAATTTTTATCAAGAGATTGTAATTATTATTATTTATTCATGCTTAATTATTCTAGATATAAACCCTCTAAGCTTGCCCTTTTGTCCTGTTAACATGTTTCCATAATTTTGAGTACTCCCTTACTTCTGATATGATGGTTTACAGTTTTCTTATACATTCCCCTCCTCAGCCTTAGACACAGCCATTTCTCCAAAGAGATATCTTTAGTAAAAAATCTTATTACTTCACTGAAGAGTCATATTTATAAAACAATATCTGTATTTTAATAATTTATACTTTTGTCATGATTTCTGCCATATTTCTGATGTCCTCTTTTAAAAGAACAAGCATATAATTTGACAAGGAATACAAGTTGCTACTGGGATAACAAATTCTTATGTTTATAAAAATAAAACACAGCTTAACTGACTTCCCTTTAATGAAATCTAATCTATTTCTCTAAATTAACATTATTAGCATTGAAGAAAATGGTCTTAATTTTATATAGTGGTTTATTTTTAGGCAAAATATATAATTGTAACTAACTCATTAATCATCAAGGTTATATTATTCTTTTTTATTTATATTTAGAAAATCAGGCTCTTGAACATTTTAACTTTAGAGATTAAAGTTGTAAAAATATGGTTCATTGTGTGAATAAGGTGGTTCTTACCTGATGTGAGGGTTTGACAGCAACTTTCAAAAGCTTCTTAGAAAAACAGTATGAAACCCTATTGAAAACTAAAAAGATAATACTCTGAAAAAAGCCAAAAGTGTTCATTGTTAATAATTTGTATATAAAGTTACACCTTTTTATTGTACATTCATTTTCATATATATCATGAATTTAAATATATGCATATCAAACAGTGTTGCTAGTTTATCTACTTCTTTCATTTAGAAACACACCAGGAACTATTTCCCATGTCGAAATATCTCTCTGAAGCATGCTTTGAATAGCTGCACACTATTGTGTTTTTGTTTTTTTATTTGTTCATGAATCCTTATAGTAAATTCTGAGATTTGAAAGTGCTCAGTCAAATCAGTCATATAATGTATGTATCTCTCTATCTTCAGTCATCTAACAAAATCCCAGATGTATACAGACAGCTCTGTCAGAAAGCACCCAGTGGAAGGATGTCTAACTTAACAGCTATTTTTCCCTAAATCCTAAACTCACCTTCCTATGTGGTTGTCCCATTTGTATGGCTGTTCCTACCATGCTGGCTGCCAAAGGAGTGTTGATCCTCTTTTAATGCTCAGGTGAAAGCCTGCTTATTATCAACTTACTTTGGTTCATTCTTATCTCAGATTGATGCCAAATACTGAAAAATAAGAAAAATGATAAATGGAAATTAATACTCCACAAAGCTTAAGTACAACCTGACTTATAATGTGTGTAGCTATTTGGTTGCCAGGCTGAAAATCCCTCTTATTCTTATTCTTATTCTTATTCTTATTCTTATTCTTATTCTTATTCTTATTCTTCCTGCTACCTGACCTATCTACCCTCTAATTCGAAGGAAATGGCACAATTTTACTAGTATGTGACATTAGTTTGTGTCTCTTATTCCCCAGGTTCCATATGGTTCCATGTGAAAGAAATTATCCTAATCCCACTAGACAAGTTTACATCCACATTATTATAAACAGAGATACAGATTTCTCACGTAGTGTCTAATCTAGTATTTTCTTCTCAATTCCAATTTCTGGCTTGAGAGGAACGCCTGTTTTCTAGGTGAATGGCATCTGTATTTATATGACTCTTCACTAGATATTAATAAGGAGGGAAGGTTTTTGCCTATGCAGGAATTACAAGTTAAACAATATTTTTATATAAAGAATACCATATCACTTAAACATGTTGCATAAATAGAGAAGAAAATACCATGGGAGGCCTAAAACTCCACCTTCCTGGTAGAGTAAATAAAACACTTGAAGCTCAAATAACAAAAGGTTTGTGTGATCAGTATGAGCAGTTCCTCATCTGGGCAGTCCTGTAACTCTGAGTGTTTTCTTGATCTGTGGAGCTTTATTGCTCCAACTCTTGTCAGGAGTCTGAGCACTCAATCTATCCTCTTTTATGATAGGAAAGATCTATATATATAATCTATATATATAAAAGTCTAATATGCTAAGTGTCCGACCATCTGATCGACCGTTTGACCAGTCACTATGATGCGCACTGACCACCAGGGGCAGGCACTCCAACCAGTAGGTTAGCTTGCTGCTGGGGTCTAGCTGATGGGGACTGGGCAAAAGGGGCCATACACTCCCTGGAGCCCTCCCGTGGTCCCTCCTAGGCCCCGATCATGCACCAGTGGGGTCCCTCAGCCTGGCCTGTGCCCTCTTGTAATCCAGAACCCCTCAGGGGATGTTGGAGAGCCAGTTTCAG